>NC_080426.1:11600094-11916166 GCF_029873635.1 Malania oleifera
TAGATGGATGAATGACAAAACATTGAAAAATAAATTAAGAAATAAACATATTTGTGATAAGTTAGGGATAGCTCCTATAGAATATAAGATAAGGGAGAGATGACTCAGATGGTTTTGGTACTTGCAATGTAAGTCACATAATGCATAGTAAGGAAGAGTGAGTCAGTTACAACGAGGGGCTATAGAAATAGTAGGAGGTAAACTTAAAATAACTTGAAATGAGATAGAGAGTAATGATCTAATAGCCCTGAATTTGTCGAAAGAAATTTTCGATGATCACATAAATTGACCAAAAAGGATTCTTGTAGCCGACCTCACCTATTGGGACTTAAGTCTTAATTTTGTGGTTGTTGTTGTATCGTCCTAAAAAATCAATGCATTTAATAGTTTTCCCCAATGGGTATGTGTATAAGTCACTTGAAATAGTCCTGGGAATTGACAGAACTCAATCCAACAGGTCCAAAGTGCTTATCCTCCCCCATAAAAACCAAGCTTGAGACCTATTGATGCTAAGACAATGAGGGAAGAAAGCGACAGGAGAGAGAAATTGAAAAGAGAAGAATGATAGATGAGAAAAAGTGAACATGAGAAAGAGAAAGGAATGAGGAAATAGGAAGTTCAAACTCAAAATCTATTGCAAATTAAACATTTAGTTACACAAACCTAGAAGTTGAATTAAACTGACCCTAAATAAAGATTAAAACTAAAAAATTACCAAATTTTAACATCTAACATTCCCAAAACAGTTAAAGGCCCGTTTAGTTATAAAAAACACTTTTCATTTTCCATTTTAGTAAATTTTTCAGTTTCACAATATAGCAATATACTCAGCATTTGTAAAGAAAGAAGTCGTACTGCAAAAAAAAATATAAACAAAAAGATTTGGCAGTATTTGTTTGTCAAAATAGTTTTAGTTTTCATTTCTAATTTTTTAATTACAAAAATGTCACCTTATTTTCCAATTTTCTAATTATATAGAAGAAGTTAGAAAGCATCTTTTTTATTTCCTTCTAGATTTCTGATTTCTTAGTCTACATTTGGGAGCACAGAATATAGATCTTGAATTTTGATTTTTGTGGATTATGGTAAAATATAGTACAAAATTATATTGAGTTTCTTCCAAATCCACATAAATTCAAATTTAAGCCCCAAATCCATAATACCAAATACCACCTTATATAATTTTTAGAAAACTGAAAAATATCTCTTTGTAATTATTTCGAAATCTAGAAATAAAAAATAAAACCTGCTTTGCACAACTAAACAAAACTCATTATTTTCTACCTTCTTGGAAAACTAAAAAATAATTTAAAATTTTCATAACTTTATAGAAAACTAAAGATGGAAAATGTTTTCCACAACTAAATGAGACCTAAATTTCCCAAATCAAATTAAAATCATTATTTCTTAAGCTAGTGCCAAAACTAGGGTACTGTGCACGGAACTGCTTTCCAACAAAAATCATTTTAGAGAACCTCATCATGAATTGAGAACACATTACAATATGGTGGGCAGGTATGATTTAATAAGGAAGCTCAAAGAAGTAGGAAAACAAATAACAAAAAACAATTTCTGACTTGTGTTACTAACCTTGACATGGACGATAGAAGATCTCTGTTGTTATTAGAGTGCATAATAACACAAAGTAAGTTGTAAGCAGAAAACTCCATATAGCATCCCTCAATTCCTTCAGCATAAAGGGCTTTCAACTGGGACTGGCACTGCAAATCAAGGAGAAAAATGTTGAAGAATGATTTAGTCAGTTTCAAAATCTTAACAGCTTCCGGCATTCAATTAAATGAATTCCACAGCACTGTATTGAACATTATTTATACTCATCAAATTACAACCATGACAGTATTGTCAACCTAAAGATTAAGAATAGGTAGCAGAAAAAGTTTAGGTACGATGCAACACATGATTCCTCACTGCCAGTTAAGATGGGAAAAATGATTTATCTTACAGAGCTAATGTTCAGTGCTCCACTGTGTTTGACATTATTTGAAAGCATCAAATTACAATTACCTATGAAAATATTGTTACCTCTAAAATTCAGAATATGCAAAAGCAAAAGTTAAAATGCATAAACGAAAATTTTTACAGTACAACACATGATTCCTCAAAGGCCAATTAAGATGTTGACACTTGACACAGCATTCAGACAATGGTAAATTGGAAACAGTTTCTAGAGTAACTCAAGAAAATATGTGGATTTTTAACAAGCAAATCAATCAGTTTTTGTCCCAAAAAGATGACCATGAAAAGAATGGAACAGTGAAAAACAACTTCCACACGCAAAGTTGCAACCCATGACAAAGAAGAAAACTTTCAAATAACATATGGAGGCAGCCAACCTGATTATACTCTGGCAGGTCTCCAACTTCCAAAGCCAATCGAGCATGGGTCTCATAGACCTAAACCAGATATGAGGAACAAATAGCATATAAATACCCTCAGAAAACATGTATGACAACAGCAGGATATCATCTTCATAAAAACATAGGCATAATGCCATCTATATGGCCATATAACAAACATCCTGTAATATTAAAAAAATGTTATATTCACCCGCATGACCCATGACACATAAGGAAATGTCAACAATGAAATATACCTGGACTGTCAACTTATTGTGTATCCGTTGTACAGTTAGATCTTGACGAATAGATTTCAACTGATCACATTTATAAAGGTAATTCTTTTGAGAATTTTGAACCATATCTAAAGCCTTTTCCAACACTTCTTCAGGTCTCACCTGCAAGAAAGTAAGTTTTTCTGTTTCAGAGTGTCAGGTATACTATGAGCGGAAACCAAACAAGTCATAATTTCAAGTCTCTCTGACTCATACTATCCAGAGTGAAGGAATAAAGCAATGGCAATTACAGTGGAAGGATCAGGTGCAGAAGTAAGGCGCAAGTAGCGTTTCTCTATTTCCTGGCAGGTCCCCTTGACAGTGAGGGAATCCCAGTCAATATCTTCAACAGCCCTACTGCTACCATCTTCAAAGCCCTTGCTAAGCACCAAGGCAGTAGCTCTTTTGGTGTACAAATTTCCCACACCAACACCCTTTGGCCTAAAGTGATTGATTTCTGCTCGATGCCCATGCCCCTTTTCAAAACGTTTGGAGCGATTTTCACGTTTCTTTCTTTCCTCTGGTGAATTTGCAAGTGCCATTGCACCAGAGTAATATGCTGTCAAGCTCTGTTCCTTGTCACTATCACTAGATGCATCACCATCAGCAGCAGCGCGCAAATCATCACCAAGACATTGCCTCTTAACTGGCCTCTGGGAATTTTTATTTGCAGTCCTTGGTTCCGACAAGAGAAATTTTGTATTGTTCAAATCATCCTCCTTGCCATCAGACTTTCCACTTGAAAACTGCAATAGCATTTATTTAAAAAGGGAACTTAAAGAATGATCATTAACAAATGGGCAATCTCAATGTCCATTGTTGCAAATAGCCAGTGCAACAGAAAACAGTGGTATGGAAATTATGCAGACAATGCCAAGATCCTAAGTTGAATGAAACAGTGTGTGTGCATGCACATTTGTAGCAGGTACCTTTCTCTTTTTGAAGAAAAGGGAGAATATACAATAACATGATCAGCGTATGGACACAAATAAATAAAATAAAATTTGTGTGTGCTCGCACGCGCATACATGCAAGTGTGTGAATGTATGTTAAGACATCCTCCTCAGTTAACACTTAATTATGTGCTTTCCTATTTGCCTCCAATTAAATCATGTACTCTTCTTTACAATGCCTTTACTTACAAAAAGCTATATCCAAAAACATCCATTGCATGCCTAGTTTGTTCTGACTGACAGGGAAAAAAAATTATACCTTTTTGTTTTAAATCATGAAAATATCAAAGAAATGTTCAAGAAATTTCTGGAATTCAAAGATAGGATCACTAAGAAAAATGTACAACAAAAAATGCAAAAAGGAACACAAAAGGGCTCATTAAGGCCTCTGAAAAAAGTACAGAAAGCTAGTACAATTTCTAGTCGTGGTGAGAAACCAGTCCTTTCCCACACGAAAAAACAACTAAAAATTCTACTACTTCCAAAGCATAAAGGCTTTTTTTTTTTTTTTTAAAGGGTCCTTTGTGAACAACCTTTAAAGTACCAATTTCATCCTCATCAATTCTTTGTTTCACTTTTTAAATTTCCTTTGTATTCTTATGTGACTTTCCAACTTCAAGTTTCTAATAAGTTTGTCTTTTCTATGAGAGCATTAAAAGATGCGAACTTTTCAGTTCACAAACTTCAGTCATGTCGTAGATCCATCTTTGCCTTCCCCAATTTCACTTCAACTTCTCTTCGTGTTGTGTGCCTTTCCCTATAATTTTATGTCATGCATGCCTTCTTAGATGATCCAATATCTCACCACCCCAAATGTTATTGTTTACTGATGTCCTTAGGGGATCCTCAATTTCTGTAAATTTTTCTTCATAAATCAAGCATCGAAATTTGAACATGATTCAGAAATTGCTACATGATTCAGATACTTGAATAACATCATTATCCTATCCTCCTTCAAACCCCCACTCCCCATTTACCAAATGTCTCCTGATGTTTTAAGATTTGTGTTACCTTTTGGTTTAAGGCAACTATACTCCAAGATATAACAATAGAAATTTTTCTCCAGAATCATTCAATCCAAATGAGACATTTCTATACTAGAGTGAAACGCCAGTGAATTAAAAAGAGGAAAGAAAGAAAGAAAGAAAAAACCATCTTTCCACTCAAAGTGTCATTGTTGCTATCTTACAAAACCACATTTGTCAAATCACCCCAGCTTCTCTTTAGATATTATCTCTTCCAATGTCATGCCTAAGTTGAAGATAACCGCATTTTTAAAGTGTCCAATTGCAAGTACTTAACCCCAAAATACCATGGATTGTTGCAACCCTAGAATGTGGCACATTGAACACATGCATGTTCAGTTGAATGGACTTACAAGTTTTCTCTTGCATCATGATCATTGTCATATAATTATTTTTTACCCCCTCTTCTTTCCCTTATATGGTACCAAAAGGGATTTTTAAAATTCATTTAGAAATTTTTCATTAGACTTCTTTAAAAAATACACCGTGCCATGTAATTCTCATGATTAGGGCTGTTATTTTAAAATCTAATTTAGGAGCCTTATGTTTAATTGAGGAGTTTGCTTTCAGATATGGAGACGAAAGATATATTCAGTGGGTAAACAAAAAGCACTTCAATTACCTTTAAAAGAAAAGTAAACAAATGGATGCAAGCTTATGCAATGATGAAAAATAAAGGGAAAACTACAAAACAAGAAGCAATGGTATCGATAAAATGATAAATTTTCTGAAGATTAACGAAATATATGTATTTTGCACAATAATTTAAAGGTATGAAATCTGAAAAAGGATTGAATAGTTCACATGAAAGCAAAGTGTCATCAACAGGAACCCCACATCCTATTCCTACAGCTCTTCTTCATTGCAACCATGCATATAACAGCTCTCATCCCTAAACTAGCTTCCTTCATCAGAGTTCCTTCAACCTAGAATCCCTACACATGAGCTTCTCATCCTCACCTAGAATTAAAGTGTTATCCCTGTACCCTAACCCTCTTCAAACCCTTGTTTATTAAGTATGAACCAACTGGGTATCAAGAGGGACATGTATGGACCAACAAAAAACGCTTTGTCTTCAAGGAAAAAGGAAGACCTTTGCACATAACTGAAAAAACTAACCGTCGCCTCTTCTGCATCTCTCTGCTGAAGGAGGAACGATGATGGTTGTTGAAGGAAATGTGCCTCTCCTTTTTCTAATAAACACCAAACTGATGGTGAAGACTACAAGAACACCCAATCACTTCATCGTGATTTGACTACAAGTGAATCCTTTTGGTCAATTATATCAGCAAACAGAATACCAGTTAAGGAGCTATACAAATGATCTATGCTCCTGATGGAGAAGAGGTTGAAGAAGTTTTGGGGATTTTGGGAACCAATACAGAGATCACTGGAGGAAAGCAAATCAAACAACCTAAAGCGGATGTTGCGGTGCTTCCATTGCAGCTTCTGAAGTGTGGGGAGGGACCATGAACAACAGTCACTTTTCACAACCAGCCCATTATGATGAAATTCCTCAGGGAACCTCAAGATGTTTGCCCTCCAAAACCTCCCAGCTCTCCTTAAAAAATGTCATCGTGAATCCATCAAGGCCTAGAGCTTTCTCTTTACTATACCAGTTAAGGGGCTATTCAGATTATCTATGCTCCTGATGGAGTAGAGGCGGAACAAGTTTTGGGAATTTTAGGAAACAATAAAGAGATCAGTGGAGTAAAGCAAATTAAACAACCTAAAGCAGATGCTGGGGTGCTTCCATTGCAGCTTCTGGAATGTGGGAAGGGACCATGAACAACAGTCAATTATCACGACCACCCCATTGTGATGAAATTCCTCAGGGAAACTCATGATGTTCCTTCCAAAGCCTCCCAGCTCTCCTTAAAAAATGTCATCTTGAATCCATCAAGGCCTAGATCTTTCTCCTTACTCATCTCACACTTTTTTTTTTAAATAATTTCTTTGGTTTTCAAAAGGCCTTCCAAGCAACTGCGCTGAGCACAACTCAATGGGACTCTAATCAAGTCCCCCACAGTCAAGTCCCATCAGCATCAATATGCTTGGGAGCTCCTCAATATAGACATTCTTTAAAATAAAAAAAAATTAATTTGATCTCCAATCTGAGTGTTACCCCTCAGAAAGCTCCCTGACACTACTTCCAGATCCTTGATAATACTTATCCTCCTACTTCCCCCAATGCCCTATGAAAAAAGCCCGAATTGCAATCCACTTATTTAACCCATTCATCCTTGATTTCTGGAGCCAACTCATGTACTCAATAACAACACCTCCAATTTATTACAGCAAACGGTCATTCTAGCCCTATCCTCCTCGACTAATAGACCACACTCCTAACATATCCAGGAGCATTATTTCAAATAATTTGTTTTTCTCCACTTTGACATTTGCAAAGATCTCTTTGCTCCATTTTTTCAACTTCAATTTAATGAAATTCAATTTTTTTTTTTTTCAATTTATAGCCCTCATGGCCTTAAAACTCCCCCAGCAGAGCCTCAAATACTCCCTGAAAGTGGGATTGTGGGCTGTGCTAACCACATGTTCTCAAATCTAGAGTGGGTGGGGACTGGGAGCCAGGTGCATCAGATCGGAATCTAGAAGCATGTGGCAATAATCATAACCAAGCCTAACAAGGATCTCATGTGAAACATCTCACACAGTGAACAGGCTTCTTCTCCATGAAACCTATGTGAACTGACCATTGCTTCAACGAATGTCCCTAAAACCACAATCCCGAATAAAGAAATCAAACCTCCTCGTGCCACTAGAAACTCTACAACCCCTTCCCTCCCCCCCCCCCCCCCCAAATCACCGCCACCAGCCACCGCCAACTACACAGCCCAGATACTACACACACATCAAAGAAAGAATTCCGGAAGGAAGATGAGTTTGGTCCATAGACTGACTGAACCAACGCTCTCCCAAAAGACCTCTTAAGGTCTAGCATAACTGACAGAGAGGAAGACCCCACTAGACAATTCTTGATAGAAGCAACCCTAGTATTTAACTTCACTATCGGACCCCTAGAACACCAGAAGAAACCGCAAATCTAGAGACCTAGAATCCCAAATGCTTCAGATCAGAAATGTGTCTTCTCCTGACTTAGTCTCCTGTAGAAACAAGATATCAGAGGTGATCTTATTAACTAAGTCCTTCACCACTCTCCTCCTGCCAGCTCCTGTACACCTCGAACATTCAAAGAAAGAATCTTCATCCAACACTGTGGCAGACCCCGGCAGCCTTTCCTCCTTTGTTGTAACTAACCAATGACATAACCTATCCAATTCACTACTCATATTCTTAGCCAATTTTTCCCCATGTTCCTGTCTTCAAACTCACCAATCTCTGCACTAGAATTTTCCAAATACAGACCCAACTCATCTAGGAGATAATGAGCTGCCAGCTTTTCACTCTCATCTCTTATAAAGGTCCATAGTATTGATTGGAAGAGCCCTCATTTTGTTAACTCCTTGTGCCACAAGGGTGACCCAAAGTTTTTGTGAAGCAACATCAAATCTGGAAAACCACTCTTGGTAGAAGCATTCTTTACTTGCTGACTTCTGGTTCACCATCTCAGAGACCCTTTGTAACCAAATTGGTGCAGAGCTGGGGACAACAGAATTACCTAGGAAGGCTGAGCTGTAGATCGGGTTTCCCCAGCAACTTGGCAAATTTCTTCTCGGTTCAGACCTTCATTTGAACTTGATTTTATTTATAAGGAAAAACTGCAAACTCTGTCTGATGGGAGACCCCAACAGCACTCACATCCTCTCTATATTTGTCTTCCCCCAAAGAGTCCATACTGCCCCTCTATTCCCCCACAATTGCACGATTAATAGTTCTTCATTTTCAGAATTATAATGTGGGAGAGGTGTTCTCTTCATCTTCCAAAAAAACTGAATAAAACACCTCCTCTTCTTTAGATCTATTGATTCTCCCAGTTCTCTCTCGTTGCTACCGTCTGAAACATAACATCGAGATACTTCTGGCCTTCAAGTGGTATTCCCCTGCTTATCCTGCGCCTTTGATGCCCAAGAAATATGGACCTTGGAAGAGTAACCTGCATTAGAATTGGATCCACCCAGCAGTAATGCCACCTTGTAAGTGAGATGAGCTCCATTATGGACCTCTGGTGATGGCCAATGAAGCTTTCCCCTTCAAGACTTAAGATTCTCATTTCCACTGGTCCAGGTTTTTGAGCAATGCTGGGCCTCATTAACATTGGGACCAAATACACCCCATGAATAGGTTTGGCATTTTCAGAATTCAAATTTGCTAATTTTCTGAAAGTGGAAATGGATTTCCTTCCTCAAAACCCCAAGCAATCTGCAAGGTCATAATTTCCTTTCCCATATCTCCTCCTTTCCCAACCACACTCACTCGAATTCCTCCATTGCCACCGAGATCAGGAGATCCTATAAGCCTCTCAGTCTCAACATCAGCTCCATGTGCCGCAAGTCAAATGAAACCAATGCTCATCTCTTCCTCAATTGTCATCTGGCGAACTGTTTACGGACTGCTCTTTTCTCTTGCTATGGTGAACCTTAGGTGGCGCCCAGGATTGTGGGGGACTTCTTACTGTGAAATTTTGGGATTTTGGGAAGAGCAGGAAAAGAAAAAAGCTATGGTGACATGCTGGACACTCAGGCTCGAGAGGAATGCTAGACCCTTTACGTGTCAATCTAGCTCTCCTAGCTTATTATGGGATAGAGTGGTGTTTTTGGCAACTTTGCAGGCTCTTTATTTCAATTTTTCTGGAGCTATCTCTAACCTTCAAAGAGATTCAAGGAAGACTAGCTAAATTTGATTGTATTATATGCACTTTGCATGCTGTTTTTTGGAGGTCGCCTCGTCCTCCTTCCCTTGTAATTGCATTCTGTTTTGTTAAATGAAATTTTCTATGAAAGCAAGCTACATTGAGGTGAATTTGGTCAACTCTGTAATTTGTTGAAGAAAAATCTAAACTTCGCAAAAAAAAAAAAAAAAAAACTCACGAGGTTATTCATTTTCTTTGTTGTTGTTGTAGTTGTTGTTGTTGTTGTTGTTGTTGTTGTTATTATTATTATTATTGATAGATTAAGAATGTACAAACAGGACAATAAGACATCTCCTTACCAAACTCTAGGTAACCCCAGAAAAAGTAATAAGGAAAAACTAAAAAAGCACGAAAAACAACCCAGAATAATCAGCTCGTCCTAACAAGACAACAAGGAATGCCAATTGCACTGAATATCCGAAAATCACACCCCCTTCAAGTCCCCATTACCCACACACAAAAGAGAAGTCAAATAGTGAATCTTCTCCCAAACCAATAGAAATGCAGCTCTTGCTTTATATTTATAGAAAAATAAGTAAACTATTGATTTGTCATTTTAATTTTTGTGCATCTATATAAAACATTTTAATATAAATGTTGTCAAAGAGTAAGAATTTTTATTATATTTTGTGAAACCATTTTTTCTAAGTGAGTTGAATTTTAAAAATTTTGTAAATCCAGAACTAATACTCTAGCAGATTAATATTTTTTTATGATTAGATTATAGAAATACTCATTATGATTCTGATCTGAAATAAACCAAATGTGCCCAAAAAGAGAAAGGTAGTAGAATAAATTATTTGTTACCATCCTAAGTATGTCATCTTTACCTTTCCTCCCATTCTTTGAGATTGTCCAAAATTTGCTTTTCTCATTATTTTATCATAACCCTTCCTAATTTAGCACTGCTGGAATCGTAAGGGCCTGGGCCTAAGGGGTTTTCTGTTGCGCAAAGAAATTTCTTAGCCATTTCTATTAGGCTTCTTGTAAATATTTTATACACTCTTAATTCTTAATAAGAATATTTAATAGTTAATACTTAATGCGCAATTTCCAAATGCATGGGGTTCATTGAGCTTTCTTGTTGGTTTTTGCTTAATATATCAACATCAGAATTTATTTAACTTTTAAAATAATCTACTTGTTTAAAACTAAGAAAAGAAAAGAAAACAAACTTATCTACAGGGATTCCAATATAAATACACAGGATAAAACAAAATTAGAAGGGTAATACCTTTCTGTCCACTTCATTGAACTGAACCCAACCACTATATTTTATGGTACTGTGATTGGTAGGTGCAGGTTTGTCAATTAATTTCTCGTCTGCTATAGGCTCCCACCTACTTTTTGATCGCCTACTTGGACTTCTTTTGTATTTTGTCAATGAAGAAGCAGGGGTTGAAGACGGTGAACTGTTGTGAACACCAGAAAGGTCAATCAACAGAGAGAGAGAGAGAGAGAGAGAGAGAGAGATTCTTGAATGATACAAGAGAGTGCTTAGAAATTAAATATTTATATATCTAAAACAATGAATTGGAATGCAAGCAAGAGTAGAAACATGACCCATTTAAATTACTAAGCTGACACACAAATCTGAGCACATATCTACCAGACAGGGTATATAGACAGGTCCATTCCATGATACGTCGATAATAGAAGTACAATAAACTATTTTATAACAAAGAAATTCCATTGTTGGAGAAAATGTATAAATAAACCAGAATGATTTCCATCTTAAAAAACCATGGATAATTATGTCTCATTTACCCATTATTTGGATAAACAAGATAACAACAGTGAGTAATATAAATTTATCCAGAGCTCAAATACGTGTCTGTATAACTGCAAGATATCAAGGGGGGGCGGGGGGAACAAAAAGCAAAAAATAGACATTTGTGAGGGTGCCAGGTGTTAGGGAGCGACAATGTAATGGGGAAAAGGGTGAGAGAGATACTACTCTAATTGTATCCTCCAGGGATTTATAATGAGTCTATGATTATTTGGGTTAATGTTTGTATGGTTATTCTCTTGGATCAGAATAATACAAGTAGTCCTTTTCATTATGGTGTTTCGTTGCCTTGGATTGGGATATATCTGATTGTTGTTGCATTATTCAGTGTATGTGAATATCTTACTCGTGTGATATCATATTGTTCCTTGTTTCTTTTGAGTATTTAGACTCACCTGGTACTCGTGCCTGCAGGCTTGAACGTGTGATTGTTGGATGACTCGTTGGGGGAGAGCTCTCAACGAGTGTCGCACGACCCTTACTTGAGTCCTATTTTGGGGGTCCGTGACAGTTGGTAACAGAGCACAGTGTGTGCGAGCACCATGAGTGGTAACATGAGGAACAAGTCTAGAAAAGTAGAGCGCATTGAGGTGCTTGAGACAAAACTTGTAACCTTGGAGACAACTTGCTTTGACCTCCAAGGCTTGGTGGCAAAATTGATAAAAGAGAAAGGCGTGCTACCATCGCTTGAGGCCACCAAAGAAAACCCTAAAGGAAATCTCTATGGGGTTTCAAAATTTGAGGAGAGAATTGTGGAACTTGAAAAATTCATTCCATAGGTAAAATCCCTAGAGAAAAGGCCAATAGAGCTTGAGGCCTTCTGGAGGAGTATCGAGCAGTTGGAAGCCTTTGAGAGTAGACTGGAACATATTGAGGCATATTGTCATCTCTAACATCCCAACAGGGAGGGCCAATAGAGCTTGAGGCCTCCTTACGGGAGCTAACGGATAATTTCAATTTCCTTGCAGAAAATGTTAAGGAGTCCATCAGTGCTTTAAAGGAAGATTTGAAGGCGATGGGCAATGTCCAGAGTGCTGTGGACCAGGTTCAGAGGGATTTATAAGAGATGACGGTGAAAGTGAATGCAATGGAGCAAATAGCCCGAAGGCCGATTGCGGAACCAAGTGAGGGTATTCGATTAAAGGTACCGGAACCTAAAAATTTTGGGGGTACCCAAGATGCAAAGGAATTGGGTAATTTCTTATTTGATATGAAGCACTACTTCATGCGTTCAAGAGTTGGTCTGGAGGCGGTCCGAGTAAATATCGCAACCGTATACCTTGTTGGGGATGCTAAATTGTCGTGAAAAACTAAATGAAATGATATTCAGCACAATAGGTGTGTCATTAATACCTGGGATGGTTTGAAATAGGCGTTGAAGACCCAATTTTATCCATAAAATGTAAAGTACATAGCACAGTGCAAAATAGTTGAATTGCAACAAATCGGCTCAATAAGGAGTTATATACGGGAATTTCAGGCCCTAATGTTAGACATCATAGACATGACCGAATCAGATAGGCTATTTCATTTTCTCTAGGGTTTGAAGACACGGCCGAAGAATGAATTGCGTCGGCAAGGGGCTAGTGACCTCTTTTCCACCCTCGCTGCGGTTGAATAGTTAGATGCTTTTTCAGACAGTTCTAGAAAGCAAAATTTCCCAATATCCACCAATAATGATTCCAGGCCCAATAAAGTGTATAAGCCCACAAATGGGGGAAGGGAAAGAGAAATGAATAGTTCTCGGAAAGATAGAAGAGCGCCCATGACTAGGGAGTGGAGGGATGGACGAACAAGGGGTGGGCAGTGTCGGCTACAGGTCTCATGTTTCCTTTGCATGGGACCGCATCGAGTGGTGGAGTGCCCTGAACGAAAGGCATTGAATGCTCTGAAGGCCCTTCGAGGGGAAACCAAAACCCCGACAGAAACCCCAAAAGAAAAATAGAATATGGTGGGAGCATTGAGATTTTTGGGGCATTAGAGCGGCAAGTAGGTACCAACAAATCTCAGGAAAAGGACTTAATGTACGTTGATCTACTTTTGAATGGAAAGAAAATCAAAGCCATGATTGATACAGGGGCCACCATAATTTCATTGTTGACACAGAAACTCAGTGGTTAGAATTACAAGTAGACAAGGATGTGGAAAAGTTGAAAGTAGTGAATTTTGAAGCGTTAACCACGCCACGAGTGGCACCTAAAGTTGCCTACCAAATGGGGTCGTTGTCTGGAACAATTGATTTCACCGTGGCACTCTTCGATGACTTTGATATGGTATTGGGGATGGATTTTCTTAAAATGACACGCTCAATGCCGATCCCAACTGCGGACTGCCTTGTGATAATGGGAGATACACCTTGTGCAATTCCCGCAGCCTACAACACTTTTGATGAGAGGAAATTACTTTTAGCCCTATAGTTCAAGAAGGGAGTAAAAAGGGGAGAACCTTCTTTCGTGGTACTACCAGTAGTTTCAGAAAATGAAGAAATAGACGAATATCCAGTTGAAATTAAGGAAGTGTTGGAAGAATTCAAGGAGGTAAACCACCTGCAAGTGCCGCTTATCGAATGTCGCCGCCTTAGTTAGCTAAACTTAGAAGGCAACCAAATGATCTAATAGTAACAGGACTCATCCGCCCATCAAAAGCACCTTTTGGGGCCCCAGTGTTATTCCAAAAGAAATAAGATGGAAGTTTGCGTTTGTGCGTAGATTATCGAACTCTTAATAAGGCAACGGTTCGCAACAAGTATCCCATCCTGTTAATTGCCAATATTTTTTACTAGTTAAGAACAGCTAAATATTTCTCTAAACTGGACTTGAGATCGGGATACCACCAGGTGCGCATTGCAAAGGAAGATGAACCTAAGACCACTTGTGTTACCCGATTTGGAGCATTTGAATTCCTTGTCATGCCTTTTGGGTTAACAAATGCACCTACTACCTTTTGTACCTTAATGAATTAGGTTTTTTGGGACTACCTTGATCGATTTGTAGTCATTTACCTTGATGACATAGTGGTTTTCAGCTCATCCTTAGCAAAACATAAAGACCACCTTCGGTAGGTCTTTCAAAAACTCCGAGAAAATCAGTTATATGTAAAGGGGGAGAAGTGTGCTTTCGCTCAAAAGCATATTAAATTCTTGGGGCATATCATTGAAGAAGGCCAGATACGGATGGATCCGGAAAAGGTACAAACCATCAATGAATAGCGAGCACCTACATCCGTTAGAGAACTGAGATTCTTCTTTGGGCTAGCCAACTACTATCGGAAGTTTATAGAGGGGTACTCTAGAAGAATTGTGTCATTAACAAATTTATTGAGGAAAGGGGTACCATGGGGGTGGTCAGAAAAGTGTCAATTAGCATTTGTTAAATTAAAGAAAAAAATTGTAGGAGATCCTGTACTAATCCTTCCTGATGTGACAAAGTCATTTGAAGTGCAAGCAGACGCCTCAGACTTTGCATTAGGGGGTGTTCTTTTGCACGAAGGGCATCCAGTTGCTTTTGAAAGTAGAAAATTAACGGGTGCCGAATATAACTATACAGCGCACGAAAAGGAGCTTCTAACTGTGGTACACTATCTCCGGGTGTGGAAGCACTGTCTCTTGGGGTCCAAATTTGTGGTAAAAACAGATAATGTGACAGTTACTCACTTCTCGTCACAACTAAGACTAACCTCAAAACAAGCCCGTTGGCAGGAGAAGCTAACTAAATTTCATTTTGATTTTGAATACAAAGCAGGGAAGATGAATGAAGTGGTTGATGCTTTTAAGCAGAAAACCCGAATTGGCAGCATTGAAACTCATTAGTCATTTATCAACTAGTAGGGTGGCGTTACCCTTGAAAGAACTTATCACGGAACATTTAAATACAGACCAGCACGTGCAGACATTGAGCAAATTGATAGAAGAAGGGAAGACACGACAATTCTGGGTAGAAGATGGGCTGATAATAACTAAAAACAGGAGAGTCTACATGCCCAAAGCTGGGAACTTGAGGAAAACCTTACTAAAAGTGTTATGATACATTGTCGGCTGGACATCCCGGATGGCGAAGAACTCATGCATTGATTGCACAGGGGTACTATTGGCCGAATATACAAGACGATGTGATGAGTTATACCAAAACTTGCTTAATCTATCAACAAGACAAGGTAGAAAGAAAGAAGACCTCAGGTTTGTTGGAGCCATTGCTAGTACCTGCAAGGCCATAGGAGAGTGTCTCTTTAGACTTCATTTCCTCATTTGCCAAAAGTAGAGGAGTATGACACGATTCTGGTGGTGATTGATCGGTTTTTAAAATATGCAACTTTTGTACCAGTTTCGAAGTCATGCTCAGCAAAGAAGACAGCTCAACTATTCTTCAAACATGTAGTGAAATATTGGGGTGTTCCAAAGAGCCTAATCAGTGATAGGGATGCAAGATTCACGGGGGGATTTTGGGGCGAGCTCTTTCATTTGATGGGGTCAAACCTTAATCTTTCCACCAGCTATCACTCCCAGACAGATGGTCAAACAGAGCGTTTTAATGGGATGCTGGAAGAATACTTACGACATTTTGTAAACTCAAATCAGAAAACTTTGGTTTCCTTACTGGACACAGCACAATTTTGTTTTAATTCTATGAAATCCTCTGCGACTAACAAAAGATCTTTTGAGATTGTGACAGGTCAACAACCGACTCTCCCACACACTCTTGATGGTCCATACAGGGGAAATTGCCCGAAAGCATACCAATTCACAAAGAATTGGTTACAAAACATAGAAGTCACTCAAGCTCAGTTAGAAAAAGCATCAAAGCGCATGAAGAAATGAGCAGATAAAGGGCAACGACCACAACAATTTGAAATAGGAGATCTGGTTCTTGTAAAGGTGCCACTAGAGACATTTCGATTTCTTTGTGGCAAAGATAAAAGGCTTTTACGCCGCTACGAAGGTCCAATCAAGGTGATCGAAAAGGTGGGGCATGCATCTTATCCGCTTGAACAACCAGAGTGGATGAATAGCCATAGACAACCAGTCCAACCGGTGTTTCACGTCAACAACTTAAAGCCATTTCACACTGATAAAGCGGATCCGCACCAACAACAGTTAAGGAGATCAACAATTTCTAGAAGGCAGACTGTAGACAGAGATGTCCAGGAGATCCTTGTAGATAGAATCATCAACAAAGATGGTCGTCAACAGCAACAATATTTGGTTCAGTGGATGGGGCTGGGGGAAGAAGAGAACAGTTGGGAAAAGGCAGAGAATCTCTAGCATGTCATGCAGAAGATTGAAGATTTCAGAAATTCGAAAACAACAACACCAACATCAGAAGATTGAAGAGACCTTCTACAACACACTGACGAGGACGTCGATAAAATGAGTGGGGAAGGATGCTAGGGAGTGACAATGTAATGGAAAAAAGGGAGAGATACTGCTCTAATTGTATCCTCCAGGGATTTATAATGAGTCTATGATTATTTGTGTTAATGTTTGTATGGTTATTCTTTTGGATCAGAATAATACAAGTAGTCCTTTTCATTATGGTGTTTTGTTGCCTTGGATTGTGATATATTTGATTGTTGTAGCATTATTCAATGCATGTGAATAACGTGCTCGGGTGATTTCATATTGTTCCTTGTTTCTTTCGAGTATTGAGACTCACCTGGTACTCGTGCCTACAGGCTTGAACGTGTGATTGTTGGATGACTCGTTGGGGGAGAGCTCTCAACGAGTGCCGCACGACCCTTACTTGAGTCCTATTTTGGGGGTCCGTGATAGTTGGTATCAGAGCACAGTGTGTGCGAGCACCATGAGTCGTAACATGAGAAACAAGTCCAGAAAAGTAGAGCGCATTGAGGCGCTTGAGACAAAACTCGTAACCTTGGAGACAACGCGCTTTGAACTCCAAGGGTTGGTGGCAAAATTGATAAAAGATAAAGGCATGCTACCAGAGCTTGAGGCCGCTGAAGAAAACCCTAGAGGAAATCTCCATAGGGTTTCAAAATTTGAGGAGAGAAATGTGGAACTTAATAAATGCATTGCACGGGTAAAATCCCTAGAGAAAAGGCCAATAGAGCTTCAAGCATTCCGAAGGAGTATCCGAGCAATTGGAAGCCCTTGAGAGTAGGCTGGAACATATTTATGGCATATTACCATCTCTAACATCCCAACAAGGAGAGCCAATAGAGCTTGAGGCCTCCTTACGGAAGCTAACGGATAATTTCGATTTCCTTGCAAGAAATGTTAAGGAGTCCATCAGTGTTAATGAATCTATGATTATTTGTGTCAATGTTTGTATGGTTATTCTCTTGGATTGGAATAATACAAGTAGTCCTTTTCATTATGGTGTTTTGTTACCTTGGATTGTGATATATCTTATTGTTGTAGCATTATTCAGTGTATGTGAATATCTTGCTCATGTGATATCATATTGTTCCTTATTTCTTTTGAATATTGAGACTCACCTGATGCTCATGTCTGCAGGCTTGAACGTATGATTGTTGGCTGACTCGTCGGGGGAGAGTTCTCAACGAGTGCCGCACAACCCTTACTTGAGTCCTATTTTAGGAGTCCGTGACACTAGGCATGTCTAGTGACAGATGCATCACTCCTTTCCCTCACATTAAGCCCATTTGGGCTGTAACCCAATCCAATTTGTCCCTCCTCTCCAACCCCTCCTGCCCCAACAAAACAGCACCTTAATTGGGCGTAGCATCACCCAAAGTCACTCCACAATGATAACAACTCCATTACTGCCCTACGAAAAAGAAAATGTGGCTTCAGATTCTAAGCCTCTCCCTTCTCAACTTAACTGTTATTTGAATAGCCTCCTAGCAAACAACACACACACACACACACACACACAAGGCTACTTTTCTAATTGCTTAAGAATGCCAAATTATCCTCCGACGAAAATTTTCATTGCCCTTCCCACTAATAACCTGGAAAAATGACTTGACTGAAAAGTTCTCGATGTCTGGCCTTTTTTCAATAAATGAACTATTATCACTTTATCTAATATAAGTCTATCCGCTTGGTCGCAATCTATCCCAACCCCTTCTTCAAAGGACCAAAAGAGTTCCCACACAATGCGATTCCACAACTTGAAGGGCTCTACAAAACATTCAGAACCAGACTACCTCAAAACCATTAACAATGAATACACCAGCTATGGAACCTTCCTTGGTGACTACCAATTAGAAAAGCTCCAGAGAAGACTCCATCAATGTTCAAAGCCACATCCCTACATCATATATCCCGCTCAAACATGACCTATTTACAATGCCCACACAAGAGCTTTCATGCACTGGAGGATCAGGCTACAGTGGTCAATGTTAACTTGGATCTAAGGTGAATTTTGAGTAGCATAAGTCCAAGTTAGTGACCCAGAAAATTCATGTTAATAGTAGTTGTTAAAAGTTATTTTAGTCTTTTAGTATTATTAAATGTGTTAGTTTGTTAATTAGTGAGAATTAGTAAGGGTATTATAGTCATTAGAATGTTCTAGATTTGTACTATAAATAGAGGGAGAGACCTATCTTCAAGTTCGGTCATTCATTTAATCAAAATCTCAACATGGCATCAAAGCATGATCCAACGTAAACCCTACCACACACAAACATCGCTGGAAAAAACCTTCCTGTTGCCGAACTTCTTAGAACCACCCCTTCATTTTACAAAACCAACCATAGCCAAAAACAAAACCCCTTGAAACCTAACCCTACAAAATCCCATTTTTCGAAAGTTCCCCACATGCCACCATGCGCCGACCAACTACCAGCAATCCCCACCCCACCCATCAGTCCGTGAGAGAGATTTCTGCCACCTTTTTCTGATTTTTTCCTCCACCATGTTCTGCCTCCTTCCCTAGTATTATCAAGATGTTGGGCATGTTTTTTGCTCAAAACCCCAACCTTTTTCGACCATGCACTAGTGGTAATCCGTAAGTTGTTCCGTGTTTATAAAGGCATTTTTATAAGTTTCTTGGAGCAGTGGCAGTGTTCATAAGTTGATTTGTGAGGTTGTGGCAGTGCTATATTAGTTTGTAGGTGGTTCACCTCATTTGTGGTTGTTTCGGTGCTTCACATCGTTTGCGGTTGTCCTAATTAGTTTTGATTGTTCTTCTTGTTTGACATTGGTGTGGCTGTTGGCTTGTAATTATTGGGATGGAATCTAATCCCAAAACATGTTTCCTTCATCACTACCACAAATAACAACTCAAAAGTTGGATTGAACAAATTATGTTCAATTGTCAAAAGTTGTTCGAGTTTATTTAGCAGGATTAGGAAAAATTGACCACTTGCTCCAATCTGATCCTTCTGATGAGAAGAGAGTAGTGTGGATTTAGGAGATGCCTTCATTGCTTCCCTCTTGCTCCAATCATAGCACAAGCTGGATCCTCGTGCTATAAAATGTATCTTTCTAAGCTACTTATATCCTCAAAAGGGATATCAGTGTCATAGCCCTACACTGCATTGCTTCTTTATTTCTACAGATGTTACTTTCTTTGTGTCTACACCTTACTACACTAGTCCCTGAGTGCTTCTAATCTCAATGAGTCTCTTCCTCTATCCAATCTTCCAGATTCTAATTTGCTATCCTCGCCCAATCAACCACCTGTGTCTCCAAGTAGTTTGAGTCCTTCTCATCGTCTCGATCATCCTAATTTGCAGGTGTATTCACGTCGGCAGCTCCAAGGAAGAGAGTCCCCTCTAACTTCTACTACCACAACTTTGGTTTCCTCATCTGATGATCATATTTCCCACGATGTTGATCCTCCCATTGCTGTCCAAAAAAGTAAATGCACATGTACACAACATCCCATTACCAACTATGTTTTCTATGACGTCTTAACACCCTCCTATTATTGTTTTGTTACTAATTTGTCATCTGCTACCCTTCCTAAAATAGTTTCAGAAGCCATAGCCCACTCTGGGTGGAGGAATGCCATGATTGAAAAGATGAATGCTTTATAGGACAATGATACTTGGGACTTTGTACCTTTTCCTCCTGAGAAGCATGTGGTTGGTTGTCACTAGGTATACACAGTGAAAGTCAACTGTCATGGTTCTATGGCTCATATGAAGCACATCTTGTTGCTAAGGGGTATACTCAGGTATATGGTTTGGATTATTCTAACACTTTTTCTCCAGTTGCCAAACTTACATTAGTGCATCTATTCATCTCTTTGGCTACCACTTGTCACTAACCTCTACATCAATTAGATGTGAAGAATGTCATTTTGCATGGTGACCTTGAGGAGGAGGTCTATATGGAGCAACCGCTTGGGTTTGTTGCTCAGAGGTAGTCAAGCTTAGTGTGTAGATTGAAAAAGGCACTATATGGTTTAAAAAAATCTCCTAGAGCATGGTCTTGTCGATTCAATGCTATAGTACCTGAGTTTGGTCTTTGACGGTGTGCAATGGAACACTCAATGTTTTATCGTCATACTTCATCAGGTAGGATCCTTCTTATTGTGTATGTAGATGATATTGTTATTACAACTAATGATGATAAAGGTATTTAGAGTCTTAAACATTTTCTATAGACTACGTTTCAAACCAAAGATTTGGGATCGTTAAAATACTTCTTGGGTATAGAAGTATCTAGATCTTGTATGGGAACTACTTTGTCACAAAGGAAGTATGTTCTTGAACTTTTGGATAAGATTGGACTGCTGGGATCCAAACCGGTTGATACAACCATGGATCCTAATAGCAAGTTTGTGTCAAGTATGGGTGATATGTTGCCTAATCTTGGAAGATACCGAAGACTAGTTGGAAATTTGAAATCCCATAGTCACTCAGTCGGGCATATCTTTTGCAACAAGTGTTATAAGTCAATTTTTAAATTCTCTGAGGACAAGTCATTGGGATGCAGTAATTTGCATCTTGAGAAATCTCAGAAGTGCACCTAGGCGAGGTATTTTATATCGAGATTACAGTCACACTTGTATTCAAGGATATATAGATGCAGATTGGGTCAGGTCACCTTCTGATCGAAGATCCACAACCGGGTACTATATCTTGGTTTGTGATAATTTGATTTCTTGAAAGAGTAAGAAACAAACTATGGTGGCTAGGTCACATGTTGAATCAGAGTATAGAGTTGTGGCTCACACTACTTATGAACTTGCTTGGTTGAAGAACATGCTGGAAGAATTAGTTTTTCACATTCTCAGTCAATGGAGTTGACGTGGGATGATCAAGTTGCTCTTCATATTTCCTCCAACCCGATTTTTCATGAGCGAATGAAACACATTGAAATTGATTGCTTGATTGCCATTTTGTTCGGGAGAAACTTCTATAGAAGTTCATTACTACCACTTATGTGAACTATGATCAACAGCTTGCTAATTTGTTTACCAAAGCTTCGGGGGGTGCTCGTGTTAAATTTATTTATAACAAGCTAGGAGCATATGATATTTATGCTCCAGCCTGAGGGGTAATATTAAAGGTTATTTTATCCTTTTATTATTATTGTGTTAGTATGTTAATTAGTGAGAGTTAGTAAGGAAATTATGGTCATTAGAATGTATTTGATTTGTATTATAAATAGAGGGAGAGACCTATCTTCAAGTTAGGTCATTCATTTAATTGAAATCTCAACAGTAGTAACAAATTCCAACAGTTTAAGTGATATGAGCCATGGTGCCCACAGTAATGGTTAGTTATTTCCAAGGTTTATTTATATGGTTTAAGTGGGTAGCAACTAAAGGAAAGCCAGAGACCCAGTGTTTCTTTGCAGGAGGATCAGCCCAAGTGCTTAATGAAGCAAGTTCCTAATACTTCAATTGGGTCTTCATCAAAAGAGAGGCAGAAGCTGCAGCAGATTGGTCTCTTCTTTGTGGCAGCATCAAATCTGGGTTATTTCAGCACATGCATGTGCAGCTAACAGTTAAGGTGTGGCTGACAAGTTGGTGATACGAAGTGGAAAAGGAAGCGACAGCATAGAGTTATCAAATCAATCTCCGGTTAATGGAAGCCCTGCAGCTCCAAGGGTTTTTCCAACAAAGAAATTTATTAGAGGGAGGGAAATATTAGAAAAATGAAAAGGGAAGAGAAAGGAGGAGGACAAGATATCCACCCAAAACAAAAGAAAAGGAACAAAAAATAACTACTCCAGAAAACAAAGATTACAAATCAGCTCTAATCAAGTGAAGCCACCCAGTCCTGTTGTAAATCTTCCAGAGGAAGATGAGAAAAGAATTCATTCACCAAAACACACAGTGATGCTAGGAAAACCACTTTAATCGAAAGCACATTAACAGTAAATTTCAAATTCTTAAAAATTCTGGCATTTCTCTCTAACCAAATACACTATCAAATAGCCATAATCGAACACAGCCATAAACCCTTTCTCTCCTTACCCTTTCCAAACCCCTTAAAATTCACAGAGTAATATGCCTCCATAGAGGAAGGGCAAATCCAATTCTCCCCAAAAACACCAAGCAACTTGCTCCAAAGGGACCAAGAGAAGTGACAGTGTATGGACATGTGAGAGCAAGTTTTTCCACTTTTTAGGGCACACACATCAGGTGATAGAACCTCGTAAGCTCTACGTTAGAACCATCCAATTAAACTTCATTCCCTCCCAGGTCAGGCAGCCACAGTCCCATTTCAGAATTTTTTGAACACCAACATCCTGCGCACTAATCTCCTCCACTGAAGTAATAACCCATCCCCACAATGGTTAGTCACAGTCAAGTCTACACCCCACTCCCCCTCAAAAATAGAAACATCCTCTAAGCCTTCAAGCAGAGAAGGCGGTACATAAGAACATCCCCAAGAGCGTCAAACGAATCGGAAATATAATCCATATTTTCACAGATCTCATCCAACAAAAGCAATATCACAAATAAAGTCACTGACATACTCCCTATCTTCCTCAGAGATTTAAAAAAGAAAAAAAAGCCAGCCCGGTGCACAAAGCTCCTGCATATGCGGGGTCCAGGGTATCTTCCTCAGAGATACCCTCCCAAATTTTTTTCCCCTGAGAATAATTACCTCCTTTGTCTAAGCCACTTACAACAATTCTAAGATTCCAGAACATAAAACTTTCCAGCATCATCAATTTTTAAAAAATTTCCTCCCTGCTAACTTGAGTTCTTACAACTGTTATGAAACAAATTTTTCATACCTTTCCATTCCTTTCTTGCTGATCAACGCTTATACACCTTCATTTCCACCGCCTTTGTACATTCTTTTTCCTCTATCCCCAGAAGTACTTGACACGTCTCGCACGACCCATTTCCCAAGCTTTCTTCATTCTGTCCTCCATCTGATTGCATCTCCTACTTCTCATGAGAATTATTGACAATTTGTTCACCCCCAGTTCCTGACAATCAAAAGTTCTGATTTTGCAAAGAAAATTCTGGAAAAAGACTAGCTACAATTGAATAAGAAGTTTCCAACTCATAATTTCTCCTCTTATCCACTTGCATAGCATCCATATTATCGTAGGGCAAAACCCCTTTATCTATACGAGAGCCCCACTACAAGGCATATCTGGGACTCTGTTTGTTTTCTCAAAAAGAGAACGCTACCTCTTTAATCCCCTCCGTCCGATTAACCTATGCCACTTCAGTAAAAAGGCCACAATAATCACCAAATGGGCTGTCTATTGAAATCTTTAAAGCATGCCCAACTCTCTCCCAGCAATCCCACAAAACATTACCTATACTCAAAAATCCACCACTCTAAAGCCCATCAATCATAGGCCCAATATCTTGATGAGATCCATTACCTAGTAAATCTATAGTACAAGGAATAGAAGGCCCACCACTCTCGCCCAATGTTCACCTCCATGGCTGATTGTTCACTCGTAGGAAACCCTAGTTTTGCATCTCGCCGCATCGCCGTCTAGGGATGTGTAGTCAGCTAGTTCATCCAATTCGGTCAATTAACCGAATTAACCAAAAAATTTTGGTTAACTATTCATAATAACCGAACCGACCGAACTACCCTTCTTACCCGAACCTTACCCAACAAAACCGAATTTCAGTTATTTCGATTTTCACCAAATTATGCACACCCCTACATATGCAACAAAGATTAATTGTACAAAATGCAGAAATGGCATAAATCTCAAATCTAATGACTTTTAACAACCTGCGACAGCCACAGCAAAGGCTAGGGCGACAATCACAGACTCACGGCGAGGTCTAGGGCAACGGCATGGCGATTGGCGACGGCTTGGGCAACGACAAAGGGCTAAGGGCAAGGCGATTCAAACTCTCGAAGGGCGGAGGCTGGTTGGTCGGCGATTGGCGTGGAGGCTCGCTAGAGCTGGATCAGGATGTCTAGACGCTAAAGGGTGGAGGGTCTGGACTCTGGAGGCTAGAAGTATCGATTCTAGAAGACTCGATAGAGTGATGGACGCTAGTCGCTCGTCGGCTAGTAAGTCATTGCTGGCCGAATGGAAAGTTAGGAGCTTGGGAACCCTAATTCCCAAAGGCAAAGTGTGGAATGGGAAGTCTGAAATCGTGGAATCTATGGAGTGGACTCAGTGGAGTGCCGACTACCGAGTGTGGAGTGGAGTAATGGACTGTGGAACCCTAATTATAATTTATATAATTTATATTCAATTATTAATTAATTATATAATTGTGTTAAATCGGTTAACCAAAATGTAATTTCTCCATAACCGAACCTAAAATCGAGTAACGATTTTACCAAGATATAAAACCGAACCGAACCAACCGAATTTGGTCGGATATTTCGATTAATTCGATTTTCACTGAATTATGCACACCCCTACTGCCATCACTCTTCTTCTCGATCACACTGTGCTATTGCCACTAGACTACCTTCACAATGGAAGCCTTCTTTGTTCCTGCAATTCAAGCACCCCTATCCATGCGCTAAGACTCCAAGGAGATTTTCCTTCAATGACCTCGCTCCACAAAATCTTCCCCTTTTTTGTCTTTTCTATATCAACCCTCTCAAGCTTAAAATAAATCGATACAATTCTCCCTACCTAATCATGTAGCACATCCACAAAGCTTCTCCAGCTACCTCCTTTCAATCTGTTGGGAACAAGAATCGAAGATTGCTAAACTCCTAACTTGAGAAATTTGTCAAGCCAAATCGTCCCTAATTGCCACCACACAATCAAAGCATTCAAATCTCTTTATTTCAACAAATCTACTAAACCAAGACCACATCAAAATCACATTCTACAAAATCCATTGTATCACTGACATAGAAGCCCTCACCCATCGATTTTTTTTTCTCATTCCTCTCGATCAAAACCACAAAATTTCCTACCCTCTCTACCACTTTATTCTCAGATCGAAGGGTTTGCCTTCAATATGTACTAATCGCTGAGGTTCTTCTACATCATGACTCTTGAACAATTTCATGGTCGATCAAAAAAGAGGACACCATGTGGGAGAGAGAGAAAAAGAAGGGGGGGAAGAGTGTTTAACTGTCAATGTCCTCTCCCCATTACCAACATTGAATCGAACATGAAGGAAAAAAAAAAAAAAAGGTCAAGAGCCTCCCTAATCCAAGTATTTTAGTTATGGGAGTTTGTCAAAAATCATGAAAAGAAAAACAAGATTCACAACTCTAGTAGGAATTAAGCTGATAATGTCGTTGTGGGATCAAAAGGCCAAGGGAACGATAGGAGGTACCATGGATTTTCTTGGTGCTAGAAAGAATTGTGATTAGTCTAGATTATCTAAAGTTTACATTTGGCAAGCAGGGTGCTGAAATGCAAAAAATCTTGTTGTAATTCTCATATGCAGATAATGAAATCTTTAGAGAGGAATAATGACTATAACTACTACTGTGGAGAGCAAGGCGGATATGAAAGATGGATCAAGTGAAAAAGTTAGTGAGGGAGGTCTTAAAAAGAAATGGGCTGATGTATCTGATTAGTAAGTAATTGTCTGGTGAGTTTGCATGTAATGGCATTTGCTACTAGATGAATTTCGCAAGCAATATGAATACATTTTTAACTCCTCATACTTAATGGCTATTATTTCCCATGTCTCACCAAATACTTTAGAAGATTTAGAAGGTGTTCCTATTTTTGAAGATGATGAGAGGGGCAAATAAAGATCAGTGAATGATCATAAAAGGGATGGTATTTTGCCCATCCTCATTTCACTCACGAAGATAGATAGGGAGAAGGACTTCTTTGTGTATTAACAAAAATAAATAGTGGGAAGGATATTGATCCTCCAATAAATAAGAGGGGGGTGTGGTTGTCTAACCCTATAGGAAATGAAAGTTTGGTTGGATGGCTGTAATTTGAAGCGTTCATTTAGTCATGATGGAAAAGGGTTAAAAAGGGGCCTTTCAATTTAGTTGCATTAGGTTCTTTCCTTTCAATTGTCCTTCCATTTTTACTTTTATTCTTATTTTTTCCTTTTGAGGAATTCTCGTCCTCCTTTTGATTGCAATTTAATAAATTTTTTTATTAAAAAAATGATTACGTAATGAGGGAATCAACGATCTATTTCAGCCATAAATTTGGAAATAATGACCTTGCAAATAACCACCTCTTACACCACAAACCACCATATCTATTTCCAAAAAATGCTTTGATGAAATCCTCAAGATAATGACCTACAAACCCACCAAACCAAAAAGTGCACAATATTATGGAAAAACTTCCTTCCATCCCATAAACAACTTAACACAAAATCCCTTTTAAGGTTCCTCTACCCTATGGGCAAGAGACCCAGGAAGAGTAAAGCAGGATGCAAAGTAGGTGAGAAAAAAAACTTTCAGAAAAAGAAAACTAAAAATGAGAACAAAAAAAAAATTAGAAAAAGACCTGACAAACAAATTGAGATCTCAATAGTTTTTCAGAATAAAATATAATAAATAAAAGATATATTAGAAGACAAAAAGGAAAAACAATAGACATGAGATCTTCCAAAAAAAAAACTAAAATTGAGAACTAAAAAAACAAACCAAAAATAAATCACAAAAAGACCTGAGTCCTAAAAAAGGGTAAATATAAAACCTCTTTTTAACCCCTTCCCGTCATAGTTAGTAGAGCGCTTCAAACTCACTATTGTCGGTTGCCCCTCCTCAGCCTTACTTTTTCCGCCTCCCGAACAAACTTCTTTTTACCCACCCAGGTCAGATAACCATAATACATCTTATCCAGCAATTATTGAGCCTCTATCCTTCTCATTATGTTCACCTGCACAAGACCTATGGGTGGGCAAAATATCAGCCTCAGTCTACTCAAACTTCTCTCTTTCCTTGCTTATTCCATCAACCCAAAAAAAGAAACAAAACTCCAAACCATCCAGTAGAGATAAAGACACATGGGAAATATCATTCAAAAAATCAGAGGATTCCAATCCATATCATAAATTTTTTTATAAAGGAAAATATACTAACAGAAGACAAAAATACAATGACAGGGGAACAAGATGTCCTCCAAAGAAACGGAAAAAACAAAAAAGTATAAAACAATTACATGAGAGCTGCCCTCCAATCCCTTTGCAGGTCAGGCAGCGGCAACCTCCAGAACTAGAAAAATTGAAAAACTCAAAAAAATGAACCCAGAAGGAGGCAAGCAACACAACTTATCACATAACAAATGACAGGAAGCTGTATCAGTCCTAGAAGCTGCTCCGTACCAAAATTGATCAACCTCCTACAAGCAGCTTGACAGCCCCTCTGAGGCCAGACATAATTTCCATGGAAAGCCATTTGGAAAATTTTTGCACCACCCGAAGTTACTTTTTAATTCTTATGAGGAAACTTTGGGAAAGATCCTTACTCTTAATAACCTTCAAAGAAGGGGTTTCACCTTGGTCAATAGATGCTCTCTTTGCAAAGAAGATGCTGAAAACAGTGAAACTGTAGACTGCTCCACTGCTCAATACCCAATTTTTTGGAATCTGGCCACTGCTCTAATAGGACAGAATCAGGTCACAGTTGAAACTGTGGGAAAGGAAATCTGGGCTTGGAAGGGTATCTCTAAGAATAGAGAAAACAAAAAAGCCCTTCTTTTTTATCCCTCTCACTACAACATCAGAAGCATCTCCCTATTTGTTCTCCTTATATATATGTTTTCCTCACTGACCTTATTTGTTGAATATATCTTCAACCTATTGGTCCTCAATATAAAAATGTCATCGCTATTTCTTT
This sequence comes from Malania oleifera, assembly GCF_029873635.1. Classification (NCBI taxonomy): domain Eukaryota; kingdom Viridiplantae; phylum Streptophyta; class Magnoliopsida; order Santalales; family Ximeniaceae; genus Malania; species Malania oleifera. Next base: position 11,628,428 of record NC_080426.1, read on the forward strand.
TCAAAAATTTACCCACTCAGTACCCCCACGCCAGCATCAAAATATCCTCTTCCTCCCTATGCGGCCACTGGACAAGTTCTCACAATGCGCACTAGCATTTTTATCTCTTGCCAGAGAAGATGACAACCCACGATCTGCTACTCCTGCACCTGCACACTCTGCTGCGGCCCAGCTGTATCCCTCCTCTTCAAAGCATCCACCGAACCACCCTCACCTACACTCCGTCCAGCTGTAATATTTGCTGGGCTTGTAATGTACCCATCTGTGCACCCTCTCCAATTGTACATTGGAACACTGAATTCAGGTGGAGAGCAGCATGGGCCTTCACAACAATAACTTGATCTTGAAGCCCATTTCTAGAGCAATCTGCTTGTTCACTTGAAAGACCCTAGCCCACACGAGAATTGATTTCTACCTATATACTACCCAATATTCGGCCAAAGCCCAGAACAATAATTACACAACCCAGCCTATTCCATTCCACCTTCTTCGCAAGACCATCCGATGAAGATACCATAGTTACATATGACACATGCCTTATTCCCCATACGCAGATGGTTGGCAAATTCCGATGCACGTACCGGTTTCACAGCATGCAACACACTCCTGCACACTACATCAATCACAAAGCTAAGTACATACCGCCGTGACTGCATGGCTCAACAATCAAACATTTTTCTGTACCTCTTCACCATCTACAAGGACGAAAACCCCAATTCAACAAATGAAACTTCAGCATGAAACCTCACAACCCACTCCCTTTAGAAATTTCCCTATCTAAAATTCAAGATAAGAAACATACAAAACATTCCCCCTCCCCTCACCCTTCCCTCCCACAATCCCCAGTTTGTGCATATGTGTTTTATTTATATTCATTTATAAATTAAAAAATGATGCCTATGTTTGCCATGCAAAATATTTAGATGGGATACACCAAAAGAAAAAGCCATTTTCTCCAAAGAGCAGGTTGATTTCAAGCTCCAAATATTATTAGATTGTAAGCTAATCATTTTAGGGTCAGGAAAACAAAATAAGACCCCAATGATGCTCCCTAAAATTAACAGGGAACTGTTCAGCTAATTACACTTTCCCAAAAAAGGACACTCTAGAAAAATTACAAATGTCAAGGCAAAAACAGATACTATATATTGCACATTAAGTTTTGTTCTGCGGGGCCAGGGAAGCAGAGAATACATACTCCTTGTTAATGGGATCGGAATTTGGTAGTGGGAAAAGAGGCTCAATATCCCAGTCTCGTGTGTAAAGAGTACCATCAGCAGTTGCCTTGGTAATCACCTGAAAACAAAGAAACTTTAATCAAGCTAAAATGTATCGAAAACCACAATAGAATACTCTGAAAGATTATTCCAGCAACATACAAATGAAACTCTGCAACAAAATAATCAGTTGTAGGAAATAGATAATGCACAGCAACAAACAAATTGTAGATGCACCATCACAAAATAGACACAAATTTCCTTCCAATCGCTACAGATGGGCTGTATGTGTCGCTCGCATTCCTCTTGCCCCTTCCACTCAGCACATGCTTCAAAAGACACCCAAAGCTAGACAGGACGAGCTAACTCCTCAAATTCTAGCATGATTTTTAAAAGCAAAAGGTTCCATAATAAATAATTTTTTTACCATTTTAAAAGCCTAAAAATAATTTTAGAAGGATAAAAAAGCTTCAATTTGGACTTGCAATAACAACCAAATGCTTTTTAGAGGGAAAGATAATGGATGCCCAACAAAATTAAAAGTAGGTTACATTATTAATCTAATATATTTTTATTTTTCTTATGTATATAAGTTAGTAACTCTGCCTGTAATGCACTCTGTGACATTTAGCTCACGGAATCAAATATCGCTAATGGCATTCCTAAGAATGGGATGCCTAAAAATTTTTGGTTGGTTCATGTTGTAAGATTCCCAAGAATGTACAGAGGATGCTCATGTTAGTGTTCAGTTCAACACGGGTACCAAATTAAATCAACAATATGAAGAATATCAGTACCATGTCCAAAATGTACAGGTCAATATCATGTCAATGTAGAGAGTATGCTTGGAAGATCCTAAAATCGATTGTGGCATAGAATGCTTTAAAATTCCCAAAAAAAGGATTGAGATTGAACCTAAATTAAATGAAATTAAAACTCTAATAAACTAATTCAACGACGGACCCTCAAGGTGGTGTATTTTGCATACCTTTGAAGATCTTGAGGTGAGGCAATTGCCGTCTTGTGCAGGATTGACCCAATATCTAATGGAGGGTAAATATAAATCAAAGCACATTCACATAATAAAATTTATTCGAAGATAGACCTTATGGTGGTGTCTTGCGCATACCTTCGAGGATCTCGAGGTAAGTATAATAAAATATCTGATATATTAATGGTCAGTAAATGTCAAAATAAAAGGATTTTAAGTTTTGACGAGTTGAATTTGAAGGAAATCACAGGTTAATTAGGAATCGTTGGTAGAACAGGTGTGTAGGGGTGCTAGTACCTTCCATTTACATAATCACACTTCCAAACTTGGCTACGGTGCATACTTGGGACCCTAGATTAGCTAGTTAACCAATTAATAGATAGCAGCTAATTCGGTATTTTAACCTCACCTAAGATAAAAGTAGGTTAGTTGCGACTTCATCAGTATAAATTTTGACTCATATCTAAACCTCATTTAAAAATTTCATTTCAAGTTCGCCATTTGTGCCAAGGCAGTCCAATGATTCACCCTGAAAGAGGTGAGCTTTTGGAATGTGTTGACACACTAGGATTTTTTTTTATAGTAAATATCACAGACTGCAAACTCTAAACCCCTCGAATGTGTGACTGCAAATTCTGATCCCCTCGAATATGCATCCAAATTTGCATCTTTTGATAATTTGTTTGAAATTCCTGTACATTGTTTGCACATCACAATCTATTGTTCAATTTCAAGTTAAAAACAGAGCCACTGATGCAATAACTAAATGTAATACCGAAAAAAAAAGGGGTAAAGGAAAAAGTAACAACCACATATAACGTTATGCAGTTAAAAAGCGAGAAAAATCAACCACCTGAACCTTGAAACTATATGGCTTACCTCCTTCATGACAATCTGACAAGCTGCCATTTGTGTATCATCTTTACATCGAGCCAAAGCCCTTTCCACATAACCACGTAGTGATGGAGGAAACATACCAGTCTGCATGCAACCCAAAAAAAAAAAAACAGTAACAACTTTTTCTGTATGAAAACAATAAGTAATGAACTACCCCTGCAACTCAAGAATGATTGTTCATGCAACAGCATGAAGCAAGACCAACCATAGTCTTAGAATTTAAAAATTCACCAAAATTTCAAGTTTGGGAAATTTTGAAAGGAAATCAGGTTTCAATTTCCACTTGGAAAATTCCAGCCAAAATTTGAGAATTTTTTAAATTTCAGCTGAAATTCCAAAAAAAAAAAATTGGTTATTTTAAATGGGCATTCTAGTTCGATGTAGCCCATTTGATATCTTCATATTCAAGAATCACAATTTCAACTCCGCATCACAAAATTTCAAGTCTTCTTCTTCATCTCCAATTACTCGATAATTTCCAAAAATGCAAACTCAACTTTTATAGACCCAAAAGTTCTCACAGAAAAAAAAAAAGAAAAAAAGCAAGTTTTACAATGATAAGTATAGAGTTTTCTCGCCCCGTCCAACCATCTCTCCAGTAGGTAAGATTTTATTGGCCTAAGCACATATTTAATTTTGGATTTCAGCAGAAATTTCATAAATTTAAAAGAAAAACTGGAAAAAAGAAAAGGAGAAAATTATGAGGTTATTCATTTGTTTCTAAATTATTCAAAATCATCTATTTTAATATCTCTAAGTTTCATTCATTATAATTTTCCACTTCTTCCTAAAGCAAAATTGAAAGTTCTAAACAAATCAAAAAAAATTTTGAAATTTTCACAAATTTAGACCCTCAAATTTTCCATTGGAATTGAAATTTAGTCCTTGATCATCAAGCAATTCCATCCAATCTTGCTTAAATTCAGTAAAGCTAACAAGCATTTATTGAGCATGGATCCAAAAGGAAGCAAGGGAAAAAACATAAAAAATATTCTGTCCTCAAAGCAACAAGAAAGATAAAAACTGCCGCTTGAAAATCCAAGAGCGCCACATGAGCAACCATCTTAGCCAACCTCAATTGGGGCACACTCCAAATTCTGCCCAAAATCTCTGTTTGGTTGGGGGGACAGGGATTTCTTTTTGATTATAATTTCCCCATTTCCCTTGACTCTTTAGATTGTCTAGGTTACACAACTCTCCAATTATTGATTTCTACAATTTTGAAGGGGGTCTCTCTCTTGGGATTTTCACTTTTGCAGCAATCTTAATGAGAGAGGTTGATGATTTAACTATTAAATTGAGTGTTGGAATTTTTTCCTCCCATGGTGGGAGATGGCTTGAGGATTTGGGTAGGGGATTTCCTCTGGTTCTTTTTCCATAAGATCTTTTTTCTCTCAACTTATGAAATCCTCAAATCTTGTAATTTCCCTCTGAATAATTTTATATGGAAGGCAAAAGGTTCCCTTCAAAATTAGAGCTTTCATGTGGATGTTGGTGCTTTAGTGGCTTAATACCAATGATTTGTTGCAGAAAAGGAGGCCTCACAAAGCTATAAGCCCAGATATATGAATCTTGTGCCATGAATCAAATGAAATTATCAACCATTTGTTCCTACATCACAGGATGGCTAAGCAGCTTTGGTTTATGTTGTTTTCAGTCTTTGGCGAAGCTGACCCCATGGACAATTGAAGCTTTCTTTAGAGTGTGTTACAGAGGCTCCAGGTGAAGAAGGGATGGCTCTCTAGATATAGATATGTGCTATCTTAGCCCTCCCTTGGACTCTTTGGACGGAAAGGAATGCAAGAATTTTTTAATGGCGAATCAAATCCACCTTGTTTCCTTTGGGATAGAGTGGTTGTCCTTGCATCTTTTAGGGCTCATTCTCTTGTTTTTTTTTTTTGGAGTTTACTTTTGTCAAATCTTCGGAGGAGCAAGAAGGGAGCCCTATTGTAGTCTCTTTTACTTTCTTGTTTCATTAGGAGAATCTCTTGTCCTCCACTCATTGTAAATTCTTCCCTCTTGTTAATGAAATTCTTTTTCTATGAAAAAAAATTATTTTTATTGGAAAGGGGTTGAATGTTTCTTTGATGTGGGACAGGATACAGTATATTGCATCTCAATGGGTTTTTGCAGCATGGTGTCTTAAGGGGATGTGTTTTTCAGATGTACAACAAGACTGAAGTAGGAGGATTTCTTATCCTTCCAACTGTGCAAGTGCAATATTGGAGAACAAATCGACTCCATAAAATTATATTATATATAAAAAATAAAACTATAAATTATATTATATGCGTGTGTACGGGGAGAGAGAGAGAGAGAGAGAGAGAGAGAATGGCTAGGAAATGACGACATTGCATGCTTGGAACCCAAAAAAAACACTGATGCAAACAACCACCAAAAGTGTGAAGCATCATACATTACTCGATAAGTATGAGCTAATGTAACCAACTGTCTTGGCATAAACCATGAGCTGTTCTCATATTGCAGAATCTTATAATAAACAAGTATCAGAAAGCTAAATGCCTAAAAGAACTTTAAAAGACAAACTAATAATACAACAAATTTAGAATATAGATTTTAACAGTTTCCAGTTTGTTATGAAGCAATAGCCAGTGTGAAATTTCATCACACGGATAAACCATATACACTTCTTTCACTATTGCATAATACTACATAAATAGATCAACGCAATGGAAAATAAAACCGTTTATGCATTACAAGTAACATATAGACATTTTAAGTATATCAAGCAGATGTTCTGCGAAGTATCGCACAGTCACAAAATTCACACATCAATTCAAACAAATCAATCTGTTTTTCAAATACTGCAAATGCTATTTAACAGAACAAGTGAACAACCAAAATAGTCTTACCTTAAGTATAGAATCAGCAGCATCACGAGGCAACACCTTGTCATTTGGCTTCGGCAATGAAACACTAATGTAGGCAGGTTTTGCTGCAGGACTGATTGCAGAGGTATCCTTCTCGGTTTTTGGTAAACCTAAGGCCAAATTTGAAGCAATTCTAGGGTTTGTTGGAATCTGCAGTTTGCTAACCCTACGAGTATCTATTGATGAAACAGTTTGTAGGGGTGTTTGATAACTCTGGGCCACCTGATGAGTAGCAGGATGTTGTGGGTTGGGGCCTTGAGGACAGGCTGGAATCTGTTGATCTTGGAAGTTGTCATAAGTTGGTTTTGAATCCAAAGGCTTTTGAAAATGTGGTTGCAAAGGGCTAACATGGTTGTTTGGAAAACCTAGAGATCCCTGTTTCCAATAACCATCATGAGCATCACTCATAACCGCGCTAGGCTGACAAGAAAAACAAGAAAAATACCAAGTTGAGTTCAAAATACTGAATATAGAAAACCAACCTTACTTAGGTTGAATAGCCAAAATTAGAAATATGTTAAAATCTTCATTATAGACAGTCTATGCTGGTCAATGATTTCAAGAACTATTGCAACACTACTTACAAGTTTGTATATGTACTAAATGAAGATTCTAGAGATTTTCAAAAAAAATATACCAGAACTTAATATAATTTTCCCCTATCTTTAATTATTGAATCACGCATATAAGAACCCCATTAAAACAACAATGCCACGCATAAAATTGGTATATAAAAAAGTTTGATTAAATTAGTTAAGAGTTCATTTATGTCGCTGATTTGGTGAAAAAAAAAATAGTTCCTCCTATGATGCATGTATTTTTTATACCCATATCCCCCCCCCCCTCCTTTTCCTCCTAAGAAAGAGCAAACAAAAAATGGCATGAAATCAAAAAGTCGTGGCATCCTTTGGACCATTCGAACATAAAACAAACTGTAGCCAAATAAATTTTGTACAAACATAAAGACAGACAACTAATGCCTCACAGATTAGTTAAATAACTACAAAATCGAAAATAGTCCTAATATGCAACAAAAATAAAACAAAACTAAACAAACCACGACAATAATAAGGAAACACAAATCTAAGAGCTGCTGATACAATGAAAAATGTCTATCAAAGTGAAAGGAGAAAAAATTTCAAAGGGGAAAGGCCCAAAAGCACAACACTGTCAACACATATGGGTGTGACTGGAGCAGACTGAACCCAACCCAGACCAACCTAAGCTCAATCTGAAAATTTTACAAATTTTGACCTATGTTCGCAAATTTACAGTTAAGTTTTTTCTTTTCCTTTTTTTTATAGCAAAAGAAGATTTTATAGGGAAAAAACTAAAAACAACAAAGAAAAAACAGTCATCAAACCAGCATATTCCTCCAATCTCGCTGAAAATTTGGAAAACTCACTCCCCTAAAAATCCCAAAACCAACACACCACAAAGAGACCATATAATGAATCTTTTCCCAAACCAGCAGCCAATTCAACTTCTTCCCAAAAATATCCGTGCATTACTCTGCAAGTCTCCAACCATAACCCCACAAAAGTGCAAAGAAACCACATTTCCCACACGCAGCCCTATCCTTCCTCCTTTCCAAACCTGCAAATGAAGTAGCTAACAATTCCCCCACCGAAATAGGATAAGCCTAACTCTCAGCCAGAACACTAAATAACTTGCTCCAAATCCTCCCTGCAAAACTGCAATGCAAAAGAAAGTGACAAGCTGTTTCAGAGTTCTTATAACAAAGCACACAAACGTCTGGAGAAAGAGCCTTCAAAGGAGGTCTCCTGATCCGCAACACTGGTATTAATTTTATTAAACACAACCAACCAAATAAAAGCCTTAATTTTGGGGGGTACTTTGGCCTTCCAATAATAGAACAGAGGAAACAAAGAATTAAAATGGGTCAAGGATTCAAAGAATGATTTACAAGAGTACTCCATAAGGTTGAGCTGTCTTTACTCCTCCCAAAACCTAAAAAAGAAATGGCCACCATATTCTGCTTTGCAACAAATTGTTAGTGTTAAGTGTTAACTCTATTAAGAACAACCAACCAAACAAGAGTCTTAATTTAGGGGGACTTTTGGCCTTCCAAAAATTACGATAGAATGAAAAAGTCATCTTATCCCAGATCAAAAAATAAAGGAAAGAAAGACTTGCAAGAAAAGTCCCCTGGATCCAGAACCCACTCCCACACATCCTCCCTATTGGAAGGACGGACACCCTCCAAAAAACACTACAAAGATGATAGTTCCTCCACCTCCCTATCATTAAAAGACCTATGCAAATGGAAATCAAACGAAAATTCTCACATCAGATAGCAAAAAAAGAAGAAACAGTCCCATTATGAAACAATAAAAATTACCTAAACGAGGAAATGACATGAGAAATGTTGAATCCCTCACCCATGGGTCTTCAGAAATGAATGTGAAGCCCATCATCTATGCTAACTTTGATATATGGAAACATGGGTAAAGTTGTGATATACATCTCCAAGGACTCTCAAAAGAAAATCTAAAAGCCACATCAGCGTCCCACCCATTTACCTGCAACCCAAATTTACTTTGAATCACTTTGCCAAAAGGAGTTCTCCTCTAAAGGAAACCCCCATAACCATTTACTTATCAAAGCAATGTTTTTAGACACCAACTTCCTCAGACCAACACCCCTCCCCCCTCCCCCCTTTTTTGACCTACCCGCAATACCTCCTAACTGACCAAAAGATCTTAATTAGTCCCAACCATAGACCAAAGAAAATCTCTCATGATTCTCTCAACAGTCCTAGCCACCCTCAAGAAAAGCCAAAACATAAAGGGGGATACTAAAAAGATAATAAAAGTGATACAATCATTTAAAGAAAAAAAACAACCCTTCCACCCATCCAGACACTAAGCCACCTTCTCCATAGGAGCCAAGAAACCCACCAACCTAGGATTACCACCCAAAGGAATCCCTAAGTAAGTCAAAGCCTCAAAGGCCACTATAGGGTACCACGCCCAGCTTAAGAACCCAACTCCATTGATCTAGCAACTGCCAAATTAATACTTGCATTCCCACTCTTCCTTTAATTTAATTTAAACTCTGAAACACACTCAAAAAAGTTATAGATGATGAGCACATTTAAAAAAGTAGTAGATGATGAGCACATTTAAGGAAGGCTCCCTATAATCCTCTAAGAAAGATAGCATTGTCAATAAAGTGAACTGATGATGAGACACTATGACCGTCTAATTTGCCACCCTCAATCCCTCTTACAAACCCTCTATCGACAGCCTTATATATCATTCTACTCAAAAAGTCCAGTACAAGAACGAACATAAACGGGGAGAACAGTTCCCCTTGCCAAACACCCCTCAAAGCCAAAAACCAAGATTTAGGTTCTCCATTAATAATATAGAAAGGGAAGCAGTAGAAGAGTGACCCTCGTCCAAGCCCTCCACCTATACTCCAAACCATTTGACTCCCACATCTAGAAACTTCCAATTGACTCAATCATAAACCTTTTCAAAATAAAATTCAAACCCCACATTTTTCTCCTTCCCACATCCTCCAACACCTCCCCAGCCACTCACTAAAATAGCATCCACAATCTGTCTGCACCCCACCAAAGCACATTGTGCCTGAGAAATAGTATCTTCTTACTAAAATAAGCCCATTTGCAAGCACCTTAATCTTATACACACTAGTAACCAGACTTTTAGTATGAAAATCAGAAACTTTAATTAATCTACTCTTCTTAGGCACTAAAGTGATGAAAGTCAAATTAATGTTCTTACCGAAAACTCCACCAAAAAGAACTCCTTAAATATCTTCAATATATCCATCCGACTACATCCCAATAATCCTGGAAAAATCATCTCATCAATTAAGGGCCTGAAGTTTAAAAAACCAACTGGTTGTCAGTTTTGGGCCTGGCAGAGAAGGGCACCAAACCCAAAGCCTGCACTGCCCTGTTGAATTAAAAAGAACAGAGAAGCACCAAGCCTATTTCTACCCTCGGAAGCCTGGCTCAACTAGGGCACAAGCAGGGGGAAGCGATTCTTGCAGAAGGAAAAAGGTAAAGAGGTAAGAAGGGAGGACTCTTCCTCTGAAGGAAGTCCTCCAAGTAGAGAAAAGGAGAGTCTATAAGGCAAACACAATGCTCAAACCTCTTTTATTGCATATGATTTCTGGCGGCAAATGAGGAAGCTTAGCAGATGAGGCGGCATGTTGCAGGGGAGAAGATTTCAAAAGTGACGATCTACAAAGTTATGATAGTAAAGTTAGACCATGGAGAAAATTGGGTGGCACAACAGACTACTTATGATTTCATATCAGTACAGTTTTAGGGCTATGGAATGAAGAAAAAAAAAGGTTTTGGTTGTTTTTGCTGTATTGTGGATTCTTTGGCTTTAAAGGAAGGGCCAGGATGTTCAGAGATGAGAAGACTTCAATACATTCAACTTGGGAGAAAGCTCTGTTTTTTTGCTGCATTTTGAGCTTATTCTTTTGGGGTTTTGGTTAATGGCTGTTTAGTCATTTAGCATATTATTATGTGTTAGAGTTTTGTTAGTAATACGTGTGAGTTAGTAAGGGTATTATGGACATTCCTATTGTACTTGACATGTATTATAAATAGAGGGAGAGACCAATCATTGAGGCTAGGTCTTCCATTTTACCCAATTATTCAACATGGTATCAGAGCATGATTCTGAAACCTAAACCCTAATTGCTACCACCACCAACAAAACGGAAGCCTAAAACCAATAATCCGCTGCATGTCTACCATCATAGAAGAATTCCAGCAACACTAAAGCCCTAGAAAACAGCCAGCAGCAGCCAAAAGTCAGACCAGTCACTGGAAATTTTCTGGGGCGACACTGCCAGCTCAAGAACACAAAATCTACTATAGATTTCACAAAAACAACACCAGCGTCAGCCAGACACTGCCGATCTGCCCCCCACTGAAACCCATCTCCTGGAAGGGTTCCATGTGCCCTCATGCACCTGTCAAAGGCTGTCAGGGCTGAACCCACACTCCGGCGCATGAAGCTACATTCAGGCATGTTTTTTACCAGAAATCATCCAGCAGTTATCCAATCCCTCTATAAACATGTTATTGGAGTTTTTTGTGATGTTTTTTGTCCAAAGATCTCACCTTTTTTAATTGCTCATGTGTGGCACCCAAGGAATGGTTGTTTGATGCTTCATGAAGCTGTTTATCAATGGTTATTGAGTTTAGTGGGTCTGAAACAGTGGGGTTTGCTGTGTTTTTTATTCAATGTTCTAATTCCTTCCATAGACCAAAATATCAAGATGTTGGGCATGTGTTTTGCTCAAAGATCAAATCTTTGTTGTGACCATGCACTCTTGGTAATTTGTTAGTTATTGTTCAGTGTTAGTAACAATCGTTGGTGACTCTCTTAGAGCAGTGGCAGTGCTAAAAAGGATGTTTTTTTGTGAGGCTGTGGCAGTGCTATATAAGTTTGTTGGTGATTGGTCCTTGGTAGTTTGGGTGGTTCACCTCTCCAATTGTTCCAGTGCTGTGTGTTGCTTTCTTGGGGCTGCATCTGAGTTTCTTGGTACTGTGGCAACCTTGTACTGATTTATTTGTAACTTGTTCATGGTGAGCCACCTTTTTCGTGATTGTTCCAATTGTTCCAGTAATTAATCTTGTGATCATTGGTCTGAGTTTGTGAATGTTGGGATGGAGTTTGCAAATCCCAAAAGTATGGTTCCCGCATTAGTGTCACTTGTTAGAGTGAACCGCATACTATGACTATATCAGAGGAGGAGTATTCAAGGTTTCTATAGTATCAATTGTCTCAAAAGCATCTTAACACATTGCGTATTTTGCCTAGAAAAGTAATCCTCCAGTCTATATGTCATTTGGTATCTTTCCCACTAGTCCTTGGGTTATCGATTCTGCTGCCACTAACAGTATAACAGTTGCAACCAACTTCCTATCTAACCTCCAGTATCCTAAAAACCTACCTTAAGTTACCATTGCTAATGGGCCCACTATTGCTCTTAAGTGGATAGGAACAGTAAATCCTACTCCTTCCATCTCTCTTCCTTCTGCTTTATACATTCCTAAATCTCCTCTCAATCTCATGTCAATTAGTAAGATTACGAAGTCACAAAATTGTTCTATCACATTCTTTCCTGATTCTATGGTTATTCGGGATCTGAAGACTAAAAAGACAATTGGCACAAGACGTGAGGCTTGTGGACTTAATTACTTTGAGTCACTTTCTCCACCCATTGCCAGCACAGTCGTAGCTACACCACTTCAAATCCATTGTCGCCTTGGTCATCGTCCTTCGACAAATTGAAACAGCTAATTCCTACATTGAGTTCTCTGTCTAATCTTGAGTGTGAGTCTTGTCAATGGGACAAGCATCATTGTGTTCCCTTTGCTTCCCAAGTGGACAAACAGGTACTTAGTCCGTTCATGCTAGTCCATTCCGATATTTGGGGTCCTAGTTGTGTCACATCAAAGTTGGGGTTTCGATGTTTTGTTACATTTGTTGATGATTACCCTAGGATAGCTTGGTTATATTTAATGAAATATTGTTCCTAGTTGCTTGATATCTTTTTTGCCTTCTGTTCCCAAATAAAGACTCAATTTGATATGCCAGTCAAGATATTTCATAAAGATAATGCTAAGGAGTACTTCAGTACCCAATTCAGTACCTATATGACTAACTCTGGTATGATCCATCAATCCTCTTGTGCCCACACTCTATAAAAAAATGAAGTTGTGGAGCAGAAAAACAGACATTCTTGAAGTTACTCGTACCCTATTGTATCAAATGAATGTCCTCAAAGTTTTTTGGAGTGATGTTGTGCTCACACATGCAAACATGCTCCCTTATCAATTAAATGCCATCCTCTATCATTGGCGGTAAAATCCCATATTCAATTATCTTCCCTAAGACTCCTTTGTTCTCCCTTCCTCCTCGTATATTCGGCTGTGTGTGCTTTGTCCATCAGTTAACTCCAAGAGTGGATAAGTTGGATCCTCATGCTATCAAATGAATTTTTCTGGGCTATTCCTATATTCAAAAGTGATATTAATGTTATAGTCCTACTTTACATAGATTCTTTGTTTTTGTCTCGGTTGATGCCACCTTTTTTGAGTTTACACCATAGTACTCTGACTCCTTGATTCTGTTGACCTTGATGAGTCTCTTCCCCTGCCTTGCCTTCCATATCTAAATCTATTATCTATGTCCAATCCTCCTACATCTTCATCTAGTTTGAGTCCTCGTCGCTTGGATCATCCCAATTTGCAAGTATACACATGGCGATGCAAGGGGGAAGTGACTCCTCCAGCTTCTACTACTGTGCTTCTAGTTCCCTCATTAGAAAATCTTATTTCCCATGGCGTTGATCTTCCTATAGTAGTTCGAAAAGGTAAACACACTTGTACCCAGATCTATAATTTTGTTTGTTATGATTTTTTGTCACCCTCTTATTACTGCTTTGTTAGTACTCCATCGTTTGTTGCTCTTCCAAAATCTATTTTTGAAGCCCCATTCCATCCTAGGTGGAGGACAACAATGGTTGAACCGATGCGTGCACTACATGATAATGATACTTGGGATATGGTAACTCTTCCTCCTCAAGTCTGTGGTTGATTGTCACTGGGTGTATGATGTGAAAGTTAATCCTAATGGTTTTGTGGCTCATTTGAAGGTCTGCCTTGTTGCTAAGGGGTATACTCGGGTGTATGATTTGGATTATTCAAACACATTCTCTATGATCGCTAAACTTGTTTCCAAGCAAGTTTGCTCATTCCTTTTGCCACCTCTTGTCATTGGCCTCTACGCCAGTTAGATGCAAAGAATGCTTTCATACATGGTGATCTTCATGAGGAGGTATATATCGAGCAACCCCTTAGGTTTGTTGCTCAAGGAGAGTCGGGCTCAATATGTCAGTTTAAGAAATCATTATATGGATTAAAACAATCTCCAAGAGCATGGTTTGGCTGGTTTAGTGCTTTAATACTTGAGTTTGGCTTCCGTCGGTGTGCAGTAGATCACTTGTATTTTATCGTCATACTCTATCTAGCAAGATTTTGCTTATTGTGTATATGGATGATGATGATCGAGGCTTCTTGGACCTTAACTTTTTCCTGCAGAGTAAGTTTCAAACCAAGGACTTGGGACCATTGAAGTGCTTATTGGGTATAGAAGTATCAAGATCGTGTACAAGAACTATCTTATCACAAAGGAAGCATGTTCTTGATCTTTTGGATGAGACGGGGCTGTTAGGATCCAAACCTATTGATACAATCATTGATCCCAATAGTAAGTTAGTGCTAGATATGGGTGATTTGTTGCCTAACCCAGGTTGGTACCAAAGACTTGTTGGAAAGTTGAATTATTTCACAACCACTCAACCAAATATATCCTTCGCAACAAGTATTATCAATCAGTTTTTCAATTCCTCGAAAATAAGTCATTGGGATGTAGTAATTTGCAACTTGAGATATCTCAAAGGTGCACCAGGGAAAAGACTCTTATATCAAGATCGAGGTCATACTCATATTCAGGGATATACAAATGCAATTAAACCAATTCACCTTCCAACCGAAGATCCACAACTGGGTATTGTATCTTTGTCAATGGTAATTTGGTGTATTGGAAAAGTAAGAAACAAACTGTGGCACCCAGGTCAAGTGTTGAATCAGAGTATAGGGCTATGGTGCACACTACATGTGAACTTATTTGATAGAAAAACATGTTGGGCTAAACCTGCAATGAGTCCTGCTGATAATGTAGACGCCAATTTTCACAAACACTGGCATCCCATCCATTCTCAACCAACCCATACTTCTAATCACTCTATGCCAGATGAATGATCTACTCAGGGAAAACACCATAACATTTAGCTAAGAGGGCAATGTTTTTAGACACCAATTTTCCAAGACCCAGCTGTCCCTCCGATTTAGATCAGCAAACCTCATCCCACATTACTAAATGACCCCAACTCCAAACCACAAGAAATCTCTCATAATTTTCTCAAACTTGTTGCAATCCCCACTGGAATCCTAAAGACAGACAAAAAGGATAACGGGATACTTGATAGACAGACTTGGATAAAGGCTGATTCTATCTCCGAAGGAAAAAAAAAATTCCCCCTTCCAACCATCAAGAGCACATAAAAATTGTATATAGATCATCTCAGAAACAGCATTACATCTTAGCAAAACAAGCAAATAGAAATAAGTATAGTGCAACTAAGCTCTCAAGATGCAGTCAGGCAAACATTAATAACTCAAACAAGCCCAGAAAGAAATAATTAAGGTTATACACACATATCTACATATTCATTTTGCTTATTCAAGTTTATTTTTTAATGGGCATGTAACTCATCCTTAATTGCACAGAAGGTGAGACACCAAACCTGCAATGAAGGCAGTTGAGACGAAATGGGTTCAGGCCTCCAAGATGGGTTGTAAGGTTGGGGTGGCTGGCTGTTGGAGGTTAGATATCCACTAGAAACACCAGCAATTGGAGAGGTCAAATTAGACGTACTAGTAACCGAGATGTTTTCTGTCCCTGGAGCACAGCTAACTTCTGTTTGACTGTAATAATCCGCCCATTGCTTATAGTCTTGCTGATAATGTAGTGGGGTCGCAGTAGCAGTATTAGAACTATAAGTACCATTTGAATCTGGAGTATAGTTTGGATATTGATGAGAAGTATAGTTTGCATAGTGTCCATTCCACAAGTTTGTCTGATTAGAGTAACCGCTGCTCTGGTATCCTCCAGAAGTCTGGTAATCAGCAGGATTGTAGTAAGTGCTTGAATAACTTGCAGGCCCAGCATAAGACCCTGTATTCTGAAATGAAGAAAGAGGCTGATAAGGAGCACCTGTGTTTTGATATGCTCCTACAGGCTGAGTGTATGAATGGTTAGATTGCTGTGGGTAGCTGCTGTAGTAACCCGCATATCCCGCATTGGCATAACCATATGGATCAGAAGAACCTTGGTATGATGCATAACCATTATATTCTTGTTGTACATTCGCTGCGACCAAACTCGATGAATTCCCACCAAGAGATGCAACATTTGAGCCATCTTGAAAATTCCTCAGATGTGGTTCTGTACGCTGATCATGGTGATAACTGGAATTTGTAAGAATTCCATTCTCCACAGAGCAATTATCTACCCTATGCATGGCCCATGAAGCAGCTTCAGAACCAGTTGTTGAAGGAAGGTATGAAGATGCATGTCCTTGGCTTGTACCAACAGCCTGGTGTTTCTGAAAAAAAAAATGTGAAATATTTTACAAATTAAGATTTCTACTTAATTATTAGAAGAACAGAAATAAGTATTATGTAAATTTTTAACAAAACAGCACTCAGTCGTAGGCATTTTAAGAAGTTTACATGTGCTTTGGGTATTTGAGAAGTTGTACTCGCGGAAAGTAAAAAATAAGGGACAGGTGCATAGCACGTTAAATCTTTGCCCAGAACAAACAAAGATTTGAAAATATTTAAACTGAAAAATGCTCCAAAAAATTCAGTACTTCCATCATATCAGCTGAAATAAGCATGTCAATACTTAAGCAGGCAATAGATTGACCTTTCAAGACAAATAACTCAGCTGCAACATCAATCCAAACTCGACAACTAGGACTGTTTAAGTAATCCACAGGTGCCCATAAAAATTTAGTTAATATGAGATATAGACTAACACTGCAGTTAAAACAAATTCATGAACTTTACGTGCTAAAATGATAAAGCATATCCCATTACAGCACTTGAAATACAGTCAGAAACTCTGGATAAAGGTTGCTGAGTCCTTCAATATGATCACCCATGCTTTAGAGCTTTAAAGCACTCACAAAATCAATTCAAATACACGTTCAACATGTACTACAAACCAGACTTTGCTAGAAAAGATAGTTTTAAAAATTAACCACTCTCCCTACGTAATGCCGTAATGTAATGGTATAAGTGGCTTCCAATACGGTCCACTATGGAGTCATAATGGACACTATGCCATAAGCCATTACAATCTTCTTTTATGCCTTCAACCCAGTTACAAACTACTCTTAAACATTGTTGACTCTAATTTTGTACTTCTATTAAAACACTTCAAGTTTTTAAAACTTGAAACAGGAATTATAAACCATATTCATCATATCTACTATCAAATAACCAGAATTTAACTCAAGTTAATTGAAGACAACAAATTTTCTAAGAGTAAAAATCATATTTTAGAATTTTTTTAAACTATTGGTTAGAAAATAATATTTGTGCATATATCTACATCCTTCAATTGCTAAAAAAATCATATCAAAACTCAAGTTTGAAACCACATAGTCCTTAGTCTTTGCCCCAAACCACTTATTCTTTGATAAGATGTTTATGCTTTAGTGTGGTTATGCTGTCAAATACAAACTACAAATATGTTCCGTTATTTATCATTTTATCATATATGTATTACTATCATGTATTACAATAAAGGAGGATTTTCAATGCGAGATCTAAAAACATATCTCTCAGTAGCACCGCTACAAAGTACTTTATGGTTTGGGTTTTTGGCAGGTTTATTGATCGAGATCAATCGCTTTTTCCCCCGATGCACTGGCATTCCCTTTTTTTTCATTTTCTCAAAATTTCAAAAGGTGCAGAGTTGGAATCCCATTCTAACTAAGGATTCTTGTGGTTCTGGAGGGGGCAGCTAGAGGAGAACCAAGAAGGGAGAGCTTTCCCCCCTTTTCCGCCTAACTCTTTCATTGGTCTTAAGAATGCGGGTTTTAAGAATGAGTGATTGCCCTTATCCGACATGTATGCAAGAAGGAAGTTTGAGCTTGAAGCAAATGGCTAAAATCGCTTCTGTTTTACATGATTATCAATCGAATAAAAAGTTATTGTATGTATCAATCCTTACATCCCCCCACAACACATGGGATGACAGCTAGTTTTGGTATGTTGGGGGATATCATTATTGTTGAACCCAATGCCTACATTGCATTTGCAGGTAAAAGAGTAATTGAACAAATATTGAATACAACAGTACCTAAAGACAAGGTTAATCTTTCTAAAAAAAACTCTCAAAAAAAAAAACCCGATATACAAATAATAAAAAAAAAATAAGGAATCCGCTTTTTTTGACATGAAATAGATATATCCGTATATCTCTAACTCATATTTATGAAATGATAAAATACAGCAAAGCCTATACCAAGAATTGGTTCATGTAGGAATGGACTTACGAATTCCAAGGTACTCCTTTAAGGGAATTTTTTATTCGAAGGAAAGCAGACTTCTCAAGAATTTCACATTTCATTTATAGCAATGTCGTAATTGAATAAAGAATTCAAAAAATCTAAAGAAAGAAAGTAAGAATGAATCAATGAAATGTTATTCGGTCTTTATACTCAATAAAATGGTGACTAGTAACAGCTACAGGATTTCTCCCCTTTAGCAGCAAAGGAACCAATGTAACGTTCAACATATTTAGCATATGTCACGAGTACTTGACTCAAAATAATCACTCAAAACATGGTATGCAAGATTTTTGAGTCAAAATATGTAAAACAATAAGTTTTAACAAGTTTTCTAATTACATAAATGTATTCATGGATGCGGCATCCATTACATGCCATGTGACATTCAACACAACCGTGACTGTTATGGCTATGTTAAGGAAAAGAAAAAGAAAATACATAAAAAGCAAGGACAGGAGTCCTAAAGAGAAAATATAGAAGAAACATTCTCCAATCTCTTTGCATATTATTCAAGAAAATAGTCCTAAAAAACCACAAATTAAGAACCCAAAAAAAAAAAAAAAGCACTAAAAACCAAATATCCTACAGTAAATGCCCAGGCATTCATTGATCTGAAAAATGCTGCAGAATCATTTAAAAACTCCAACATCTTTCATATACTATTTTAGATAGTCTTTCCCAAAAACTCTACATAAACAGGTTTAGCCATGTTGAAACTCTTTGCATATGATCCAACAAAATACCCCTAAAAAACTTGAAATTAAAATCCAAGCAGAAGCAAGGAAAACCAAACAATCCCCCACAGTAATTGCCCAGGCATTAATTAATCTGAAAAATGCCTTTTTGCATAATCATTTAACGATAAAACCAAACAATCCCACAATAAATGCCCAGACATTAATTGATCTGAAAAATGCCAACTTGAACACCGTTTGCATACCATTTTAAATAGTTTTTTCCAGAAGTTTTACATGAACAGATTAGCAATGTTGGATTTCAGTCAACCCCAGAAATGACTGATTCAGACTGGATTTTGTTTCACACGTATAATTGAAGCAGGATCGAGTTAGCTAGCCTAGAATCCATTACAAAACCCCCACCCTATCATTCTTTTGTTTTTTTGTTCCAGTCATAACTGCCCCACTTCTTGTCTCTTGCATGTAGAGAGAGAGATAGAGAGTGCTGCATAACTTGATTTCAATGATTCTTATTTTGAAAGCAAAATATTTTTAATAACAAAGAAAAATGACAAAGGCCACAATAAATAACTATGATGTAATTGCATTATAGGGTCATAGCCATGTATTAATACACAAGTGAAAAACTAGACGAACAAAGACAAAATATTGTTCTAAAAAACTCAATTCGACATCAAAATATTAATAAATAGTCCAAATACAAAGTTTAAAACTTTAAATTGCATCCAATACAATGAAGCATGCATACAAATCCTTTTTAAATATGAACCAAATAAAATGCTCACTAAGAAAATAATTTTTTTATCACATTTAGGTGTCTGAATGCAAGACAATATAGAAGGAAGATGAATGGTGCACTGGTCACCAATAATCCTGGCAAGAACACGACCCCTTGCTAAAGTGATGGAAACGATTTCTATCCCGCACAATAATTTCTCTGTCAAATATGTCTGAAACAAGCTTCATGAAACAATGACAGTCATGACAAATACGAAGATTCTTCATGATCCTTATGGTCCTTCTATCCTTAAAACTAAGAATTGCAAAAGCAACAGCCAACTTCTCACTATGGTAACTAAGGGTATGCTCCTTCTCCTCCTCTTCAACATCAAACAGCACATTGGATGTATGGGGAATATACCCTGCGACTCTCAAACTATCAATTACTGAGATTAAGAATTCTCTAATTCTCTCAAACTGCGGATGAGTAGTGTCGCCCGCAACAAACTCATGTATCACTTGGTCCACATTAATCAAACTATATCCTGGTTTCTTGCTAATTCTTTTTTCTCTCATTGAATTCCTTATACCAGCTTTCTCAACCCATCGACCAACTCCACCATATGCATTTGATAGAAGAACATAGTCACCATCGTGATAAGGATCAAGCTTGTAGATCCTCTCCTTTACTTTGTCCACCAACTCAATATAGTGATGATTTACGCATGCCGCCAGAAGAGTCCTCCAAATAATAGAATTTGGCCTCATTGGCATTCTTTTCACGAATTCATAAGCTTCATATACCAAACCTGCACGGCCAAGGAGGTCAACCATACAACCATAATGCTCCAGCTTTGGTTCCATGCCATATTCATCTCTAATGCTTTCAAAAACTCGCCAGCCATCCTCGAGAAGACCGCCATGACTACAAGCCACCAAAACTCCACTAAAAGTAATATTATCAGGCTGTAACCCAGATTTCTTCATCTCAGAAAATAACACCAGTGCTTCTTTACTGCGCCCATGTACTGCTAGCCCATTAATTAGTGCAGTCCATGTCAATACATTTCTCACAGGCATGCCATCAAACACTCTTATTGACTCATCGATGGATCCACACCGCGAATACATGTCAATTAGAGCAGTACCCAATGAAACAGTAAAATACAACCCACTTCTGTGAATATACAAGTGAATCCACCTACCTATTTCTAAAGCACCTAAACTTGAAATAGCAGCTAACAAGCTGAGAACTGTAATCTCATCAGGTTTAATATTCCCTGCCAACTGCATTTGCTGAAACACAGACAAAGCCTTGTACCCGAAACCATTGTTAACAAAACAAGCAATCAAGGAAGACCATGTCACTATGTCTCTGTTCAGAACTTCATCGAACACTTTCAGTGCAAGCTCCACAGATCCACAACACCCATAAACATTAATCAGTGCATTCTGCACAAAAATATTAGAATCAAAACCAAGTTTCACTATGAGCGAGTGGAACTCCTGCCCCCTTTGGAGACGAGCACAAGCCCCGAGAATGGATGGGAATGTGAAATGATCTAGCAAGACACCCCTCACACGCATTTTAGAAAAGAGTGAAAGGGCATCCACAGGGGATGCAAGCGCATGAGCTCTTATGATGGTGTTCCAAGAAAAAGTATCAGGAGATAAAATTCTATTAAAAACCAAGCGAGCATATGGCAAGCTTTCAGGTGCTAGCGCAGCACACGACAGAAGAAGCTCTCTAATGGAGACAGGATCCTTGTATCCAGATTTAATGAGGCAAACATGGAGCTTGTAAACATGATTCATAGTATCAAACTGCTGCTATTGCTTGTCTATCTTATATTTCCATTTTCAATGACCTTTCTTCTGATGTACAGAACCATTTTCCCTTGTTGGAATGCTGAGAAAGCTGAGAAATGGGGAAAAATATAATGCATTGATCGTAACTTGGTGGACCATAAGCTTTCAGTTTTTACCAATACAAGGTAGCAGATAAAGTGAATAAAGTGGTAGTGAAATACACCAACAAATGCCAAATACATTCTCACTAATAAGTTATGCCCATTTAATCGTGCTCGCCACAAACAACAAAGAAAGCAATGACATTGGTGGAATGTTAAAAGTTTAAACCCATGCCAATATAACAAAAGGCTACTTCATCCACACTAAACTGTAGACGGTCCAACTATTGCTTCACCTAATAGTTTAGATGTTAAAAAGCACAAACATAAAAATCAACATATTCAATTATGGGCGCACGTGTACAGGGGAGAGAGAGAGAGAGAGAGAGAGAGCGAGTATTACCTCGAGCGAATTTGGGTCCAGTGAACTTATGGTGTCGGTATTGCCTCCTTGGTTCATCATATCATTAACATCCTAATTCATCACAACGAAACAACACAACACACTCAGCAAACACACAAAATCAATAATTTTCTCCCCTAAATTACACAAACCCCCCCCCCCCAACCCTAGAACAGTTAGCTCCTAATCGGGAAGCGCAACAAACGCATACCTCCAAAGCACTCGAGCGAACACTCGAAATCGACCACGGTATCTTGCGGGAGATTCAATAGATTGGGATCACCAGAGAATCATACAGAAACAAAAACAAAATAGAGAAAATAATACGTACGTATGTGCATAAACAGAGAAACAAGCTGCTGTGAACAAATAATTTCACCCAAAAAAAAAAGGAGAGAGATAGAGAGATTCAAAGGCAAATCGTAGGAGCACCGGCAGATAAACGCGGAGGGAATTTCAGAGCGAGAAAGTGAGAGAAAATCGAGAGAGAATGAAAGAAAGAAAGAGAGAGAGAAAGAGATTCAACCCTTCGTCTCCGTTGGGTCATGTTTGGAGGGTGGAATGGTCTTTGGAATGTTGGCGTGGGGGAGAGAGAGAGCGAAAGAGAAAGAGGGGGTAATTAAGAAAACTTATCACTGCGCACTTTATTTTTTCCTTAGTACGCGCTAGGAGGAATCATAACTCATAAGAGGCTCTGACAAAGCTATGTGTCATTGTCCCCTTGGTGAGTCTCTGTTCTTTCTCCACATTCTTACTATTTTAAATGGAAAGATTGGAGCCTTGACAGTTTTTTCTCTTTTCCAATCATATTTTTAAAAAATACCCTCTTCCTCCGACCTCAGAATTTAAATTTTATATTAATTTTAAAAATAATTGAAAATATATTAATTAGTTATAAATTTCTTGAATCCATATTAAACTCAAAATCTATTATCTCAATTTGTGAGTAATTTTATAATCAACATATTTATAAATCATAATATATAAATAACATAGGATGCTACTTAAAATTTATATAAAGATTCATAATTTTTTATTATTTTTTAACTCCCTATCATCCCTTTAAAATAATAAATTTGAAGGTGTAAATGTTTATGTTCCACACCTAATGTATTTATATAACATGAGATTTTTTTATCAACTATTAAACCACCATCTCTTAAAATTTTTATTTTAGAATTTTAAAAATAATTATGCTCATTTTGTTGGAAAAATGTTTTTCATTATCTATTTTTTAGTTTTTAAAATAATTATAAAAATTTCAGCTTATTTATTAATTTTTTTAACACTCATTTAGTAGTGTAGAAAATAAAAAAGTTTATTTAAGTGTACGAAACAGTCTTTCATTTTTTATTTATAGATTTCAAAATAATTTTTAAAACGAGACAACTTGCTATTCAATTTTAGAAAATTTATGTAAGGTGCTTTTTACGATGATGAATTTATAGACTTAAATTTGAATTTAAGTGATTTAAAAGAAACTAAGCACATAATTTGCAAAAATTAAAGTCCAAGATTTGAATTGTAGACTCTCACAATGTATGAGTTAGAAGTTTTAAAATTTAATAAAAAGTCGTTTTTGAACATTCTTACATAATTTAGAAAATTTAAAAAAAAAATAAGGTGTTATTTATATAATAATTTTTAAAAAATTATAAATGAAAAATAAAACTATCCCCATTAGGGGTGTAATTGGTTAGGCTCAGCTATGGGCTAAATCGAACCGAATCTTGCGATTTTTGGAATGCCATAACTGAAATCGAAACTAAACCAAATTTATTATTCCATGGAGAATCAAACATTCAGCGGTTCGGTTACAATCTTTTCGATTTTTTACCGATTTTCTAAATATTCAACAATTATTTTTCATAAGTACTTTTGAGAATCTATTAGACATTTTGAGTTTTTATAATGTTTCATAATTTTAACAAAATTAAATCTGTTAAATAGTTTAGATGGCTGTGAACGTGTTGGTCTTGTTAGATCTTTTCTTTTTGTTCCTAATTCCTACTAGTTTAGTGGTTTAGTAGCTCCTACAAATCATCATAATGCAAACTACATATCAATTAACCACAATTAAGTAATCTCAACTAACTTACTATATGGACCAATCATAATTAAATAATCATATTAATTTATATATATAATTTAAATTAAAATCAGTTTTTCGGTTCGGTTTTACTTTGAAAACCAAAATCGAAAATGTATACTTTCTAAAACCAAAACCAAAACTGAATACCGCAAAACAAACCGCTTGTGATTTTGATTCGGTTTCGGTGTGATTTTTCAATTTTGTGCAAGCAAATATTATGGTTTTAAAACATTCTATTAATGTTCGTTTGTTTTATACAAATGTTTTAAAAATTAAAATTTTGTGTAATTATTTTTAAATTAAAAATAAAAACTCTAATGACCCCAAAAATTGTATGCATGGAAATGTATATATATATATATATATATATATATATATATATAATATATTAATTAAACTAAATTAAATTAAAAATAAAATTCAAAAATAAATTAATTAATGTTTAATTTTAATTTAATAATTATTATTAATTAAATAATATTATATTATATTATAATATAAGATTATATATATATAAAAGCAAATGTTTCTTGAAGAAGATTTTTTTTTTTATCTTCTCCTGAGAATAGAACTGAGAGGGCCCCTGAATTTCTCGTGTTCATCTCCATCCTCCTTCTCTCACACTTTCCTCAATTTCTTCTCTAATATTCGGCCGATGGAAAAACGAAAAGTACCGTTGGGTTACATTCCTACTAGAGCGGATTTGTCGTGGGAGTAACGTAAGCATATCTCCTGGTGTAAGGTAAATCCTCACTTTTACCTCAATTTTTCTTAAATCTTAAGTCCAATTGACGAACGGAAACTGTCAAGAGATTCGTGGGGAGATTCTCTACAATATAGTCAAAGCGGATTTTCGAGTTTGAGTTTCGAGACACCAACCCTAAATTAGAGTAAGTTTAATAATTTTAACTTTTGTAGGCTATTTAGGTGTTCAAAACCTTGGGGGATTTTAGAAAAAGTTACTATGGGGATTGTGATGAATAATATGGTAAAGTTTGAATTTCAGGGTTCAGGGGTTTTGAACGTCATGGGCTGTAGGTCGGGGTTTTATCGGGCTTTTCATGAATCAGGTAAGGGGATTATGTAAGCACCCGACCCGAGAAATGTGGATTAAACAAATAAGAAAAGGGGAAAGAATTTAAAAATGTGAAAACAGCAGGGTTCGTCGACAAGGCTCCTTCTCTCGTAGACGAAGTCTCTTTTGTGGCTCGTCGGTGAGGTTCAAAGGATCGTCGACGAGTGGATGCCAAGAGATTTCTGGAATTTTGGAATCTCGGGTTTGTCAATGAGGCCAACTTTGTCGTCTACGAATGCCCTTCTTATGCTCGTCAGTGTGTCTAGCCGGGTCAACTAAATTATAAATATGTATTCATTGCTTCGTGGTTAAGAAACTCAAACTCTCTCTCTCTCTCTCTCTCTCTCTCTCTCTCTCTCTCTCTCTCTCTCTTCAATCCTCCGCTATTCGTCACCCGAATCCATGAACCGATGTTACTACGTGGATCAGGGGGAAAACCTCTATGATTATAGCGGTTCGGATCTTCGTTTTTAGGATTTCCGAGTTTCATCTCGAAATCGAGGTAAGGGTCTAAGTTTGTTTTTGGTTTGGTAGATTTGTAGTAAATAGGATTGTGTTGAAGTACTGTTCTTTAGTTTATAGGTTCTGAGAACTCAGTTCGCTGTTTTGGAACCTTATAGTTCGTGTTTCAGTATTCGAGTAAAGGTAAGGGGATTTGTTTACATTAGTCTTTTTGGAAAACTAGACCACTAAAAAGTTAGCTCATGTTTATATGTACGATATGACTACTCATTTACAAAGTTTCACTGGTTAAAAATGTCGGTTTTACGATTTTACTATTTTGGTAAAAAGTCAGGCTTTGGCATATGATCTCCAAACTTTCCAAAACTACTTTATTTGTATCAAACCTAAACGTAGGAGATGCTTGGAACCTTCATTTTCTATTAAAATGATGTTTTTCGAACTATATACTACGTATGGTCTTTTTTACCCAAATGAGTGTGGCATATGTTATGGAATGGAATATATGTGGAATTGATTAATACGTATATGAACTATGGGAACTGAAGTTCCAAATTGTTATTAGGAAATATGGAAAATAGGTGTCGATTAGATACCGAGCTCTATATGTGAAAGGGTTAAACTAAGAGTGTGTGTGCCGGTTTATACCACGGTTTGAATGAAAGAAAGAATGTATGAATGAGATTGTGAAAAATACTAGAATTGCACAGGTTAATGTGTTTTATTGTAAATCGTATATATAATATTGGGACCACAGCTTGTTACTATGATAGTCTTAAAAAACTCAACGTTATTATGAAAGCCTTAAAAGCTTAATGTTATTATGTAAGTGTGGTATCATTGTGAGAATATGAGATACAGTGCAACCACACCTATGTTCTCAGTGTGGGTATCTATGCAGTCATCTTGGTACGAAGGGCCACTGATTGATCACGGATCAGGGTGGTGATGGCCAAGACGGACTGAAGTAAATTACGATGCCTGATAATGCTTGCACAAACAGGGCTCGATCAGTGCTTTATTATCGCACAACCCACGCCACAGGGTAGCGTTGGCATAGTTATTATTGTCTCAAAGCTAGACGATGTTCTAAATATGCATATACATGATTTAAAAACAAAAATGGGCAAAGTCACAGGTCTGAGTACCGGGCGAGGGATTGTATAGTGTATGGGCCTGTATCCTACCCTAACCTCAAGAACTCTCGCTTGTTATGATGCTAAACTATCTATTGCAGGATTTATATCTATATATCTCCTATATTACAGTATTGAGAATATGTTATATACGTAACTGCTTGCAACTGGTTTAAACACATGTTGTCACACACAGACTATAAGCATATCACCCTTTGAAAATTCTTTCAACACACAATGTATATCAACAATAGGTTTATAATGTTCATAATTCAAATTAACTTTCATTCTTATGTCAGAGTGTAAATCATGTATGTGCTTTGAAAATGTATCAGATTGCTCACACACTCTAGACTTAGATGGTAGATTAGGCAAAGATGAATAAGGAACAAGGATAATGACATATTGAATCTATTTTATGAAAGGTAATTCACTAGGTGGCTTAGAGATGACATCCTCAAATTTGGAAAGTATAGGTGATACTTCCAGTGGTGTTTTGTTCCCAAGTTAGGGCATTTCAGTCTCCTTAGTAACAACCACTGACACTTCTTGTGTATCTTGACTTTTATGCTCAACGAATCTTCACTTATGATATTCAAGGTTTCTCCACTTGTTTCTTTCTTTTCTTTTTTCTTTTTCTCACCATCTTCCTTATCAAGCGCCAAGTTCCTAGTGAGACATTATTTGGGAAAGTGTCCTTGTTTATGGCACCTAAAGCACACTGCACTGCTAGAACTCTGGTGAGAGGATCCAATCATAGGTGCTTTCCCTTTGTCCATAGGTTTTTGGTCTGTGCGATTGCTCCCTTGGGAAGCGACTTGACTTGATTGCGCTGGTCGAGACTTTTCATAACTCTGAATCTGGTGAGAGTATGATTCATTAGAAGAGGTATCAAATCGTTTTCCCATATGCCCTTTAGTCATTTGCTCAAATTCATAAGCTAAACTATAGGCATGTTCAAGGGACTCAATGTGATATGGGAACAGTTTTCTCCTCAGTTCAGGTTTTAATCCTAGGCAAAATCGGGAGGTCTGTTGACTATCAGTCTCATAGACACCACATCTTACAGTCAGCTTATCGAATTGATTCATATATTCTAGAATAGTCATGCTACCTTGACGCAAGTCATAAAGCTTATCTATAAGGTGCTCTCTATAACTAAGGGGTGCATACTTCTCCATTAATCTATCCTTCATTAGATCCCAATGCTCAATGGGTCTATGGTTTAACCTCGTTTCTTGCCTCTCAACATTTATCCAATGGAGTTTGGCTTGCCCGATTAGTCTCATTTTTGCAAACCTCATTCGGTGTGAGTCATGCATCTTACACCACTCAAAATAGGCATCCATTCCAGTCAACCAATCTTGGAAGACTTTAGGATCCTTTTGTCCATCAAATTTGGGGGCTTCTATCCTCATTTCATCATTGTAAGGATCACGACGGTCCCTACGGCAAGGCCTCCTAATATAAAGGTCATCAACGTCATAGTCCTCATCATCCCAATGTTGGGCATAGGGCTCATGACGTGGGGGTATCCTAGCAATGTCATATTGGCAACTCACTTGCCTTTGTGGAGGGAGGGAAGGTCTTTCTCTAGGATTCATAAGTGGCTCTCTCTCAACATGAATCCTACGACCTCGGTAAGGATTCCCAACTTGAGTAAACATCCTAGGAGTTGGAAAAGGATTCGGAGAGCACTAGGGCAGCCATTTGGAATGGTGTTTGGTTGCACAAGGTAAGGTCAAGTGTAAACGTAACATAACTAAGGTCCAAATACCCAAAATTCAGAGTATAGGTGGGCTGTTCTTGGCAAAACCGTCACCCATTTTTCTGGGAAACCGAGAGCTGCTAAAGGATTTTTAGCTGCAAACACCTTTCTCTATTTGGGGCATAACTTTTGCTATAGAACTCCAAACAAGGCAATCTTGGTGTCAAAAGAAAGCTAAGAACATTTTCCACAACTCTTTTGTTTAAGGTTTTTGAGGATGGTAAGGTTTTGATAGTGAAAATCGCACATCAATTTGGTAGATGGAAAATGAAGATGTTGGGACTTAGAGGGTTTGCCTAATTCGAACTAGGCTCTGATACCAAGATGATGTAGGACGGGAATGGTCGACCTATATCCTACGATTCAACCCTCACACAAGAACATACACTTAAACACTTTAATTTAAGAATTTAATTATCCGAACATAAACACAATAAATCATGCTTTATTTCACATGTTCAAGGATTTTGAAAAGGTGTATGACTTGTCCGGCAATTAAGTCCCGATTGGTTCTTTCACAAAGGAATCAAGTTATACGCTAAAAAGTTGTTATTTCAAAGATTCAAGAATAAAAGCTCTATGTTAGCAAATTAATATTCATGCAATTGATTTCAACTAACAAGTACCAATATTGCAATTTATGGATCAAATGGGCTATTCAAAGATGTGATTTTAATCTACTAGCAAGGGTTCACAAAATATAGCAAAGGATTCAAACACAAGTCCTGAAGTTACCAAGAGATTGGTTTGGATGACTTGACGTTGTTCCACACGTAGTTAGGTCACACCGTAGGTCCTTCGTACAAGCTTTGAATCACAAGATGAACGCAGCAATGAAGCGTAGATGATGATCGTCGTGTGGGTGTATGAAGGTGCTAGTCGTATGGTGTTGATGGTGGCCGTGAGAGTATTAGATGGAGGAGGGGTTGATGGAGTCATTGGATAGTTTAGTGGTCTCTCACCACTTAATCTCCAAAGAGAACGCCATAGCCTCACACTACTCACTCACAAGGAGAGGAACAACCTTTACAAGCTCAAGCAAAGAGATGCTTCTTCAATATTCAACTTCAACTTCATGTCTTTTTTTCTTACAATAAGAAGGCTATTTATAGGCATAGCCTGGGAGACAAAGCTTTAAACACTCAACAACTTTCAACAACAACTCTTAACTTTCAACAAAAACTCTCAATAACTTTCAACAACTATTAACCTAACACAATTAATACTTACTAAAAAAACAAGGAACTCCAACTCAAAGCACACCAAGTCAAGCTTAGTTGTCTTGCATTGTTACAATTCAAATTTGAAATTTAAACACATTCCAAAATGAAGGTCAAAACCATGTGGGACCCATTGGATCCATGTGGGGCACACATGGGTTTTGAGTTGGACTTTGCTTCAATACTTCACTTGGGTCTTCAAGCATGGTCTTCAAGCACCTAATAATCTTGAAATAACATGTCCACGAAAAATTTAAATTAACACAATAGCAAGGTCTTCACATAAAAAAAGTCTTCCATCAAAGAAGTAGAAGATCTTCAATTAATCTCATGTGTTCCTACAAAATAGATACAAACAATAGTGGACATCTGGAGGTCGTCCATGTGTCACCATGTCAACAAAATAGTGAACATTGGGAGGTCGTCCATGTGTCATCATATTAGTAAAAGGGATACATAAGGCATGTTGATCCCCATCAGTCTCACCCCAACTTACAACCTTTATTTCAGGTCCTTCAGGAAACCGGTCCTAGGCTTTTAGAGGGACGTCGAAGCTTAGTAATGTTTTTAACTTATGTAAGTGCTTTGTACGAGTACTAGGTTGTTAGCGAGAATGGCTTTTTGGGAATGTATTACAGTTATGTTTTAAGTATGATCATATGTATGTAAGAATTCAGTTAGAAACTCTGATAAGTCTACTAGATGAAGTATGAATGTTTATGTTTTCTGCAATGTATGAAAGCACGAATCTATATGAATACACCTGTATGTCCCTGTTTAGGGCGGGTAGTTTATGTATGTTATCAAATATGTGCATACTATGTATGAATAGTAGCACTTCGGGCCCACCTATTGGGTCGGGACGTTACAAGATGGTACTAGAGCCCTAACCAGCCGGAAGTGTGATGTGAATTACATGGCCTAGTTACGGGGAAATGCTCAAAGCTTAGGTTGCTAAGTTTCGTAGACTAGACGTTATCAAAGTTTAGGATGAATTAAGACTCTTGGGTTTTGCTTAGTAGACATGGAGACGGAAATCCATTGACAGACTTCTATGTTTTTCTAGATCAATCGAAAGGTTCAGAAAATCACGGTAATCCATCGATGGTTTTTGTTTCCGAGTGGAGGGGCGGAACTTGAGTTAGAATGAGAATGTTAAATTATTGGAGTACGTCAGTGTTAGAGATGTGGATTTGGGGAAGTGAGTTTATAGTATTGTGGTATTAGCTGATATGTAGGTTATTAAGCTTCGAATCAATGTTCACAATTGCTTTTCAGGATGGGGTCTAGGGACAATACTGCCAGTGTTGGAGGCAGTAGTAGTGAGGGTGCCGGCCATGAGGCTGCCAGCGACTCCCCAAGTGTGCTACGAGATTTCGCACAATAGCTAATGGCTTAGGCGGTGCAAATTAATAGGGGGCAGGACCGTCCCATAGCTGAGATGGGATGCTTCATTAACCAGTTCACTAGGCTGAAGCCTCCTGTTTTCATTGGAAGTGCAGATCCGATTCGAGCTGAGAATTGGATCTAGGAGATCAAGAAGATCCTAGATGTTCTGAACTACACAGATAAGTAGAGGGTAACCTTTGCAATGTTCAAGTTGTCCAGGGAGGCGGAGAGATGGTGGGTGTCGGTAAATACGTTGGAGAAGCATCGACCGATACCAGTAGCGATGACATGGGCCCATTTTAGAGAGTTATTCTTTGAACGATACGTCCCAGCCACAATCAAAAATGTAAAGATGGAGGAATTCATGAGTCTGATGCAGGAGTCGCTGACAGTACAGTAGTACGCTGCCCGATTCCAGAAGCTATCCCAATTTGCTCCATTCCTGATTTCGGACGAGGCAATGAAGGCCTAGAAGTTTTAGAGGGATTTGAAGAAGGAGATACGGAAGCAGACAGTGATCTTGTAGTTACTGGACTTTGCTACCCTAGTAGACAAAGCCATTGTAGTATAGGAGAGCCGATAAGAGGATGCAGAAGTTTTATATTTCGAAGAAGAGGCCAGCGCCTCCCAATTCTTATTCAGGCGCGAAGCAGGGCGTGTAACGACCTCAACATTAAATCATTTTTTTTATAAACACATGAACTATTCTGATATCCCCGCTATGAAATTTCAGTCCTTAGAGAGGCACTGGGGGGAATCCTATATATAATAACCATACCTACGCAGCAGAAACATAAATCATACAACCATATATACCATACAATACTAGAAATCAGTATTTCCAAACCATAGTCATATAATACATCTCTCTCCAATATCAACTAACCAAAATACCTTACTCTGTAAAAACTTACCCTGTAAACAGGGCAATAAAGTAATCACGCTATCTGCAAGCTTGATCTGCTCGTCTAACTGGCTCACCTGAAAAATATTAAAGTAATGGAGTAAGTTGATGCTCAATAAGAGGAAATATGCTGTTACTAGTGTGTGGCGAATAAGTTGTATACTGTTTAAATAACATCTGAACTGTATGAAATGGTAAATTTGTAAAACATATCTTACATTTCACAGTTTAAAGTATAACTGTATTACCTGTATTTTCTACTTTTCATACTACTAATATTATACTATATTCATCAAATACTGTAAAACTGTAGACATATTGTAATAACCCGAAAAGAAAATTAATTAAAAAAAAGTTAAGAGTAATTATTAATTAATTAAACATTATTAAATTAATTAAATAAAAAAATAATATAAATTTTAATGATAAATTATTATGAATTAATTAAATAATTAAGTATTATTAAATCTGATGTATTAAATAAATAATATGATATACATATATATATATATAATGGTTAAAGTATATATGTATATATATATATATATATATATATATATAAAATATAATATTATTATGTTATATGTAAAGTAAGTAAAAGAAAAAAAATAAAAAAAGAAAGAAAGAAAGAAAGAAGCTTGAAGCTTCTGGGAGGAACAGAGAAAGCTCAGCTCTCAGTCTCCTTCTCCGTCGCCTCTCCGTCTCTGCCTTTCTCTCTCCCTTTATTTCTCGACGAATATTTGACCAATCGAAAAACAGAAGGTACCTTTAGATTTCTAACTCCGCCACCGACATTTCTACTAGAGCGGATTTGTCGTGGGAGCAGCGTAGGCACCATTCATGGGGTAAGGTAATTTTTTCCTAATTTCTCAATTTCTTGTTAAATCTGCTGTTGAATCGATGATCAGGCACCACCATGGGGTCTAGTCGTGATCGTCGTCATTTTGACATAAGTAAAGTTCCAATTGGGGTTTTCTAGACCCCACTCCAAAGCGAGAGTGAGATTTGGAAAATTTGGTAATTTGGCTATATTTAAGGGTATTATTATTTATTTAGAATTTATGGGTCTAGAAAATATTAAAATAATATTTTGATTTAGGGTTGATTTAATGGAATTAAGATTTTTATTTCAGGGTCCGGGTGAGCGCTACATGTATCTTTTTGGGGTCCCTGTTGGTGTAATTCAAGAAATCAGGTAAGAGGAAATTATATATTAAATCAGATTTTATGAAATTAAAGGTAACAATTTAAGTTATAT
Organism: Malania oleifera; assembly: GCF_029873635.1. NCBI lineage: Eukaryota > Viridiplantae > Streptophyta > Magnoliopsida > Santalales > Ximeniaceae > Malania > Malania oleifera. The sequence continues at coordinate 11,661,687 of NC_080426.1, forward strand.
TATTATGTATGTTTTGGTGTGAATTATTAAAATGCCAACCATGTAAAGCTATGATTTCTGAGCCTAAGATCACTTATTTAGTTATGTATTTGTGGAAATGAACTGAAGAAAGTGGAAGGAATTTTTTGGATAATTATGTAAAAAATGGAAAATGTATTTCCAGCATATAAATGTTAAATGTGGGTTGACCTATTTTATAGGAATATGTATGAATTTTTACTGTTAAATTGTGTGGCATGAGATTCTGTGCAAATATATGTTAAATGTATGAGATGCAAGTTAAGTAAGTAAGACATTTTGAATAAAATATGATATGGACAATGTTGCCTATGTATATTAAATGCAACCATGTAAATGTAAGATAGCTGAAAGACAACCATGTTAGCAGATCTAGCTCATTTCTATGTGGACTAACTGATGACAGCTAAAAGGAGCTATGTTAGCAGATTCTATCGCACTTCTATGTGGACAAACTGATGATAGCTAAAGACCAGCTGTAGTACAAAGGAATGAAATGACAATGGAATGACACTGCAATGAAATGAAATGTGAAACGTGAATGATACAAATGGGAAAGAGTCACTTAAAGTGAAATGCAATGCAATGTTAAGTTATGAATATAAACAAATGTGTATGATTGAATAATGATAGAAATAATGATGTATTATGATATTAGAAGTATGTATGTACGTAGAACATGTTACGATTGGGCGAGGCGTACCTTTCGCCTGAGGGCTTGCTGAGTAAGGTGAGGCACTAGTAACTACAGATGTGGTAGTAGCCGCATAACGTACTAGGGCAGAGGGAACCTACTTGTATGGGCGGGTAGATTTCCCTATCCTTAGGGCCTTTGCCGGTAAACTATTGTTTAACTGTGTGAGTACGAGATTAATCTTACACTTGAGGGCTTACTGAGTAAGGTGAGTGCTCTGGTATGTTTTAATTGTGACCTTAGGGTTACCTGAGTATCATAGCAGAGAGGTGCTACTTGTATGGATGGGTAACCACCCTTATCATTGGGTAATCTCGTGGGTTAAACCTTTTGCATGTGTTTGATTAGGCTCAGAGAATGATTTTAGTGTTTATGATAACATTTTGAAAATGTTATTAAAATGATATTTATCAAACTCATGTTAGCCATACACTGTTTTAATATATTGTTTATTCCCTTACTAAGATGTGTCTCACCCGAATATGATTATTTCTTTTTCAAGACATCCTCGAGGTCAGGCTTAAAGAGTTCGAGGGTTTTTAGACTTTTTGAGAAGTATTAAAAGAAAGGGTATATACTGATAATACTTTGGGGAAATGTAAATATTTATATTTTATGTATTTACGTTTTAAGGCTGTTGAGTAAGGAATGATTGTGAAAATACTGAAATGTTTTGGGAGTTATGTAAATTTATGGAAATGCAAGTGATGGGTGATTACTATGGATTATAGATAGGAATTAGTAAACTCTGGTATTATGGTATTATATGTATGGAGATTATATTTATGTTTTCCGCTACGTATATGTTGATTATGGATTATCAGGGATTTTATCAAGTATAACGCGCTGTACCTGGGTTTAAGGGTTTGGAGCGTTACACATATACATAACTGTGCTTTATTCCTAGAACTCTGTATGTCTTGATTTGACCTCTCATAACTGGGTTATGCGGCCTGTAGGCGGGACTTAACTCTGGTCAGCCCTCCAGGTAAGTCACTATACTCTACCCTTCCTCAGCCTGGTCAAACTACATACTCTTCTAGGCGCGAAACAGGCTGCTACCTTGTCAAATCGGCCCCCTTAACCCATAAACTGGGGAGTTGCATCCACTCCGAGCACGGCTGACGATACCCACACACTATATGAGATATGTGGTTGCACTCTATTTGTAATAGCAACGATACCGTGCTCTATCTTCTATATCTGTCTATAATCTTTTCACAAGGATCTGATATCATATATATATATATATATATAATACTATAATCTTTTTACTGTTTTCATCATGTTTCTAAAATAACCATAACACTATAATTCTATATTGTGAATACTGTAATATCCGAATCATATAACTGTAGCATCTTGATGCTATAACTATATAATTTATCTGTATAAACTGTCTGTATAAACTGAGTGTTATGGCTTTAGGAAAACATGGTATTCTGTAAATACTATATATATTGATCCGTATAAAAACTGTATAATACTTTATCTGAATAAAACTGTAACATATTGATCCGAATAAAGGTTGTGTTATACTAGTCTGAATAAAACTATAATATACTGATTTGAACAAATATCTATGTATATCAACCTATATTTGTATATACAATATAACATGATTTGCTGAAAAAAGCTGTATAAGTTCTATATTAGATAAATATCTACTTAGGCCACACAAACATTAAAACTCTCATTTTGTAAAACTGGATAGTAAACTGGTATATATATATAAAATCTCTGTAACATTGTTAAACTTCTAACATAGCATATTTCCCTTACCTAAATTCTGAAAAGTCCCTATTGTACTCTGGCCCTATACCCGCAGGATTCTCCACTTAACACCCTGAAAACCACATTCCCCATAACAAAATATCAGTATTTCTGCGTATACTATATTTCCTATAACCGTGGGAAAGACAAATACTGAGTAAAATGCCTAACCCTGAAATTGGGATGAAATGGGAACCACTCTCGTCAACAATCCGCTCCAGCAAACTTGTAGAGAACTTTCCCAGGAGCTTCGTGGTGGTCTCAGGCTGTCGATCCGGTAAGAAACGGGGTCTAGATCGAAGAGAGAAGGAGAGGGAGGCATTTAGAGAGAGAGAGAGAGGGTTTTGCGCCAAATTACACTAAAAATCTGGGTTTTTAACTATTTCTAGCCTTGGGTTCATCAACGAGACACGTCATCTCGTCAACGAGTCCCTAAAGAATTTCATCGACAAACCTTCATTCCTCATTGACGAATTTCAGACTACCCCAAACCACCTCTCAGTATCTTATCGTTGACGAAACCTGTCCTAGTCAACGAGATCCTCATGTACCTTCGTCGACAAATCCCTTGTATTCGTCAACGAGACCCTTATTAATTTCTTGGGTTATTACAGGGCGTGTGGAAGAAGTATGGAGGTGGTGAAGGCCAGCGGCGGGAGATGGGAGGTGGTACATCTCAGAGTACCACGTCCTTACTAGGTTGCCCCTTTTGTAGCAAACCTCATGTAGGGAAGTGTTTGCAGGTTTTAGGGGTTTGCTATTGGTGTGGCAAACCATGACATATGGCACACAATTGCTACACGTCAGGTGACAATGCACCCTCATAGCAACCATATAGAGGAGGTGCTCAGGTGCACCATGGTGGTCGTCAAGGGAGTACAGCCCAGGCAAGGGTGTATTCCCTAACTTCGGGCGATGCAGAGAATGCTGGTGATATAGTCATAGGTATCATTTACATGATTTCCAATAAAGTTGTTATATTATTGGATTCAAGGGAAATGCATTCCCTTATCTCCTGGGGATTCATTAAACTGTGTGGATTAGAGGTTCAACAGTTAAATTATGAACTGTTAGTGGCTACTCTGTCAAGGTCAGTAGTCGTATGTAGTAAAGTAATCTGTGACTTTCTAGTAGAAATTCAGGAGAGGGTATTACCAATCAGTCTTATCATATTTGACATGCATGACTTTGATATCATCCTTGTGATGGATTGGTTATCTGCCAGTTATGCCAGTATCAATTGCCATAGGAGAGAGGTGTTGTTTGGACCGCCAGGGAAGCAAGAATACAAGTTTTTGGGGTCGTGTGTGCCTTCAAAACCATGAATCCTTTCAACTATGCAGGCCAGGAAGTTACTCTTGGAGGGATGCCAAGGGTACCTAGCATTTGTGAAAGACATGCCGGAAGAAGAAGGTAAACTGGAGGGGATTCCTGTAGTGTGCGAGTTCCCAGACGTGTTTCTAAAGGACTTGTCAGGATTACCTCCAGATCGCGAGGTGGAGTTTGTTATAGAATTGATTCCAGGTACGACACCAATATTGAAAGCTCCATATCGTATGGCTCGAGCAAAATTGAGAGAATTGAAAGAGTAGCTTCAGGAACTACTAGATAAGGGGTACATTCGACCGAGTGTTTCACCCTGCGAAGCACCGGTGCTATTTGTAAAGAAGAAGGATGGGTTGATGAAGATGTGCATAGACTACAGAGAGCTTAATAAAGAACAAATACTCGTTACCTAGGATTTATGTTTTGTTTGACTAGTTTCAGGGCATGCAGATCTTCTTTAAGATCGATCTATGATCAGGGTATCACTAGATCAAGGTGAAAGCGGAGGACATTCTGAAGACAGCTTTCCGAACCCGATATGGCCATTACGAGTTCATGGCTATGTCATTTGGTTTGACGAATGCATCTACGACATTTATGGATCTGATGAATAGGATCTTTAACGAATACTTGGACTAGCTCATCATTGAATTTATAGATAACATCCTAGTGTAGTCTAAGAGTGCTGCAGAACATGAAGTTCATCTGAGTTTGGTACTGCAAATGCTCAGGGAAAATAGGTTATATGCTCAACTGAAGAAATGCGTGTTCTAGCTGGAACAGATTGCGTTTCTAGGGCATGTAGTGTCCAAAGAAGGGGTGTAAGTGGATCTGAGTAAAATAGAAGCGGTAGTGGACTTGGCGAGACCGAAGAATATTCAGGAGGTCAGAAGTTTTCTAGGTCTTACAAGATACTACCGACGATTCGTAGAAGGGTTCTCTAGTTTATTAGGTCCATTGAGGTTGTAACGCCCCGAACCCTTCAACCCGGGTCCGGTACGTTATACCTGATAAAATCTCTGATAATCCATAATCCATAATATATGTAGTGGAAAACATAACCATAATCTCCATATAACATAATACCAGAGTTTACTAATTATAACTACCAACCATAATAAATTAATCATCCACCAGTATTCAAATATATGCATGTCTCCAAACCATTATTCACTAATACCAGCATGTTTCACAACTATCCTTTCATAACTAACTTAAAACATAAATTATAAAACATAAAATATACATATCAAAATTAACATAAAGATATACCATTTTTTTTTATATCTTCCAAAAATGTTATAAAATCTCGAGCTCTCAAGCTCGATCCTGAGAAATGCTAAAAAAAATGAATTCATATTCGGGTGAGACACATCTCAGTAAGGGAAGAAACAATATATTAAACTCAGCGTGTGAGATTATACATATCATTTTATAATATTTGCAAATCATTAACATAATACTGAAAGTCATTTTCTGATCCTAAACAAACACATGCAAATGTTTAACCCACGAGATTACCAGAGGATAGGGGTGATTACCCGCCCACACAAGTAGCACCCTTCTGCTCTGATACCTAGTCAACCCAAAGGGCGCAACTAAAACATACCAAGGCACTCACCTTACTCAGTAAGCCCTCAAGTATTAAATTAATCCCGTACTCACGCATTCAACAATAGTTTACCGGCAAAGGCCCCAAGGATAGGGAATTCTACCCGCCCATACAAGTAGATTCCCTCTGCCCTAGTGCGTTATGCAGCTACTGCTACATTTGAAGCTACTAATGCACTCGCCTTACTCAGCAAGCCCTCAGGAAAAAGGTATGCCTCGCTCAATCGTAACATGTTCTACGTACATACATATTTCTATTATCATAATACGTCATTCTTTCCTATCATTATACATTCATGCACATTCATTCCTGTTCATAACTTAACTTTGCATTTCGTTTCACTTTAAGTGACTCTTTCCCATTTACATCATTTACATTTGTCATTTCATTTCATTGTCATTTCATCATCATTTCATTGCATAACATTTCATTTCATTACTTCGTACTACAGCTGGTCTTTAGCCATCATCAATTAGTCTACGTAGAAACGTGCTAAATCTGCTAACACAACACCTTTTAGCTGTTAGTTAGTCTACACAGAAGTGTGCTAGATCTGCTAACATGGCTCTCTTTCAGCTGTCTTACATTTACATGGTTGTATTTAACATACACAGGCAACATTGTCCATATCGTATTTTATTCTCATTGTTTTACTTACTTAGCCTGCATCTCATACATTTAACATATAATTTGCACAGATTCTCACGCCACACAATTTAGCAATAAAATTCATACACTGTCTGTAAAATAAGCCAACCAACATTTAGTATTTATATACTGAAAATACCTTTCATTTCTTACTTAATTATCCTGAAAATATTTTTTCCACTTTCATCAGTTCATTTTCGCATATACATATCTAATAAACAGCCCTAAACTCGAAAAAAATATAATTTAAATGGTTGGCATTTTACCCATACTGAAACATATACACGTACATATAACACAATTTATTTTTCCATTAAATTCATAAAAATTCTGATTTAATATATATTTTTCCCCTTACCTGGTTTCTTGAACTACGCCAACAGGGACTCCGAAAAATACCTGCGGTGCTCACCCGGACCCTGAATCAAAAATTTCTAACTCCAATAAATTATTCCCGTATAAAATATTATTTAAATATTTCCTAGGGTCATAATTCCTAAATAAATAGATATACCCTTAAATTTAGCCAAATTGCCAAATTTCCCAAATCCCACTCTCGCTTTGGAGTAGGGCCTAGAAAACCCCAATTAAAAAATTATCTACGTCAAAATGACGACAACGACGATTAGGACCCCGTGATGGTTCCTAATCGTCGATTCAACAACAGATTTAACCAGAAATTGGGGAAAAATTACCTTTCCCTAGGAGCAGTGCTTAAGCCGTTCCCACGACAAATCTACTACCGTAGAAATATCGATGGCGGAGTTACGAATCCAACGGCACCTTTCGTTTTCTGATTGGCGTTCATTAGACTGACGAAATCGAGGAGAGAAGGGAGGAGGACGAAGGCGAGAGGCGGGGACATGAGAGAAGCTGAGAGATTACAGAGAAATGCAGAGAGCCTCAACGCAGACAGGTAAGTGTCTTTAACCTTCTTCTTCTTTCTTTTTTTTTTTTTAACTTACTTTTAGATAACTTCTATATATATATATATAAATATATATATATTATACTTTAACTTTTATACATACATATATTAAACTTATATATATATATATATATATATATATCTTTATTCTAATTTTTTTTTACTATTCTTTTATTTATTTAATTAATTTAATAATAATTACTTTTTTTTATACTATATTTTTTTATTTGTTTATTTAATACATTAATTTAATATTGTTTAACCAATTAATTAATTAATTATTATTTTTTTTTTCAGGTTATTACAGACGTGGCTCACGAGAAAGAACATGACATATGATTGGATGGATGAGTGCGAGCTGAGTTTCCAGGAGCTGAAGCAGTGGCTGGTTTCTACTCTAGTGCTGACCATTCCATCTGGGGATGGTGGATTTGTCATCTTCAGCGATGCCTCTAAGAAAAGTCTCAGGTGTGTTCTAATGTAGCAGGGAAAGGTGATTGCTTATGCTTCCCGTCAACTCAAAGAGTACGAGAAGAACTACCTAACACATGATATGAAATTGGCGGCGGTGGTGTATGCATTGAAAATCTGGAGGCACTACCTGTACGGTGAAAGGTGCGAGATTTTTACTGATCATAAAAGTCTTAAGTACATTTTCATCCAGAAGGAGCTGAATATGAGACAACGTAGATGGTTTGAGTTGATAAAGGACTACGACTGTACTATTAGCTATCACCCAAGAAAAGCAAAAATGGTAGTTGATGCTCTGAGTCGGAAGTCCGTTGATGCGTCAGTCTCAGCAGTGGGAGTTCAACATTAGATTTGTATGGACCTGGAAAGGTTAGGCTTGGAAGTAGTGGAAGGAAATCACTGTTCTTGCTAACTTGGTGGTACAGCCGACCTTACAGGAGAGGATTCAAATAGCTTAGAAGGAAGACGAAGAGCTGGTAGAGGTTATGGAAAGGATACAGAGTGGTTTAAAACTGGATTTGAATATCTTTGATGATGGGATATTGAGATTCCACAGCAGGGATTGTGTACCGAATGACGTTAAGATTAAATGGGTCATTCTAGAGGAGGTACACCATTCACTCTACACCGTACATCTAGAAAGTACGAAAATGTATTGAAACATGAGAGAATCTTTTTGGTGGTCTAACATGAAAAGAGAGATTGCTCGTTTCGTAGAGCAGTGCCCGACATGTCAGTAGGTTAAGGCAGAGCACCAGAGGCTAGCAGGACCCCTTCAACCACTTGACATTCCTAAGTGGAAATGGGAGCATATCTCGATGGATTTCGTATTGGGGTTACCTACGGCGGTGCATGGACAGAATGTTATATGAGTTGTGGTTGATCGGCTGACAAAGACTACACATTTCATTCTAATCAAAGTCAGCTATTCTCTGAATAGGCTGGCAGAGCTATATGTACAAGAGATTATATGATTCCATGGTATCCCAGTTTCTATCATCTAAGATCGAGACTCACGTTTTACTTCTCGATTCTAGAAGAGTCTATAGGATGCCTTAGAATCGCAACTTACATTCAGTACGTCATTTCACCCGCAAATAGATTGACAATTTGAGAGGACTATTCAGACGTTAGAGGATATGTTGCGGCCATGTTGTAGAGACCCGAAGAATTATTGTAATTTAAATAATAAAGAAATGAGAGAAAAGAAGATTTGAAAAGGGATTTCAGCAGGGTTTTGTCAACGAGTGTAGAAGTGCTCGTCGACGAGCAGGGCCTTTGGGCTCGTCGATGGGAATGCATGTCTCGTCGATGAGAACTTACCAAGAGGCCTATTCCATAACCTAAAACTTGTTAACGAGGAGAAGGTGTTCGTCAACGAGCTCCTTTTATTGACTTGTCGACGAGGCGACGTGTGTCGTCGACAAGTCCATGTGGACAAGCTTTCTATATAAGGCCAAAAATCATTTTTTTGCAGAAAATTCAGGCGCAAATCTTCCCTCTCTCTCTAGAAAACGTATTCTCTCACTTCTCTCTAAGTTTCTGGCTCCGTCTCTCCCCGGTTCGATGATTAGAAACTACCACGGTGATCTTGGGGAGATTCTCTACAACATAGTCGGAGCAAAATGTTGAGTTGAGAAGTTTGGGAACTATCCCAAAACCAGGGTAAGTCGATTATTTGGGTATTATCGATATTACCAAGTTTATTTGAGCCTAGATTTTGTATTATATTAGAATATACTGGAGTTTTGTGAAGTAAAATCAGGGTATTACATTTTCAGGAATAGGGTGTTTTAGGGACCCGAGTGGGTGATATTTAAGGAACTCAAGTAAAATGATACATGGTTACAGCCTATAAATTGTGCATATGTGGATTTGGGGAATATGTATGTGATTATTATCTAAGTGAATTCAGTTGTTTGATTGGGAAAATTATACGTGTTTTATCTCAGGATGATGAAACTATGAACGCCGCATGTGTGAGGTTGTAAATATCATCTAGTACTTAGATAATCAAGTAAGGGAAATATGCTATGTCAGGAATTTTTAATATGGTTATCAGTAAAAATTATATGTTTTACTAGATTATTATTCAGATCATAAAATATTAGTACAACAGAAAATACAGATTTCAGAGCATGTGAATCTAATTATTTAATTGTGTGGCATGAGCTCGTAACAAATTGGTATAGTATTTTTAAAGTTTACAAATACCATGTTTTACAGTATATTAGCATCAAATATCATGGAATATACATGTTCTATAAAATGATGAAATTTCAGTATACATACAGATAGAAATTTTACAGAATACTCACAAACATGATTTATTGTATTTCTAAGATACCATGATTTACAGTATACTTACAGAAACATATATTTTCAGCGTTTTCAGAATACCATGATTTCAGAATCATAACACCAAGATACTTAGATATTCAGATATACAGATATTAAATATTTAGTTAGTTATTGAGATTTTCAAATTATTCATATCAGTTTTACAGTGTTATGATTATTTCAAAATCACAGTAAAACAGTAATACAGAAATATCAGTTATATATATATATATATATATATATATATATATATATCCAAATTTACAGAAACCGTAGACATACCTATGAATAATAGAAGTATTATGAATAAAATATTCAGAAAAATAGTTTATGTTAAGCAACATAGGTATAAGCTATACTATGTATTATCTATATATGTTTTCTCAGACTCAGTTATTTATAGTACTTCTAAATCAGATTTTACAACTATGTAAACTCATCTGCCACACACTAGCAATAACATATTTCATCTTACTGAACGTTGTCTCATCCTAGTAATTTAACATTTTTCAGGTGATCCAGTTAGGCGAGCAGATCAGGCTTGTAGATAGAGGGAGACAATAGTACTGCCCTATCTGTAGGATGATTGTTTTTGGGAAGTCTTTTTTTTTTTTTTTTTTTTTGTAGCCCTAGGTCCAGGTGAGGGCATTTTGGGAATGGCTATGTATGTATATTCTGGAAACTTATGACACTCTAATATTGTATATATTGACGTGGTTATATGTATTCTGCTTCCCGCTGTATAGATAGTTTATGGTTATACAGGTTCCACGGTCCTTACCTGGTCCGTGATTATGGTTTGATTTAAATTAGAAGGTATTAGAGCAATGAAATTTTATAGTGTATGTATGTGGAAAAAAATGGCATGAAATATCAGGTCGTTACACATGTGTACTGGATTTTGGGGATAGTTCGATACGGTATCTACTGCTGGTGGAATTTGTATATAATAACAGTTACTAGGACAGTATAGAGATGGCACCATATGAGGCATTGTATGATCGTCGGTGTCGATCTCCATTGTATTGGGATCAAGTAGGTGAGTGGTAGATACTAGGACCGGAACTGATTCAGCAGGCCTCTGTAAAGGTTGAGCTGATTAGAAAGAGAATTAGGGCAATTCAGAGTCGGCAGAAGAGTTATGTAGCTACTTGCCGATGAGAGCTAGAGTTCAAGGCAGGAGATATGGTATTCCTGAAGATTGCTCTAATGAAAGGAGAAACGAGGTTTGGGAAGAAAGGGAAACTAAGCCCTTGGTACATTGAGTCATTTGAGATCCTGGAAAGGGTAGGTCCAGTTGCTTATCGAGTGGTATTACCCCTAGCACTATCTAGAGTTCACGACGTGTTTCACGTGTCAGTACTGAGGAAGTACGCGTCAGACCCTTCGCACGTGTTGAGTTATGAACCTTTGGAGATCAGTGATCCATTCGTATACGAAGAGGTTCCGGTGCAAATATTAGATCAGAAGGTGCAGCAATTATGGACTATGGAGATACCATTGGTGAAGGTACTATGGTGTAATCACGTAATGGAGGAAGCTTCATGGGAATTAGAGTCAGAGACACGCTAGAAGTACCCTTAGTTATTTAGAGATAGTTAGAGTTAGACAAGTTAGTAAGAATGTATATATGTATGTATGGTAGAATAGGTGGTTCAAGTTATTTTAGATATGGTTTTCGGGAGAGTTTTGTATATGCATTGTAATCTCACGAAGCATCACATTGTAACCACGGTATTCCTCTGCCATATGTGAGGGTATGTAATAAACTTGGGTCGGAGCCTCTTTGTGGGTGGCTGCCGACTCTTCTGTAGAACTGAGTCATAAGGTAAGATTATGCTTAGAAATGGTTAACAAATTTCGAGGATGAAATTCTAATAAGGAGGGAAGGTTGTAAGGACCCAACCTGAGAAATGGGGATTAAACGAATAAGAAAAGGGAAAGGAATTTACAAAGGTGAAAATAGCAAGGTTCGTCGACGAGGCTCCTTCTCTCGTCGACGAAGTCTCTTCTGTGGCTAGTCAGTGAGGTTCAAAGGATCATCGATGAGTGGATGCCGAGAGATTTTTGGAATTTTAGAATCTCAAGCTCGTCAACGAGGCCAACTCTGTCGTTGATGAACGCACTTTTTCTGCTCGTCGACGAGCACTCCACTTCATCGACGAGTCTGGTCGGGTCAACTAAATTATAAATATCTATTCATTGTTTCATGGTTAAGAAACTCAATCTCTCTCTCTCTCTTTAGAACTTGAAGAAGACTCTCTCTCTCTAGGATCTCGGGTCGTCTGTTACCCGAATCAACGATCCGATGTTATTACGTGGATCAGAGGGAAAACCTCTATGGTTATAGTGGATCAGATCTTCGTTTTGAGGATTTCCGGGTTTCATCCCGTAATCGAGGTAAGGATCTAAGTTCATTTTTGGTTCGGTAGATTTGTAGTAAATAGGATTGTGTTGAAGTACTATTCTGTGGTTAATAGGCTATGAGAACTCGGTTCACTGTTTTGGAGCCGTATAGTTCGTGTTTCAGTATTCGAGAAAAAGGTAAGGGGATTTGTTTACATCAGTATTTTTGGAAAACTAAACCGCTAAAAAGTTAGCTTATGTTTATATGTACGATATGACTACTTATTTGCAAAGTTTCATCAGTTAAAAATGTCGGTTTTTTATGGTTTTGGTAAAAAGTTGGGTTTTGGCATATGATCTCCAAACTTTCCAAAACTACATTACTTGTATTAAATCTAACGTAAGAGATGCTTGGAACCTTTATTTTCTGTTTAAATGATGTTTTTCAGACTATATACTATGTATGGTCTGTTTTTACCCAAATAAGTGTGGTATATGACATGAAATGGTATGATAATGGAATATACTGATTCATATAAGTACGTATATGAAATATGGGGACTGAAGTCCCAAATGATTATCAAGAAAGGCAAAAAACATGTGTCGGTTAGATATCGAGCTCTATATGTGAAAAGGTTAAACCGAGAGTGTGTGTGTCGGTTTATATCTCAGTCTGAATGAAAGAAAGAATGTATGAAAGAATGCATGAATGAGATTGTGAAAATACTGGAATTGCACAGGTTAATGTGTTTTATTGAAAATCGTATATATAATATTGGGACCGCAGCTTGTTACTATGAGAGCCTTAAGAAACACAACGTTACTATGAAAGCCTTAAAAAGCTTAATGTTATTATGTAACCGTGGTACCGTTGCTAGAATATGAGATACAGTGCAACCACACCTATGTTCTCAGTGTGGGTATCTATGCAGTCGTCTTGGTACGAAGGGCCACTAGTTGATCACGGACCAAGGTGGTGGTGGCCAAGACGGACTGGAGTAAATTACGATGCCAGACAATGCCTGCACGAACAATATAGTGACTCGAAGAATTATAGTAATTAAATAATAAAGAAAATAGAGAAATAGGAAAATTTTAAAAAGGGAACTTACAGGGTCTCTTCGACGAAGGCAGGGCACTCATCGACGATCATCCCTCTTGGGTTCGTCGATGGGGACATTCATCTCGTCGACGATAAATTACTAGGAGGGTCGTTTTTAGGGCCTATGAATCTCGTCAACGAGGAGGAGGCACTCGTTGACGAGACTACTCCTTGGACTCGTCGACGAGGTGTCGTGCCTCATTGACGAGGCCATGTGAATAACATTTCATATATAGCCCTAAAATGGATTTTAATGAAAGAAATTCATTTTTACAGTCTCTCTCTCTCTCTCTCTCTCTCTCTCTCTCTCTCTACGGTTCCTCTGAATTCTCTCTAGAAATCTGGCTCCGTCTCTCCCCGGTTCAATGATCAGGAGCTACCACGGTGAGCCTAGAGAAATTCTCTACAACATAGCTGGAGCGAAATGTTGATTTGAGAAATTTGGGAACCATCCCAAAACCAAGGTAAGTGGATTATTTGAGTATTTTCAGTATTACCAAGTTCATTTGAGCTTAAATTTTGTATTATATGAGAATATACTTAAGTTTTGTGAAGTAAAATTAGGATATTAAATTTTTAGGAATAGGGTATTTTGGGACCCTGCAGGCAGGAGTTGAGGACCCCAGTGGGTGGTATTTCAGGAACTTAGGTAAAATGATATAAGGATTATACTTTAAGAATTGTGCATATGTGGATTTAGGGAAATATATATGCGATAATTCTTAGGTGAATTCAGTTGTTTGATTGGGAAATTATATGTGCATATCTCATGATGTTGAAATTATAAATGTCGCACGTGTGAAACTGTAAATAGCAGCTAGTGTTCAGATAGTCAAGTAAGGGAAATATGCTATGTTAAGAATTTTAGTATGATTATAAAAAAAATTGATTGGTGCAAATTGCAAGTGCACAGTATCGTAGTTTTATAATATAATAATGTGTAGAGTATCAACCTCAGGAATTGATGTCTTAATTTTACCAAGTATCGAATTTATAATAACCTTGATTTTATTTAGTAAAATTAATAATTTTAGACTGCAAAATTTAAACAAAGCTACTTTAAACAAACTATTCAAGAGAATTTAAAACTGGATGCCGCATATCAAATTACTAATGGTGAAAACTTCTAGGAAATTGATTTCACCTAGTTTCTCACTATGCTTTACTCATCTAGCTAATTCGAATTCGTTTTCTCTGTTTGTTAGCAAATTTTCAATTTTTCCAAAAGCCTCTTTCGATAGCTAATTAGAACCTATTCTTGATTATTATTTAATATAAGATTATGCAAATTCATAATGCAAGAACGCACTAAGACCTTTGATTTTTTATATGCTATGTAAGTTTGTACAAGTCTTTCGATCTCTAAATTTACTTATGCTGAATTATCCAAAATCTATCCTATAATCCCCCCTTTCGGTTGCAAATCACAAGACTAATATCATTTAATTAATGGTCAGTTAATTAGAAGCATTATGCGCATAATAACTCAAACAAACATAAAGGAAAACTACTTCAGATTAGCATCAACGAGTAAGTATAGTTTAAAATCAGGTTACATCGTTTTCCTAAAATACAAAAATTAGTTTATTATGAAAACTAAATCCAACAAAATTAGTTCAACCCTCTTTTTCCTCTTTAGTCCCCAGCACATGCTCCTCTTTGTAAACCTTCTTCGCTCTCTTATTCAACCCAGCGCACGGCTCTCTCTCTAAAAGCCCACGGCCAACATTTTGTGTTGCATGGCCGGGTCACATCGAGTGACCCGACCCACTCTCCTTTGAATTGCTTTAGTTCAATAACTCACACACACACATATAACCGAAAAGCCCAGCTCTCCTTTTAAATTGCCTGCAACCCACCAATTTTAACTTTTCAAAATTGGATTTTTCATCTAAAATGCAACCCACACATTTTGACTTTTCAAAATTAGTTTCAATTTGGAAGCCAAGCTACGTGGCCTTAGTCTTGCATGGATGCCTACGGGTTTCTCTCACTTTCTTTGAATGACACTATTCACATGCCAACTTGATTTAATTTTGAACCTCACTCTATGCACAATATATATATATATATATATATATATATTAAATGTCCAAGAGAGTCTTTGGCACATACTTTTGGTGCTCACATACACTACACCTCTACTTGCTCACGATCTTGATTCAGACTCCAGCTCACGTACACACATGTGCATTTTTGATTTCGATTTTAAGATCCAAAAATTATCCTACAATAATAAAACAAGAAGATCCATAAATTCACAATAGTATTGGGATAATTATGTTAAAATTAACAATTGAACTCGATGGTCAAAATATTATACATAATTAGACATTTAATTAAAATTAGGCTCTTTAATGCGTGAATTTCAAATGCCTAATTACGTAATTGTGATGCATAATCACACCCCCCAACTAGAGTTTTGCTGGTCTTTAGCAAATAACGTGATCACATACAGGAATATCACCAAATTACACACAAGTTCATTCATACACAATTCACACAACTCTAAAGCAAGTCATTTATGCAATTCTCATCATTATATAGCCATGAAGAACATTATACTCACATAAAATTAACCAGCAATCACAATTCAGAGTTAATGTAGCCCTATAAATTTGAGTATAGATAGGTGAATTCTCGAGGCGTGTGTAATGTGTGTAACTCATTACACCCAGGATATCCATGGATACCTAAAGAACTGTCGCTTTGACTTGGCCTAATTGGTACCCTAAAAAACACTCAAAAATGATGGTTTCACTCGTCGTATGTGAGAAGGAGTGTCATGATCAAACATCCTACATACTGCAAGAAACAAACGCTAAATGTACGGAGTGGACTAGTCTGAAAAGGATCCAGCCTATTTATGAGGTGTTGGGTCCTTCACCCTAACATCTTCTCACCTACTCGCCAAATCCAACCAAGGCCACCCTAGATCAACTTATTCACAAACCAAGCGTGAATACATATGAGGCATTAGGTGGGTGAAGAGTCTTCATATGTGGAGAACATATGTCATGTCCCTGACTTTTGTTGTAGTTGTGTGGAGTTGGTATTAATCTTTCACCTCTTCTGGGGTATTTCTATTTCTTTTTTTCTTTCTTCTGCTAATTTCTTTCTTTTCATGGTCAGTTAGGACAATCATAACACTTCTTTTATTATTTTCATACCACCCATGTACATTAAGCTCGAACAATAGTCCATAAAATAAGTCTATTTCTAGGGGTGACTCAACCTTCACATCTTGAGTAGGTTACAAGACCTAAGTTTCTATCTCCCCACTAGATGTCACCTCTAGGCTAGCAATTCAAAAATCTAAGACTAGTGTACAAAGAATATCCCGAGAAAATAGGGAAAGTTGAGTTTCATGAACTATGAGTTGACATCAAAAACTCAAAAGAACGATAAATGGCACAACAGTACCTCACAAGGTGTCACAGTCGCCCCGAGCGCTCTCTCAGTGTTCACAAGGAACCCTAAGCGCTACAAGTCACGTGAACGTGTATTTTTTAGCCTCAAGAGATACTATGTAGATGCAAGAGTTTATATAGCCAAATGAACACAATTGAACTACCAATCAACTTTCAATGAGTTACAATTCCTAGTTTAGCTATATAAAGAGAAACTACACATAAATGACCCAAGTGTGTACTCCTAGGTTATATGCAAGTATGTGAAGGGCAAAAGTAGTGTCACTCGTGGCCTAATCCTCCATATTCACATTTTTTTTTTTCAATGGTATTCAAAGATGAGAAATATCGAAGAAAAGAAAGAAACTTCCTTGGCTTCTTGGTGAATCCGTCGAGGAATTAAATTTCTAGTTCTGTACTCGTGCCAAATAAACCTACATAAAAAATATAGATTATTCAAAAGTGAATAGATAAATAAACAAAGTAATAAAGATAAAAGAAATAAACAAAAGAAAAACTCTTTGGGTTGCCTCCCATAAGCGCTTGTTTTAATGTCTCCAGCCAGAATTTTCAATCTTCATCAACCAGGATCTCCAACAGGGATGAATGCACAGTTCCTCTCCATTTGTTCTCCATAGTAGTGCTTCAGTTTCTGACCATTAACTCTAAATATTTTCCCTGTCTTGTCCTTCAACTCTATTTCTCCAAAAGGGAAAACTTGGTCAATTGTATAAGGACCTGTCCATCTTGATTGATCTCAACTTACCCGGGAGGAGTTTTAATCTTGATTTGAAGAGTAGAACCTGTTGTCCTGGAGCAAACTCACGCCTAAAAATCTGTTTGCCATGCCACTTCTTCATCTGCTATTTGTAGATTTTTGCATTTTCATACTGTTAGCCCTGTCAGCTACACTATCTTGGTTTATATGTTTTGATGATATTAACCTATTTGTTGTTTCTAGTATTTTCCATCCTTGCAGATCTTATCTAGTATAGGTACAAAGTGTCAGATACACAGAGGTACCAAATCAGGAGCAAAGATCGGACCTAGTAGACATCAAATAGAAAAGATCGGAAGGACACTAACTCAGAATCACCAAAGCACATCCCGGAGTTTTTATTGTGTATAAATTAATTGTAATAAGGGTTGTGTGAGTGAGTGCGTATTATAACTCTTACGATGTGTATCTTGCATGATTTATGAGTAAGAGTTGAGCCATTACATAAGCATACTAGGACACATGAGTTTATAGGATTGTACTAAAGACATAAACACAAACTCACCTTTCATGGTTTTCTAAGTTAAAATAAGAGTTTGTCAAATGAATCTTAAAACTCAAATATGTTTTTAAAGGGACAAGTTTTTAACATCCTAATTTTAAGAACATTTTTATACTTAGTCCCGATTGTGTTAAAACAAGTTTAATGTCCTAAAGGTTCAAAGAAAGTCAAGTATATTTACAAAAGGACATGCTAAGCATATGAGATATCAAAATGGATTTTCAAACGTGTTTTATTAATTAAAATATCTTATATTCAAAAGTAAACTCATTTGGATAAGTTTTAATCTTCATTAGACTTAATATGTTTCATATAATTTTGTCCAATAATGTTTTGAGTCATTAAAATACTTTTTGACAAGGAAAAACAAAGTAATCGTCATTGCCGTAGTGCAGTCTTGAGTCCTGAACATCTTACGGTATTTTGAACATAACTTTTTCTAGAAAAGTCCAAATGGTGCAATCTTGGTGTCCCTGGAAAGCTAAGACAAAATTTTACAACTTTTAGTTTGGTGACTTTTTCTGATTCAGGGACCTCGTCGATGAAATTCAGAGAATTTCGTCGACAAATTCAACGACCAGAAGAGCTCCAACGGCAGAAAACGGCTAGTTTGCCAAATAAAATATTTTTTATACCCCCCAACGACTAGTTAATGGCTCCTAAGGTTCTTGACCTATAAATACAAGCTTTTAGACTTGTATTAATATGGTTTTGAGCATTTTTGATCATTTTTGTGAAAAATATCATTTTATCCAAAACCTAAGCACTTTGCACTTTACATTTTAGTTATTCTTCACAAGTGCTCAATCCTCTCTTACTCACTTATCTTGTAAGATTCATTCCTTGAGAGAATAGAGTGAGGATTTTGTTGTGTTTCATATTGGCCCATTTAAGGAGCATTAAATTGTCTTTCCAATCTCTTGTAAGGTTCTTTGTGAACCATTGTTGTAAGGTTCTTTGTGAACCGAAGCGAAGGCTCTTGGTGAGCGCGGTAGGGGTTTGTTCCCAAGTATAGGGATTTGTTCTTGAGTTGTAAGGCTTCTCCGCTGGTGAAGGAGTATCTTTAGTGGATTGTGGAATCCTTGGCTTGGTGCTAAGGCGTGGACGTAGGCTTGGTTCCAAACCACGTAAAAATACCAATGTTGTTCTTTCTCTCCCTTATACTTTTTATTTTATTTTTTCTGCGTGATTTATATTTATATTACGATATAATTTCTTGTATCTTTCCAAGACTTTTTATTTTGTAGGAAAATACGTATTCCGCAAAAAGAGTCTATTCACCCCCCCTCTAGACTATATACTCCGGGTTGGGACTTCCAACACATACGCATCACCTGAGAACGCATAACAGAGATGCTCAGGGAATTGCTTCAACTCTAGAGATATAGGTTGCTGCATCTTTCCTTTAGAGATTATAAAATCTATCTTTGCTACCATAGGTTCTAGCCTCCCCACACGGTGTTGTGTTGTAATCTGCTGCAAGGATCATTCTAGGTGATCAGCTGGTACATCTTTTTGAAAGACTTTTTCTATACCTTACTGAATGACATCTACTCGAAAACAAGTGCTTGGATCTGCTGGGAATCTCATGTCTTGGTAGATGTTGAACATAACCTCTTCCTTGTCCACTCTCAATGTTAACTCACCCTTTTGTACATCAATTAAAGCCTTTCCAGTGGCCAAGAATGGTCGGCCAAGAATTAGTGACACTTCTTGGTCTTCCTCCATATCTAACACTACAAAATCAGCAAGAAAAATGAATTTGTCCACCTTTACCAATACATCTTCTATGATTCCACATGGATACTTGATGGATCGGTCTGCTAGTTGCAAAGAAATAGTTGTTTGTTTCATCTCTCCAAGTCCCAATTTCCTACAAACAGAAAGTGGCATAAGATTAATGCTAGCACTAAGATCACATAAAACTTTATCAAAAAATGAATTTCCAATAGTGCAAGGCAAAGTAAAACTCCCTGGATCTTTTAATTTTTTAGGCAATTTCTTTTGGAGAATAGCACTACACTCCTCAATAAGCTTCACTGTTTCGAACTCCTCCAACCTTCTTTTCTTGGAAATGATGTCCTTTAAGAATTTGACATAGTTTGACATTTGTTCTAAGGCATCTACAAAAGGAATATTTATGTGAATTTTCTTAAAAAATATCCAAAAACTTAATTAGAAAATTGCTTATCTAATTTTTGTTTTTGAAAATGTTGAGGATAAGGAAGTGGAGTAGAGAGAATAGGAGGATTGTCACGAATTGAAATTGCTGGTGATGTGTCAATCTCTCCTGGTGTATCATCTACAATCTCCTCTTATTTCCCTTTATTCTTGCTTTGGCCATTCTTTTCAGTTGTAGGTGTGGACATAGTTTCCTTTGCTGGTGACTTCTCAATTTCTCTTCCACTCCTAAGTGTGATGGCCTTGCATTGTTCCTTAGGATTCACTTCTGTGTTGTCAGGAATAGTTCCTCTTTGTTGGGAATTTATAGTCGTGGCTAGTTGCCTAATTTGCATTTCAAGATTCTTCATAGCGGCTCCCATATTGTTGCACTGAGTCTCGATGTTGTCCAACCGTGAATTAGTCTTTTTAAACCTTGCTTTTGTCTCCTCAACAAATGATATCATGGCATCCTCAAGTGACATCTTCTTCTCACCTTGATGACTATCAATTCCTGGAGGAGGTTGCAGCACATTCCTTGTATTTCCATAAGACAAATTATTATGATTTCGAAGCCCTGGATGGTAATATTGTGGCAAAGGATCACCACGAAAATTGTAGTTCCGATTGTTGATGTATTGAACCTGTTCTTGACTCGCTCCATTGCTCGGATCTGTCCTACTTGTAGTGGCCACATATTCTGCACTTTGTGGTATCCTTTGGGCGGTCAAAGCTGAAATCTGATGAGATAGAGAAGCAACTTAAGTTGAAAGTGCAGCAAACGACTCCAATTCATGAATCCCAGCAACTTTCTTAGCCATAGTTCTTTCGGTTGGCCATTGATAGTTATTTGAGGTCTTTTCTTCCAAAAGAGCAGTAGCGCCTTTAGGTGTCTTTGTGTGACAACCTAACAAAAAATAAAATGGAATTTGAATAATTAAGAGGGAGAGAAATAGAAACAAAAACAAAAGGAGGTCGTAGACTTCATCGACGACATTGCATTTGAGAAATAAAAATAATTTTAAAAGATTGGCTCGATTTGTCGACGAATACAAGGGTTCGTCAACGAGTGCAGAAGAAAATTCGTTGACGAATACAGGGATTTGTCGACAAGAAAATACCGAGCGGGGTTTTTGGCTGCTCTGAATTTCGTCGAAGAATACAGGGTCTCGTCGACGAATTCAATGAAAGACTCGTCAACGAGGTGATGTGTCTCATCGACGAATCTGGCCCTATAAATAACCAAAAATCCGATTTTTAACTTCATTTTTAAGCAATCTTCACCCTCTTTCTCTCCTCTTCAACTCTCTCTCTCTCTCTCTCTCATCATTTTTGGGCCAAATTTACGTCGGATCGACAATCTGAAGTCACCACGACTCTCCTGGGGAAGTTCTCTCCAAATCTGCAGGAGCAGATCGTTGGTGAAAGCGAGTTGGAAATCATCCCTGAGTTGAGGTAAGACTTTTTAAGCTAAATTTGGTCTTATGATAGTTATAGGAAATGATGTACGTATGAAAATATTGAAGTGTAATACTAAGAATTTTCAGTTTCAGGGTATTGATCAAGAAATCTTACAGGGGTCAGGCTAGGATATTTTAGGGGCTTTCTCAGTAGCCAGGTAAGGAAATAAACTAAAGCAGTTATCTTCCATGCAAATTATTATTAATTATGAGTAAATCTATTTTTAGAAAAGCATATGTTATATCTGTTTATTACGAATGAAATGTACGATTGGGAAAATACTGCTATGATGATTAAAATATATATGTATGTATGAGATGCCAGAAAATCATGATTTTAGAGTATGAAGTATGACTTTTAACAGCACATGTGTGGCATGAATATTATTTTACGTGAAATGTATTATGATATGAAAGATTTTACGAGCAAAACATGTTTTCAGGTATTATGAAAAGATGAGTTATGTTGTGATGATTTTGATGAATATATGATATATGATTTATCTTCAAAATGTATATACCTGAAACGATTCTGGCGTGAGGCCATGTATTTATGTTATCGGCACAAGGCCATATTTATGATATCGGCACGAGACCGTATTTATGTTATCGGCACGAGGCCATATTTATGATAACGGCCAAGCCGTATATATGTATGATTTCAGCACGAGGCCGTACCTAAGAAATTATGAAAGATGTTATAATACCATGTACTATATGTTATCAGAACTCGGATGTTAGTTTAGTTCAGTTCAGGAGCTCGGTACCGTAGCTATTATGTAGATCAAATATCTACGTTCAAATTAGTGCTAACCATCCCACGAGGGGATGAGAGATGGATAGTCAATGTGGATTTTAGTAGAGTGCAGACGTCCACCTGGCAGTCCGGACCAGGGTGTGGCGGACCCATCGTACTTACAGATATATTTGACTCGGCAGTCGTCGGCCAGCCATTATTGGGTCCCGCCTTCGGGCTGCACAACCCATCATGGGGGGTAATATATGATACCAGCTAGCTATTCATTCTGGGTATATTTTCAGTATTATAGTTATAACAAATGTTTTATGTATGTTATGATTTATTAACTAATATGAAATTATATGATTATCCAGTATGATATGATGAATGTTTACAGAATTATGAAATCTACTGTATACGTATAAGTGCCTTAAATATTCATGTTGCCACATAACTGTATTTAGTTTATTTTCCCTTACTGATAAGTGTCTCACCCCTAAATATTAAATGATTTTCAAGAAACCTAGAGGGACCAGCGGGTCAGGGCCGTCGTTAAGTGGGTTTCGCTTCCCTACTAGAAGGGTAAGCGTTGAACTAGGATAAGGAGATTTTTGTTGTACGATCCTAGTGTTATTTTGACTTTTTGGAAAATTGTAAATAAATACAGTATTTTGGGAATGTAAATAACTCTGGTATTATGTTTCATGGTTGAATGATTGAGACTTTATTTTACTGCTGCTTAGGTTTTCGCTGTGATTGACAGGTGTCCCCGTTACCCACGGGTTCGAGTTGACTTGTCCATTTATTATGTTATATTTCTTATTAAGAAATTGAGGTCGCTACACTTTGACATCAAAGTTCCCCTAGATGCAGCATCAACTAAAGTTTGAGTTTGCCTGTTTAACCCATTTTAGAACATCTGAATCTATAACCAATCCAACAATTAATCCATCTTGTGGGTAGTGTCAAATCAAATCCTTATACCTTTCCTATGCTTCATAGAGTGATTCAAAATCATGTTGCTTGAATTAATCAATCTCACTCCTGAGTTGAGCTGTTTTTGTAGGTGGAAAGAATTTAGCCAGAAATTTTTCTACCATGTCCTGCCAACTAGTGATAATTCTCGGTTGTAAGGATTGTAGCCAACCTCTTGTCTTGTCCCTCAGAGAGAAAGGAAACAATCTCAGTCTAATGGTGTCTTCAGTAACACCATTAATCTTTATAGTGTCACAAATCTCTAGAAACATTGCCAGATGGATATTGGAATTATCAAGTGGTGATCCACTGAATTAGGGCTGTTGCACCATGCTGATCAATGCGAGTTTGAGCTCAAAATTATTGGCATTAATGGGCTGGCATCTGATACCCGAATAGTTGTCATTTACAACTGGTCATACATAATCCTTCAAGGCGCGTGACTGCACGTTATCTTGTCCATTCTCCATGGCTAGTACCCTATTTTTTCTTAGTGCTCTGAGCGTTCTTTCAATCTCCGGATCAAAAGGAATAATGGCACGGGTTCTAGCACGGCGCATCCAACATAAAAAACACACCTGAAATAAAGAAGATAAAAAAAAATAAATAATAAAATAAAATAAAAAGAAAAGAAATAAATATATATATATAACTAAAATTCTAAATTAAAACCAAGATTACTTTGTATCTATATTGGCAAAAATAAGAAAAACTCAATCCCCGACAACGACGCCAAAAACTTGATCGGTGCAAACAACAAACGCACAATATCGTAGTTTTATAATATAATTAGGCTTGGCAAAACGGGTCATAACCCGTCGGGTCACCCGGACCCGTCCGTTTAAAACGGGTTCGGGTTTAAGAATATTAACCCAATTAATAATTGGGCGGGTCCGGATCAACCCGTTTATAAACGGGTTAAGTGGGTCTGGGCGGGTCACCCGCCGGGTGACCCGCTAATTTGCTATGCCTTCTGCGGCTCGGCCCTTCACGCGGCTCAGGCCTCAGTGCCGCACTGAGTCAGTGAGTCACGACTCACGGTTCCCTCTTCGTCTTCTTCGGTCTTCGACTCTTCAATCTTCCCAAACACAATCACACACACTTGAAAAAAAGAAACCCTAACCCTAACCAGCGCCGCGCCTCTCCACGGACCACAGTCCACTCCAGTCTCCAGTCTCCTCGTCTGGCGTCTGGATCGTCTCTGAGAGAGGCTCTCGGCTCTCGACTCTCGGCTCTCAGCTCTCACTCTCTCTGTCTCTCAGATTCTCCTCTCCCTCCGGCAGTCTTTCCTCTCCTCTGGTGACTGGTGCGCCGCTACGTGCCGGATCTGCCAGGCTACCAGTCGGCAGTCATCGTCTCCTTCGAACGAACCACAGACGCGCGGATCTGGTGTGGTGACTGTGTGTGTGTTTTTTTTAATTTTACATTTTTTAAAAATTGTATTCAGGATGTATTTTTTTTTACATTTTATGTTCTTTTTATTTAGAAATTAATAAATAAAATACAGTTTTTTTAAAAACAAAATGTCATTTTATATGAAATTTTTAAAATTTTTAAAATAAAAAAATCATATTTTTTAAACGGGTGACCCGTTACCCGCCCGTTTATTAAATGGGCGGGTTAGGGTTGGCATGTGTGTGATCCATTTAACATCAACCCGTTAATGACCCGCCCGTTTATGACCCGGCCCGTTAGTGACCCGCCCAAACCCGGCCCGCCCGCCCGTTTTGCCAGGCCTAAATATAATGATGTGTAAAGTATCGTCCTCAGGGATTGATGTCTTAATTTTACCAAATACCGAATTTATAATATTCTTGATTTTATTTAGAAAAATTAATAATTTTAGACTACGAAATTTAAACAAAACTACTTTAAATAAACTATTTGAGAGAATTTAAAACTGGATACCGCGTATCAAATTACTAATGGTGAAAACTTCTAGGAAACCGATTTCACCTAATTTCTCACTATGCTTTACTCGTCTACCTAATTCAAATTCGTTTTCTCTATTTGTTAGCAAATCCCCAATTTTTTCAAAAGCTTCTTTCGATAGTTAATCAAAACTTATTCTTAATTATTATTTAACATAAAATTATGCAAATTCATAACTCAAGAACGCACAAAGACCCTCGATTTTTTTTATGCTACGTAAGTTCATACAAGTATTTCGATTTCTATATTTACCTACGCTGAATTATCTAAAATCTATCCTATAATCCCCAATTTTGGTAGCAAATCACAAGACTAATATCATTTAATTAATGGTCAGTTAAGTAAAAGCATTAAACGCAGAATAACTCAAACAAACATAAAGGAAAACTATTTTAGATTAGCATCAATGAGCAAACATAATTTAAAATCGAGTTACATCGTTTTTCTAGAATACAAAAGTTAGTTCATTATGAAAATTAAACAATAAAGATTTCACCATGTTTTCTTTTATTTGGAGAGTAGAGGAAAAATCAACACTCGCAGCACTACTGTCGCTTGCTGCAAATACCCCGAGCACCGCCATGGTTCACCACCTCCCGATTCTGAAAAAATTTTAATTTGTTGTGCGCTGCCACCACTCCTTTGCTGGTCGTGTGTGTGTCTTCCAGCACCCCAAAAGAAACCAAAATAGGTCCCCTGCTATGGCTTCCCGCAGCTTATGGTCTACAGAAAAAGAAATTTTTTTTCAACCCTCCTTTTCCTCTTTAGTCCCCAGCACATGCTCCTCTTTGTAAACCTTCTCTGCCCTCTTATTCAACCCAGCGCACGACTCTCTCTCTAAAAGCCCGCGGCCAACTTTTTGTGTAGCACGGCCGGGTCACATCAAGTGACCCGGCTCACTGTGACCCGGCTCACTCTCCTTTGAATTGCTTTAGTTTAATAACACACACACACACACATATAACCGAAAAGCCCAGCTCTCCATTTAAATTGCCTGCAAACCACCAATTTTGACTTTTCAAAATTGGATTTTCCATCTAAAATGCAGCCCGCATATTTTGACTTTTCAAAAGTAGTTTCAATTTGGAAGCCAAGCTACATGGCCTTACTTTTGCATGGATGCCGACTAGTTTCTCTCACTTTATTTGCATGGCACTATTCACATGCCAACTTGATTTAATTTTGAAGCTCACTCTATGCACAATATATATTAAATGTCCAAGAGAGTCTTTGGCGCATACTTTTAGTGCTCACGTACATGGCACCTCTACTTGCTCACAATCTTGATTCGGACTCCAGCTCATGTATACACACGTGCATTTTTAATTTTGGTTTTAAGATTCAAAAATTATTATGCAATAATAAAACAAGAAGATCCGTAAATTCACGATAATTGGGATAATTATCTTAAAATTAACAATTGAATTCGATGGTCAAAATATTATACATAATTAGACATTTTGTAACGACCTGCTATTTAACTGTAGGTTTTTTTTTTTTTATACTATAACATTTAAAATACTCTAATACCAAATTGGATTAAACTCAACCATCAACCTAAACAGCGAGAAGCGGAAATCAAATAAACATATCCATATGTAATTATATATAATACCAGAGTACTAACAAGTTTCCCAAAATATACATATATGTCTGTTTCCCAGAATACCCTCAACTGACTAGGGCTATACAAAAATACTCTGAAAAATACTCACACTACTGTCAGGGTAATACCGAGACCCCTCTATCTGCGAGCCTGTTCTGCTCGCCTACCTGGATCACCTGAAAAATGTTAAAGTAATTGGGATGAGCCAACGCTCAGTAAGACGAAATATGCTATTGCTAGGGTGTGACAATTGAGTTACAATACTGTGAAAATCTATTACTATATAGACATGTATCACTGAATCTGTAAAGTACAATACCAGTAATATAATCTTCGTCTTTTACCTGCTTAACATTTCTGTACTTTAGGTTTCTACTCAAAATACTGCTAATATATATATATATATATATATATATATATATATATTTTCTGTTTCTGTAAACCTGTTTAAACATAGTATTAACTGTAAACTTCCCTATGGATAACTGTGTGTCATGATTTAACCCCTCATGACAAGGTTGTGCAACCCATAGGCGAGATTTACCCTGACTGGCCAACTAAGAATAAATCACTATACTCCATAGTCTGATCAGCCCTCCTCAACCCATATCTGATGAGAAGCCTGTCCACTCGTGGGCTCTATGCTATCGACCTTTATAACATGTATTATCTAAATAGGTGGTTGCACTCTATATATTGTATGTAGCTACGGTACCGTGCTCTGTAACTGTATGGTCCAACAGGGTCTGATACTATATAATACATCTCTATATATAACTATTTGTTTTACCATGATTTTGTAATAACTGTATAAACCATGACGTTGTAGAAAACTGTGTCTATATCAACTGTGTTTCTGTAATTAACTGTAAATCTGTATGTCATGGTACTGTAAAACTGTATAATCATGGTATTTCTATAATTGTTGTAAAATACATTCACTGTCTGTATATTCTGTAAAACACATCTCTGAAAAATACTGTAAAGCATGTTTCTATACTATATCTATATTCTCAAGTCACATAGTAATTTTAAAACATATTAATCATACTTGATAAACAGTATAAGTCTCTACTGTGAATAATACTCTGGTGGAACATTTAAAATTTTATACTGAAATCATACTCAAATAACCTAGCATAGCATATTTCCCTTACCTGTTTCCTGCTAAAAATCCCCTACTATAACGGGTCCAACACCCGTAGGGTTCTCCACTTAACACCCTGAAAATCATAAATCTCAGAACAAAACATTACTATTTCTACGTCTATTACATTTCTTACAACTGCTGAAAACTCAAATTCCGAATAAAAGACCTTACCCTGGATTTGGATGAATCCCAACTTCGTTCCACCGACGATCCTCTCCAGTAGACTTGAAGAGAACTCCGCCAGGAACATCGTGGTGGCCTCAGATCGTCGATCCAGCGACTGACGAGGCCAAAATCAAAGAAAGGAGAGGGAGAGGTCGTAGGAGAGAGAGAGAGAAGAG
This sequence comes from Malania oleifera, assembly GCF_029873635.1. NCBI lineage: Eukaryota > Viridiplantae > Streptophyta > Magnoliopsida > Santalales > Ximeniaceae > Malania > Malania oleifera. Next base: position 11,689,998 of record NC_080426.1, read on the forward strand.
AGCAGCGCTGAAATTTTGCGTAAAACTGAGTTTAAGCACTGTATATACAGCGATATTTGTCGACGAGCCACGTCACCAGGTCGACGAGTCCTTCAATAATTTCGTCAACGAACTTCCTCCTTCGTCGACAGATTTCAATCTGTCCCAAAAACCCTTCTCGATATCTTCTCGTTGACGAGGCGTAGCTTCGTCAACAAGGTCCCCTTATGCACTCGTCCTTATGGAAAATCTTTCGGGTTATTCCATCTAAAATGTAATGTCATCGACGAATTAAAATACCATTATTTTCCAGGTCGTTACACATTTAATTAAAATTAGGCTATTTAATGCGTGAATTTCAAATGCCTAATTACGTAATTGTGATGCGTAATCAATTATCAGCATAAATTATATGTTTTACCATATTATTTTTACTCAGATTATAAAATATTTGTATAGCAATAAATACAGGTTTTAGAGCATGTGAATTTATTTATTTAAATCGTGTGGCATGAGCTTATAGCAAATTAGCACAATATTTATGTAGTTACAAATACCATGTTATACAGTATATTTGCAGAAAATATCATGGGATATATACATGTTTTATAGAACGATGACTTTTCAGTATACATATAAATATAAATTAAAAAGTATATTTAGAAACATGATTATAGTATTTCAAAAATATCATGATTTACATTATATGTACGGAAACATATATTTTTAGCAAATTCAGAATATCATAATTTCAGAACCATAACACTCAAACACTCAGATATTCATACTGATATTCAGTTATACAGATATAAAATATTCAGTTAGTTGTTCAGATTTTCAGATTTATTCAGATCAGTTTTACAATGTTATGGTTATTTCAAAATCATGGTAAAACAGTAATATAGAAATATCAGTTACATATATAGTATCGGACCCTGATGGACTAGATTCAGTCAGTAGAATACGGTACCGTAGCTATTTTCAGTTCAGAGTGCAACCACATAACTCAGATAGTATGAGGATATCAGCAGTCGATCGTGCTTATGTTGTGGACAGACTCCCCATCAGTTAGGGTTGAGGAGGCTAATCTGACTTTCGGAGTTCAGTTGACTTATCCTAGTTAGCCAGCCAAGATAGGTCCTGCCTTTGGGCCGTACAATCCTGTCATGAGGGGTTAAATTATGACTTTTAGTTATCCATTCAGGGAATTTTCTCAGTTATTATATTTATATCCAGATTTACAGAAACTGTAGACGTGTCTATGAATATTAGAAGTATATGAATAGAAAATTCAAAAAAACAATTTATGTTAAGTAACATAGGTATAAGTTATACTGTACATTATTTATACGTGTTTTCTTAGATTCAGTTATTTATGGTATTTCTAAATCAAATTTTACAAATATGTAAACTCACCTGCCACACACTAGCAATAGCATATTTCGTCTTACTGAGCATTGTCTCATCCCAGTGATTTAACATTAACTAAGCGAGCAGATCAGGCTTGCAGGTAGAGGGGATAGAGAATATTAGTGGAGTGATTCAAAAAAAAAAAAGTAATAATAATTAATTAATTAAATTTAAAATAAAAAACAAAAATAATAATAATAAAAATGTATTTTTATTTTTATGAATAAAAATATATTATTATTAATATTAATTAAATATATTATTATTATTATTATTATTATTATTATTATTATTATTATTATTATTATTATCATTATTTTATTACCCTCCTGAAGCTTCAAGCTTCAGGAGGTTTCTTTTCTTTTTCTTCAGAAGAAGCTGCGCAGCCCTTGAAGTCTCTCTCTCTCCTCTCATTCTCTCTTCCTCTCTCCTCAGTTTCGTGACGGATTTTCACCCGATCGAAAATCGGAAGATGCCGCTGGACTCCATTCTCTGCTGCCGTCATTTCTACCGGAGCGGATCGGTGGTAGGAGCGACATAGGCGTATCTCCTGGGGTCAGTTAATTTCCCCTTTTTCTTTAATTTCTTGCAAATTATGAGACCAATTGACGAATAGACACCACCACGAGAATCTAGGGATGATTCTTTACAAGTCTAGCGGGACGGAATTCTCGTTGGGTCGTCTTAGGCAAAACCCCAAATTTAGGGTACGGGGGTTATTAAGGGGCTTATTTTTAATTAATTATGATTAATTAAGAAATGCTAAAATGTTGAGCATCTAGAGTTGAAGTAGAATGTTCAGAATTTAGGACCCGAGTGAACGTCACGGGAATAATTTTGGGACCCACAGGCAAAATTCAGAAAATTAAGTAGGGGTGTTAAATATTAGTTTAAATGTTAATTAAGGTATATGGAGCCTAGGGAAGGTTAGATGGGTATTATTTTGGGGAAATAGGTTAATTAATCTGGAAAAAATACAAATTACAGGATTTGAATTTCGGGCGCCAAGGGCGTTGGATTTGGGTCTTAATAAGACTCTCAGTAAGTCAAGTAAGGGGAATAAATTATAACAGTATTTTTAGAATTACTGTTTAAATTAATATGTGAAAATGTGCTTATGGTATTTTGTCTGAAAGTTATTACGATATAAATATTAGATAAATTGTGTGGCATTTAAGTGATTTTAAATTGTGATATTTTGGAGTGTGAAAATAATATGTTATGAATATTAGATGAAAACTGTGTAGCACATGACATGTGTTGAAAAATGTGAAATATAACGATGGGTATTTTCTGAGAAAATATTAAAATGAGAATGATTGATATAATTAGTGGAAAATAATGAAATGTGACATTTATTTGTGAGTGAAAATTATTTGCATGAGAAATGAGTTTGTACAAATTATTGATATGAGTATTTTGAGAAAATGTGAAAAATACGTGAAATGTGATATATGTTATTACGAAAGGATGAAATGTGCACAGAAAATGATGAGAATATTTATATTGAACTGAATTGTGATATACTGGAATATGATTGATGAAATGCCAATACCGCATAATGATTGCAGGCATGTGGTATTGAACCCTGATGAATGACTATGATATTGAGCACGGTACCATTGCTAGTGGTGTTAGTGCAACGACACGGACTCTTGGAGCGTGTAGCGTGACAGTTGACTGTGCCATTTTGTAGGGTTGTGGGCCCCCTGAGTTCGAATCAGGGTTATGGGACATCCAATCATACTACATACGCAATATGTGATATGATATTTGATCTAATCAGGTTGGCCAACTACGGTTAAATCCAGCCTTCGGGCTACACAACCTTGACCATGGAGGGAAGCAGGGCGTGGATAGAAAGATCCTTAGGGTTTCCATGAGTTATAGACGCGATGTTGGCATTTGATATCAAGGATACTCATGAGCTGGAAAATAAAATGGAAATGGAAAGTGAAAGAATGATAAAATTGGCTAAAATGAAAAATGAAAGAAATAATGGAAATTGAGAAATAAAAAATGTTGAATATAAGAAATGTACTGTGTGAGTTAATGACATAAATAATTGAGGCAAAGTGAAACTCTCCGCCTGAGGGCTTACTGAGTAAGGTGAGTGCCCTGATAGGTATCAGATGTGGCCATACCCGGCTATATAACGTGTTAGGGCAGAGGGAAGCTACTTGTATAGGTGGGTAATCTTCCCTATTCTCGGGAAATTCGCAAGTAAATATGTGTTGGAAATCATTGAATTTGAGAAATGATTTTAAAGCTTATAAAAGTTTGTATTGTATATCTATATGACTTTAAGAATATATTTGCCAATGTCTTTTTTCAGGTGAAATGTTATTTTGAAAAGTAAAGCATGTTATAACTGAACTCATATGGCCACACACTGTAAATAATTTGTTCCTTCTTACTGAAATGTGTCTCACCCAAATTATCTAAATTTTTCAGGGAACAGGGATAGAACGTGTAACGACCCGAATAATAATGAGATTTAAATAATAAGAAGGAAGGGAAATGGAAACCGAAAATAGAAGGAGGCAGTCAATTTCTCTATTGACCTACCTTCTAGTACAACGTCGATTTCTAAAGTACCGTACCAGATGGCGCCAGTGGAGTTAGCAGAGTTGAAGAATCAGTTGCAAGATCTTCTTAATAAAGGCTTCATGCGACCGAGTGTATCCCCTTGGGGAGCTCCAGTTTTATTTGTGAAGAAGAAAGACGAGACTATAAGGATGTGTATAGACTATAGGGAAATTAATAAAGTGACAATCAAGAATAAATATCCTCTACCCCGTATCGACGATTTATTTGACCAGCTCTAGGGTACACGGGTGTATTCGAAGATTAACCTCAGATCCGGCTACCATCAAGTAAAGGTGAAAGCAGAAGACGTCTTAAAGACGGCCTTCAAGACAAGGTACGGGCATTACGAGTTTCTTGTTATGTCATTTGGTCTGACGAATGCTCCTATGGTATTTATGGACTTGATGAACAAAGTCTTCCACAAATCTAGACCATTTTGTTGTTGTTTTTATTGATGATGTACTGGTCTATTCGAAGAGCTATGAGGAGCATGAAACGCACTTGAGGCAGGTTTTGAAGACACTTTAGGAAAAAAAGTTGTACGCCAAGTTCAGTAAATGTGAATTTTGACTTGAGAAGGTCGTGTTCTTGGGGCATGTTGTATCTGGAGACGGTATTTCTGTAGATCCTAGCAAGATTGAGGTTGTAGTGAATTGGGCTAGACCGAGAAATGTCCAGGAGATCAGGAGTTTCTTGGGGCTAGCTGGCTATTACCGTCGCTTCGTTAAGAGATTCTTGGCTTTGTCAGGGCCTTTGACACGACTGACAAGGAAGAATGTCAGATTTGAGTGGGACGATAGCTGTGAGTAGAGTTTTCAGGAATTGAAGCAAAGATTAGTCACCGCACCAGTATTGGTTATCCCATCAGGGGGCGAGGGGTATGTTATTTACAGTGATGCGTCCTTGAAGGGACTTTGTTGTGTATTGATGCAGCATGGCAGGGTAGTGGCGTATGGATCCAGGCAATTGAAAGAATATGAAAAGAACTACCCTACACATGATCTTGAATTGGCTGTAGTGGTACACACATTGAAAATTTGGAGGCATTACCTGTACGGTGAGCAGTGTGAGATTTTCTCTGACCACAAGAGCTTAAAGTATTTCTTCATGTAGAAGGAACTGGATATGAGGCAGAGAAGGTGGTTGGAGCTGATAAAGGATTTTGATTGTACCATTAGTTATCACCAGGGGAAAGCAAATGTGGTAGTTGATGCATTGAGCTAGAAATCCAGGGAACCAGTGTTGGCAGCCATGGAGATCCAGCATTCGATCATGATGGATCTAGAGAGACTCTGCATAAAGTTGGTAGAGAGTGATCTCCTAGTGTGTATTGCCAGCCTGGTAGTACAACCTACTCTGCAGGAAAGAATTAAAGCCGCTCAGAAAGAAGATTCAGAATTAGTAGAGGTGATGGACAGAGTGCAGAGTGGTCAGGGGGAGGATTTCAGTATTGCAGATGACGAAGCTTTGTGGTTCCATTCCAGATTATGCGTTTCTGCCGATACTGAGATCAGAAGGACTATTTTAGAGGAGGCTCACAGATCTTTGTATATAGTCAATCCAGTTAGTATGAAGATGTACAAAGATCTGCGAGAGTCATATTGGTGGACTAGTATAAAGAGAGAGATCGCCGAGTATGTAGCCCAATGTTTGATGTACCAGCAGGTAAATACTGAGCACTAGAGGCCAGCAGGGCAATTGCAGCCATTATTTATCCCAGAGTGGAAGTGGGATCATATATCTATGGACTTCGTGTCAGGACTACCAACGACATTACATGGCCAAAACGACATTTGGGTGATTGTTGACCGTTCGACTAAGACCGCCCACTTTATACTTATCAAGATCAGCTATCCCCTCAGTCATTTAGCGGAGATCTACATTCAGGAGATAGTTCGTTCTCATGGGGTGCCAATATCGATTGTGTCAGATCGAGACCCACGTTTTACGTCATGTTTTTGGAAGAGCTTGCAGGAGGCTCCGGGGTCTCAGTTATCGTTTAGTACGTCATTCTATCCTTAGTCAGATGGGCAGACTGAGAGAACGATATAGATACTAGAGGATATGCTCCGGACGTGTGTATAAGACTTTGGGGGTAGTTGGACTCAGTTCATGCCACTAGTAGAGTTCGCGTATAATAATAGTTACCAGTCCAGTATTGGCATGGCACCGTTTAAGGCTTTATACAGTAGGAGATGCCGTTCTCTTTTATTTTGGGATGAAGTGGGTAAGTGGAAAGTAGTGGGGCCAGAGCTTGTGCAGCAGGCACGTGATAAAGTTCGACTTATCAGAGACAGGATCAGTGCAGCTTAGAGCCGACAGAAAAGTTATGCTGATAATCGCCGCAGAAATCTGGAGTTTGAAGTGGGTAATAATGTGTTTTTGAAGATAGCTCCAATGAAAGGGGTTATGCGATTTGGGAAGAAAGGTAAACTTAGTCCTAGGTTTATCGGTCCATTTGAGATTCTAGATAAAGTGGGGTCGATAGCCTATAGGCTAGCTTTACAACCTGTATTATCCAGGATCCACGACGTATTTCATGTTGCTATGTTGAGGAAATACGTCCCCGATCCTTCTCATATCATCAGTTATGATAAATTAGAGCTTAGTGATTCACTGGTGTATGAAGAGGTACCAGTACAGATTCTGGATAGGAAAGTACAAGAGTTACGTAACAAGAAGATTCCTCAGGTAAAGGTTTTGTGGAGGAATCATGTGGTAGAAGAGGCTTCTTAGAAATCCGAGGAGCAGAGGAGGCAGAATTATCTGCATCTATTCCCAGAAGTTTAATTTGGTAAAATGTAAGTAGTTAAGTTATATTTCCTATTGCAGGTACATGTAATCAATTAATTAGTGTAACATTTTAGTGATGGGAGAATTTTTCTTGTATATATGTAATCTCCCATGACTCGGAATGTAACCACGGTATTCCTCCGCTATAAGTGAGGGTAAGTAATAAAATAAGAAGACCATTTTGCCTAAGGGATGATAAATTACATGAATAGTAAATTTCGAGGACGAAATTTTATAAGGAGGGGAGAATGTAATGACCCGAATAATAATGAGATTTAAATAATAAGAAAGAAGGGAAATGGAAACCGGAAATAGAAGGAGGCAGGCGTTCATCGACGACATTGCATTTTGGAAGGAAAAACAAAAAGGGGATCATCAGGGCTTCGTCGACGAATCCCCTGTATTCGTCGACGAAGGCTTAAGAAAATTCATCGACGAAGACTGAATTTTGTCGATGAAGAAATACCGAGAGGCATTTTGAGCTGACTGAATTTCGTTGACAAAATTACTGAAGGATTCTTCAATGAATGATGTGGCTTGTCGACGAAATCCCCTATCTATAAATAGAAAAATTCGGATTTTATCTTCACTATTAAGCAAGTTTCCTTCTCTCTCTCTCCTCTTCAGTTCTTTCTCTTTCTTTCATCGATTTTGGGCCAGATCTTCGTCGGATTGACAATCTGAAGTCACCACGACGCTCCTGGGGAAGTTCTCTCCAAATCTGCCGGAGCGGATCGTTGGTGAAAGCGAGGTGGAAACCATCCCAAATCCAGGGTAAGACTTTTTAAGCCAATTTTGGTCTCATGGTAGTTATAAGAAATGTTGTGCGCATGAAAATACTGAAGTTTAATACTGGGAGTTTTCACTTTCAGGGTATTGGTCAGGAAATCCTATATGAGTTAGACTAGATTATTTTGGGGGCTTTCTCGGTAGCCAGGTAAGGGGATAAACTAAGCTGGTTCTTTTGAGAAAATGCATGTATATATATGTATATAGCATTTGTTTCCAAGAAATAAATATATTTATATATATATGTTTTATAAATGGAAAAATATGGTTAAAATGATGGTACGTTAAATATGAGGAAAATCTGTTTAGTGTGGCATGAGTATAAATTGTTTTGAAATACTGTTTTCTGAGAATGTGATTATGATATGGAGTTTATGATGGAAAACCGGCTTATGGGCCGAGATTTTATATATGTGGTTGCCGACGTACGGGCCGTGTTATGTTGTGATTTGCCAGCGTACGAGCTGTGCTATGATGTGGTTTGCTGGCATACGGGCCGTGCTATGATAAAATGTGTAATACCGGCGTACGGGCCGATGATTTTCCTGGGATATGTATATATGAAAAATGATATGATTGATGTGAGAATAAATGATATGAGATATCTATGTATCACAGTTTTAGTATATGTTATATGATATTAGAACTTGGTTGGCTTGGCCTAGGCTAGCACTTGCATGGTACCGTTATTATGTGTCCATGGTTTTCGTGATCATAATATTTGTGTTAACGCCGCTGTACGGAGTGGTGTGAGATTGGATGGTCGATGTGGCTTTAAGAAGAGTGTGTGATCGCCCCTGGTGTACGGACCAGGTCAGGCAGGCCCATCGGACTTACAGACTGTATGTTTGACTTGGCAGTGGTCGGCCAACCATTGTCAGGTCCCCCTTTTGGGCCACACAACCCAGTCATATGGGAGTAATACATGACAACAGCCAGCTAACCTATCAGAATTGTTTTTATGTTATTATTACTATATAAGATGAGATAAGTTTATGAAAATGCAATATATTTTGCCATGATTTGATATATACATGTTTTCCCAGATTTGACAAAACAGTTATTGAATATGTTATGTATGATATATGTACAACACAGAATACTCATGTTGTCACACACTAGTATTAGTTTATTTCCCTTACTGAGAGGTGTCTCACCCCTAAATCTTGTTAACTTTTCAAGAGCCCCAGATAGGAGAGCGGGAAAAGCCCCGCTGACATAGTACTGTTTATCTGCCTTTTTTGAAGGGTAAGTTTTTGTAGGGACAGTTAGATTTTGTGGGGAATGTCCCTAGATTTGATTTTTGAGATGTATATACTGAGATATAGTGATTGTAGTAACTCTGGTGTTGTAATGCATGTTATGATGAGATGTATATGATTATACTGCTGCTTAGGCTTCTGCTATATATTTTGTTATATCTCTGGTACCCACGGGTCCAGGTGGATGGTGACCTATTGAGCTGGTATGTATGACGTTGATACTATTATTAAAAAAAATGTGGAAAATGAGCAGCTCCTGACAGATCAGGTGATAGAGCTCCGTGATCATAACGAGCTGGGACCCTGATATACAAGGTGAGTTTGGATTAGGGGGGTGTGATTCCCTATGGTTGTATTGTTTTTGAATATGAGATAGTATTGTGTATTTATGTATGTTGATACTCTGGGTATTGTATTCTGGATGTTATAAATATACTATCTTCCACTGTTAGGTTTTATAAATAAAATGACTTTTTACCCGATACCCAATGCGGGTCAGGTTGTATGAATAATAATAGGGTTGTTGACATGGCCGATTTTTGGACGTGGTTAATGACGAGTGATTATTCATTTATTATTGATTATTGAAAACAAAACTTTGTATGAAAATCGGGGCGTCACAGTTTGGTATCAGAACCTAGGTTGCTAGGTTCTGTAGACTTTAGTAGATAGCGAAATACAATGCCGGAGTATAGGAGTGGATTTTGAGGGAAATAGGAGATGGGTAGATTGAAATGGGAGTTAGTGGTTGTTAGAGGATGAGGTGAGAATTTAGGATTCTATCTTGCGGCCTAGAAACAGGAGTACCAGGGTTGTTTTTGTGTTTTTCCTGGGGTGACGATTTCAGGAAAACCATGGATACTATCGCTGGGTCATGTTTCTAAGTGGTAGGACTGAGTCTTAAATGGGGATTAAATATGTGGATAGAAAAGTAATTTATGAGTTATAGCAGTGTATGGGTTGTGTGATAGTAATTGTACGCTGAGATTAGTTGTTTCCTTTGCAGGATGGATCTAGGAAACAGCAACACGAATGCAAAAGGTGATGGAGTAGGACCTTCCGGTATGGGTGGTGCAAACCTTGACGCAGTGTTGCGTAGCATCACTCAACAGGTGATGGCTGAGATGGTCAGGAGCTCGGGGGAGCGAAGTTGCACGATCGAGCAGTTCACACGTATGCGACCCCCATCTTTTGCTGGAGGAGCGGACCCATTAGTAGCAAAGAATTGGGTTTAGGACATAGAGGATATACTGGCAGTACTCTCATATATAGACGAGCAGAGGGTGTTATTTGCCACATTTAAATTGACCGGGGAGGCAAAGCGCTGGTGGAGGTCAGTGAGAGTACTGGAGAAGCAGAGGCCGGATCCTATAGCAATGACATAGAGTCGCTTTAGGGAGATTTTCTTTGAGCAATACTTTCTCGCTATGGTCAGGAGTGTGAAGGCATCAGAGTTTCTATATCTAACATAGGGGTCTATGACGGTGTTGCAGTACGCAGCGAGGTTTGATGAGCTGTCCCGGTTCACCCCGTATGGTGCCAAATGAGGAGAGAAAGGCGAGGCAGTTTGAGGAGGGCTTGAGGCAGAAGCTGTATGAGCAGGTGGTAGGTTTTCGAGCTCAGACTTTCTCAGACATAGTGGATAAGGCTGCGGTGATTGACAGCAGCATACAGATAGGTGCAGCAGCCCAGAGCCACAGGAAGAGGCCCGCGCCTTCTAATTTTCAGGCAGGGCCTAGTCGAGAGCCATGGAGGAGATATGATAGCAGAGGGGGACGACGACAGGGAGGAGGAGATCGAGAAATACAGGGGGCAGAAAAATGCCCCCTCCTTTCCCAGATGTTTGAGAAGACACCCAAGAGAGTGCAGAACGAAAGAGGTTGTTTGCTATCAGAGCCATCAGCCTGGGCATATTGCGAGGAACTGCCAGGCACGGCCAGTGGTAGCGGCTTCTCCTCGACCGTATAGAAGAGGCTACCAGGCACCTCGAGGTGGACAACAGAGGAATATTGCTCCGGCGCGAGTTTATGCACTGATGCCGGGAGATGCTGAGGCGGTAAGAGATGTGGTGACAGGTACTGTTTCAATACTGTCATTTAAAGCTATTGTCCTTTTTGATTCTGAGGCAACACATTCTTTTATAGCCCGGGATTATGTGAAGTTGTGTGGATTTGAGCCTCAACAGTTAGATATTAGTTTGTCTGTTGCTTTGCCGACTAGGGCTGTAGGGATATGTAGAAAGGTACTCAGAGACTGTCCAGTGGGTGTTCAGGGGAGGTCTTTGCCAGCTAATCTAGTGGTTTTAGATATGCTTGGATTTGAGGTAATCTCTGGAATGGACTGACTAGCTACCCACTATGCTAGCATTGATTGCCATAAGAGAGAGGTTGTATTCAAACCTTCAGAGGGACAGGAGTATAGATTCATGGGATCACGTGTGCGCACCCCACCTCAGTTACTATCCGCTATTTAGGCACGTGGATTGCTATCATAAGGTTGTCAGGGATATTTAGCCTGTGTGAAGGCAGTATCAGAAGGGGAGCTGAGGGTGAAGGATATTCCAGTGGTGAGGGATTTTCCTGATGTATTTTCTGAGGATTTTTCGGGACTACCTCTTGATCGTAAGGTAGAGTTCGTTATTAATTTGGTTCTGAGAACAGCACCGATTTCGAAGGCGCCATATAGAATGGCACTGATAGAACTGAAAGAGCAGTTACAGAAACTGTTAGATAAGGGGTTTATTCAGCCCAGTGCGTCGCCCTCGGGAGCACCGATTTTATTTGTGAGGAAGAAGGATGGGTTGATGAGGTTGTGCATCGACTATTGAGAAATAAACAAAGTAACTATCAAGAATAAATACCCGCTCCCGCGTATCGATGATTTGTTTGACTAGTTACAGGGGACGTAGATCTTCTCGAAGATAGACTTACGCTCTGGGTACCATTAGGTGAAAGTCAGGACGAAAGATGTTCCGAAGACGGCATTTAGAACACGGTATGACCATTATGAATTTCTAGTTATGCCGTTCGGTTTGACAAATGATCCTGCGGTGTTTATGGATTTGATGAACAGGGTCTTTCACCAGTATTTGGATCGATTTGTGGTAGTGTTTATTGATGATATACTGGTGTATTCGAAAAGCCCGGAGGAGCATGAGAAACATCTAGGTATAGTGTTGCAGTTGTTGCGAGAGAAGAAGCTATATGCGAAGCTCAAAAAGTGCGAGTTCTGGTTGGAACATGTTACCTTCCTTGGACACGTTATATCCAGGGGTGGTATTTCTGTTGATCCGAGTAAGATTGAGGCGGTAATAGACTGGGTACAACCAAAGAACGTGCATGAGATCAGGAGTTTCCTAGGATTGGCTGGGTACTACCGTAGGTTTGTTAAAGGCTTTTCAAGACTGTCAGGCCCATTGACCAGACTTACCAGGAAAGGAGTGAAGTTTGAGTGGTCTGATGAATGTTAACAGAGCTTCCAAGAATTGAAGCAGCGACTCATCACTGTGCCTGTGTTGACGATTCCTTCAAGAGAAGAGGGGTTTGTGATTTACAATGATGCATCCCATAAAGGGCTCGGATGCGTGTTGATGCAGCGAGGGAGAGTGATACCCTATGCCTCATGACATTTGAAAGAATATGAGAAGAACTACCCTACCCACGATCTGGAGTTGGCAGCGGTTGTTTACGCGCTGAAGATTTGGAAGCACTATCTATATTAGGGTAGGTGTGAGATATTTACTGACCATAAGAGTTTAAAGTATTTCTTAACGTAGAAGCAATTGAATATGAGGCAGAGGAGATGGCTTGAGCTAATAAAGGATTACGAATGCACTATCAGCTAGCACCCAAAGAAGGCTAATGTGCTCGCTGATGCTTTGAGCTAGAAATCAGTGGATTCATCTATGTCTGCAGTGGAGATTCAGCATCCGATTCAGGTGGATCTAGGGAGGCTCGGTGCAGAGTTGGTAGAGGGAGATCACTAGACATTTATTGCTGACTTGGTTTTGCAGCCGACTCTATAGGAGAGGATTAAAGTAACTTAGAGGAATGATGCAGAACTAGTAGAGCTTATGAGGAAGGTACAGAATGGTCAGGAAACAGGGTTCAGCATCTCAGATGATGGAGCCTTGAGGTTTCGTACTAGGTATGCGTTCGTGCCGATCCTGAGATCAAGAAAGTTATTCTGGAGGAAGCGCATCGGTCCTTATATACTGTACATCCAGGTAGCACTAAAATGTACAGGGATCTTCGAGAGTCCTTCTGGTAGAGCAACATGAAGAGGGAGATAGCCCAGTATGTGGATCAGTGTTTGACGTGCCAGCAAGTGAAGACTGAGCATTAGAGACCAGCGGGATCATTGCAGCCACTTCACATTCTTGAGTGGAAGTGGGAGCATATAGTGATGGATTTCGTCTCAGGATTGCCACTGACATTGCATGAACATAACGTTATCTGGGTAGTGGTGGATCGACTGATGAAGACTTCCCACTTTTTGCCGATCAGAGTTAGCTACTCCATGGACAGATTGGATGAGTTATACATCTAGGAGATAGTTAGGCTCCACGACGTCCCAGTGTGCATAGTTTCAGACAGAGACCCACGGTTCACATCTCGTTTTTGGAAGAGTCTACAAAGGGCCATAGGTTCTCAATTGTCGTTCAACATAGCTTTTCATTTTCAGATAGATAGCCAAACGGAGAGGACGATACAGATTCTGGAGGATATGATGCGAGCATGTGTGCTGGACTTTGGAGGTTGTTGGATGCAGTATTTGCCATTAGTTGAGTTTGCGTATAACAACAGCTACTAGGCTAGCATTGGGATGGCATCGTATGAGGTGTTGTATGGCAGGAAGTGTCGATCCCCGTTGTACTGGGATGAGGTTGGAAAGAGATAGGTATTGGGGCCAGAGCTGATATAGCAGACTCAAGATAAAGTCAGACTCATCAGAGACAGGATCAGGACAGCGCAGAGCCGGAAGAAGAGTTATGCTGATACTCATCGGTGAGAATTGGACTTTGACGCAGCAGATCACGTGTTCCTGAAGGTGGCACCGATGAAGGGAGTTATGAGGTTCGGGAGGAAGGGTAAGCTGAGCCCTAGGTATATTGGACCATTCGAGATTATTGAAAGAGTGGGTCAACTTGCCTATCATTTGGCATTACCACTAGTCCTATCTAGGATCCATGACGTATTCCACATTTCTATGTTGAGGAAATACGTCCCTCACCCCTCCCATGTGATCAGCTATGAAGCACTGGAGTTAACAAACACTTTAGCTTATGAGGAAGTGCCAGTGTAGATTCTTGACTAGAAGGAACAGAAGCTACGTACGAAGAAGTTTCCACTGTTGAAAGTTTTGTAGCGCAATCATGCAGTTGAGGAAGCTTCTTTAGAACTAAAAGATTAGATGCGCAAGAAATATCCACACTTATTCGGTGGAGTTTAGAGTTGAGCTAGTTAAGTGAAAGGAATAATATTGTATATTTTTATTCGTATAGTGTAACGTAGGATAGATAGAGTTTTAATTTTGAAATATGAATGACTTTGGGAGAATTTTGGAAAAGTTGTAATCTCCCAAAACTCTCGTTGTAACCACGGTATTCATTCACCATAAGTGAGGGTAATTTCTCTCAAAAGATGGAAAACTGATGAATAAGCAAATTTCGAGGACGAAATTTTTATAAGGAGGGGAGAATGTAATAACCCCAAAAAGGGATATAGAAGATTAGTGGAGTAATTCAAAAAAAAAAAAAACTAATTAATTAATTAAATTTAAAATAAAAAAAACAAATAATAATAATAATTAAAATGTATTTTTATTTTTATTAATAAAAATATATTATTATTACTATTAATTAAATTTATTATTATTATTATTATTACCCTCTTGTAGCTTCACCTAAAGCTTGAAGTTTCAGGAGGTTTCTTTTTTTCAGAAGAAGAAGAAGCTGCGCAGCCCTTGAAGTCTCTCTCTCTCCTCTCATTCTCTCTCCCACTCTCCTCAGTTTCGTGATGGATTTTCGCCCGATCGAAAATTGAAAGATACCGCTGGACTCCATTTTCCGCTGCTGTCATTTCTACCGGAGCGGATCGGTGGTAGGAGCGACATAGGCGTATCTCCTGGGGTAAGCCAATTTTTCATTTTTCTTTAATTTCTTGCAAATTATGAGTCCAATTGACAAACGGACATCACCACGAGAATCTAAGGATGATTCTCTAAGAGCCTAGCGGGACGAAATTCTCGTGGGGTCGTTGTAGGCAAAACCCTAAATTTGGAGTACGTGGGTTATTAAGTGGCTTATTTTTAATTAATTAGGATTAATTTAGAAATTCTTAAATGTTGAGCATCTAGAGTTGAAGTAGAATGTTCGAAATTTAGGCCCCAAGTGAGCGTTGTGGTTGTAATTTTGGGACTCGCATGCAAAATTCAGAAAATTAAGTGGGAGTGTTAAATATTAGTTTAAATGTTAATTGAGGTATATGGAGCCTAGGGAAGGTTAGTTGAGTATTATTTTGGGGAAATAGGTTAATTAATCTGGGAAAAATACAAATTACAGGATTTGAATTTCGGGCACCAAGGGCGTAGGATTTGGGTCTTAATAAGACTCTCAGTAAGTCAGATAAGGGGAATAAATTATAGCAGTATTTTTAAAATTAATGTTTAAATTAATATGTGAAAATGTGCTTATGGTATTTTGTCTGGAAATTATTACGATATAAATATTAGATAAATTGTGTGGCATTTGAGTGATTTTAAATTGTGATATTTTGGAGTGTGAAAATAATATGTTATGAATATTAGATGAAAACTGTGTAGCACATGACATGTGTTGAAAAATATGAAATATAACGATGGGTATTTTTTAAGAAAATATTGAAATGAGAATGATTGATGTGATTAGTGGAAAATAATGAAATGTGACATTTATTTGTGAGTGGAAATTATTTGCATGAGAAATGAGTTTGTACAAATTATTGATATGAGTATTTTGGAAAAATGTGAAAAATACGTGAAATATGATATCTGTTTTTTTGAGATGATGAAATGTGCACAGAAAATGATGGGAATATTTATATTGAACTGAATTGTGATATACTGAAATATGATTGATGAAATGTCAATACCGCATAATGATTGTAGGTATGTGGTAATGAATCCTAATTGATGGCTATGATATTGAGCACGGTACCGTTGCTAGTGGTGTTAGTGCAACCACACAGACTCTTGGAGCGTGTGGCGTGACAGTCAATTGTGCCATTTTGTAGGGTTGTGGACCCCCTGAGTCCGAATCAGGGTTATAGGCTGGCCAGTCGTACTACAGACGTGATAAGTGATATGATATTTGATCTAACCGGGTCGGCCAACCACGGTTAGATCCAGCCTTCGGGCCGCACAACCTTGACCATAGGGGAAAGCATGGCATGGATATAAAGATCCTCAAGGTGGCCATGAGTTATAGACGCGATGTTGGTATTTGATACCAAGGATACTCATGAGTCGGAAAATAAAATGGAAATGGAAAGTGAAACAATGATAAAATTGGCTGAAATGAAAAATGAAAGAAAGAATGGAAATTTATAAATAAAGAATGTTAAATATGAGAAATGAACTGTGTGAATTAATGATACAAATAATTGAGGCGAAGTGAAACTCTCCACCTGAGGGCTTACTAAGTAAGGTGAGTGCCCTAATAGGTATCAGATGTGGCCATACCCGGCTGCATAACGTGTTTAGGCAGAGGAAAGCTACTTGTATGGGCGGGTAATCTTCCCTATCGTCGGGAACTTCGCGAGTAAATATGTGACAACCCGAATAAAAATGGAATTTAAATAATAAAGAGGAAAAGAAATTACCGGAGGACTCGTCGACAAACACAGGGAATTCGTCAACGAGGGTATTAGGGAATTCCTCGACGAAGACTAAATCTCATCGACAAAGAAATACCGTGAGAGGTTTTGAACCGACTGAATGTCGTCGACGAGGACTGAATTTCGTCGATGAAAATATTAAAGGATTCGTCGACGAATGACGTGGCTCGTTGACGAATCCAGTTCTATAAATATAAAAATGGAACCGACTGAATGTCGTCGACGAGGACTGAATTTCGTCGATGAAAATATTAAAGGATTCGACGACGAATGACGTGGCTCGTTGACGAATCCATTTCTATAAATATAAAAATGGAATTTAAATAATAAAGAGGAAAGGAAATTACCAAAGAACTCGTCGACGAACACAGGGGATTTGTCGATGAGGGTATTAGGGAATTCCTCGACGAAGACTGAATCTCATCGATGAAGAAATATCGAGAGAGGTTTTGAACCAACTGAATTTCGTCGACGAGGGCAGAATTTCGTCGACGAAAATATTAAAGGATTCGTCGACGATTGATGTGGCTTGTCGACGAATCCAGTTCAATAAATATAAAAAAATCCAGATTTTTGTTACTTCACATGCAAACTCATTCTCTCTCTTCCATTCGGTTCTCTCTCTCTCTCTCTCTCTTTCTCATCGATTTTGGGCCGGATTTATGCTGGATCGACAATCTAAAGTCACCACGACGCTCTTGGGGAAGTTCTCTCCAAATCTGCCGGAACGGATCATTGGTGAAAGCAAGTTGGAAATCATCCCTAAGTTGAGGTAAGGCTTTTTAAGCCAAATTTGACCTTACGGTAGTTATAGGAAATGATGTACACTTAGAAATACTAAAGTTTAGTACTGTGAGTTTTCATTTTTAGGGTCTTGATCAGGAAATCCTACAGGTGTCAGACTAGGATATTTTAGGGGCTTTCTCAGTAGTCAAGTAAGGGAATAAACTAAAGCAGTCATTTTCATGTAAATTATTATTATATATGAGAAAAGTTATTTTCTGGAAAACATGTACTATAGCTATCAATTACGAAGGAAATGTACGTTTGAGAAAAATACTGCTAATATGTTAAAATGTATATATATATATATGTATGAGATGCCAGAAAGTATGATTTTAAAATGCAATGTATGGTTTTATGCAGCAAATGTGTGGCATGAATATTATTTTACGTGGAGAAATATTATGATATGATAATGATATGAATGCAGTATGATTTGAGAAATTATGGAAGTATACCGTGCATTATGATTCTCACAAATACATGATTAAATGATTATTTTCAGAATGACGTATTTATGTATGATTTCGGCGCAAGGCCATATTTATGAAATGTTCGGCACAAGACCGTATTTATGAAATGTTCGGCACAAGGTCATATTTATGAAATATTCGACACAAGGTCGTAAGAAATGTTTGACACAAGGCCGTAATTATGAAAGATGCTATAATATCACGTATTATATGTTATCAGAACCCGGATGTTAGTTTAGTTCAGTTTCAGGACCTCGATACCGTTGCTATATAGATTAAATATCTATGTTGAAACTTGTGCTAACCACCCCCTCGGATAGTCGATGTGGCTTTCAGTGTAGAGTTGTAGACGTCCACCTGGCAGTCCAGACTAGAGTGTGGTGGGCCCATCGTACTTACAGACATATTTTTGACTCAGCAGTGGTTGGCCAGCCATTGTCGGGTCCCGCCTTCGGGCCGCACAACCCTTCCATAGGGGGTAATATATGAAATTAGCTAGTTATTCATCCTTGGTATGTTTTCAGTATTATCAGATATAACAGATGTTTTATGTATGATATGACTTATCAGAAAATATGAAAGCATGTGATCATTCAGTATGATATGATGAACGTTTACGAAATTATGAAATGTACTGTATATGTATAATTACATTAAATATTCATGTTGTCACACAACTGTATTTAGTTTATTTTCCCTTATTGAGATCTGTCTCACCCCCAACATTAATTAATTTTTCAGGAGACCTTGAGTGACCGACAGGTCGTGGCCGCCGTTGAGTTAGTGATATTACCCCGTTAAGAGGGTAAGATTTTGTACTAGGGTCAAAATTATTTTGTGTTTGATCTTAAAGTTATTTTGATGTTTATGAGGATGTATATAAATACAGTTTTATGATGTTATAGTAAACTCTGGTATTATGCTTTATGGATGGATGATTTAGATTTTATGCTTGTTGCTGCTTAAGTTTCCGTTGTGATTGACAAGTGTCCCCGTTACCCACAGGGAGACTACAATCTCTCCTCGCATGGTTAGATGGAATCCACATACTATCTAAGTCATGTGGTTGCATGTGTCTAAACTAGCAACGGTACCGTCGTAGTGATCCGAGAGAAATTATGGTATTTTAAATAATAATAGAGAGGGAGAAATAGAAATTTGAAAGGAAAAGAAAGAGGCAACAGGCCTCGTCGAAGAAGTTACAATTGGGCTCGTCGATGAGGGTACGTTTCGTCGACGAGAAAATACCGAGCAGGGGGTTGGGGGACTCTGAATTTCATCGATGAGGAGAGACCTCGTCGACAAGTTGTCTTCATGACCTCATAGATGAGGTGACGTGGCTCGTCAATGATGGTCGTAGTATAAATAGTTCTAAACACCATTTTTTGGCTGAATTTTGTCGCAGAAGTCTTCTCTCTCTCCTCCTTCGGTTTCCCTCTCTTCTCTTTTAATTTATGGGCCGAATTTCTACTAGTTCAATGATCTGAAGCCACCACGACACTCCTAAGAGAGTTCTCTTCAAATCTGCTGGAGTGGATCGTCGGTTGGGGCTGAGTTGGAAACCATCCCAAATTCAAGGTAAGGCTTTCTACTCAGTATTTGATTTCTTGTCAGTTGTAGAGAGTGTAGTACGCATAGAAATATTGAAGTTTAGTTCTCGGGAATATCATTTTCAGGGTGTTGAGCGGGGAACCCTGCAGGTGCAGGAGTATTTCTTTTAGAGGCTTTTCAGGACTCAGGTAAGGGGATAAACTAAGCAAGTTATTTTATAAAAATATATGTATGTTATTACAACATCTGATTTCAAGAAAATAAATATATTTATATATGTTTTATATTTGGGAAATACTGCTGAAAATGATTGTGACAACCCGAATAAAAATGGAATTTAAATAATAAAGAGGAAGGGAAATGGAAATAGTAACAGAAGGAGGAAGTCGACTTCGTCGATGAATGCGCACTTTGGAAGGAATAACCGAGGGGAATCATCAGGGCTTCGTCGACAAATACAGGGGATTTGTCAACGAGAGTTTAAGAGAATTCATCGACGAAGACTGAATTTCGTCGACGAAGAAATACCGAGAGAGGTTTTGAGCCGACTGAATTTCATTGACTAGGACTGAATTTCATCGACGAAATTATTAAAGGATTCGTCGACGAATGACGTGGCTCGATGACAAATCTAGTTCTATAAATATAGAAAAATCCAGATTTTACTTCACAGTTAAGCCATATTTCATTTTCTCTCTCTCCCCTTCGGTCCTCTCTCTCTCTCTCATTGATTTTGGGCCAGATTTACGCCGGATCGACAATCCGAAGTCACCACGACGCTCCCGGGGAAGTTCTCTCCAAATCTGCCGGAGCGGATCGTTGGTGAAAGTAAGTTGGAAATCATCCCTGACTTGAGGTAAGACTTTTTAAGCCAAATTTGACCTTACGGTAGTTATAGGAAATGATGTACACATAGAAATACTGAAGTTTAGTACTGTGAGTTTTCATTTTCAGGATCTTGATCAGAAAAATCTACGGGTGTTAGGCTATGATATTTTAGGGGTTTTCTCAATAGGTAGGTAAGGGAATAAATTAAAGTAGTTTTTTTTTCACTCAAATTACTACTATTTATGAGCAAACTAATTCCCTAAAAATATGTACGATATTAGCTTATTATGGAATTAATGCACGTTTGGGAAAAATACTATTATTATGTTGAAACGTGTATATATGTATGAGATGCCAGAAATCATGATTTTCAAATGCAATGTATAGTTTTATACAGCAAATGTGTGGCATGAATATTATTTTACGTGGAGAAATATTATGATATGATAATGATATGAATGCAGTATGATTTGAGAAGTTATGGAAATATACAGTATATTATGATTTTGATTAATGCATGATAAAAGGATTATTTTCAGAATGACGTATTTATGTATGATTTCAGCACAAGGCCGTATTTATGTGTGATTTTGGCACGAGGTCGTATTTACGTATGATCGGCACGAGGCCGTATTTATGAAATGTTCGGCACGAAGTCGTATTTATGAAATGTTCGGCATGAGGCCGTAATTATGAAATTATGAAATATGCTATACTGTCATGTACTATAAGTGATCAGAACCAGGATGTTAGTTTAGTTCAGTTCAGGACCTCGATACCGTAGCTATATAGATCAGATATCTATGTTCAGATTATTGCTAACCACTCCACGAGGGGGTGGGAGATGGATAGTCGATGTGGCTTTCAGTAGAGTGTGGACGTCCACCTGACTGTCAGGACCAGGGTGTGGCGGGCTCATCGTACTTATAGACATATTTGACTCGGCAGTGGTCAGCCAGCCATTGTCGGGTCCTGCCTTCAGGCTGCACAACCTGTCATGGGGGGTAATATATGACATTAGCTAGCTATTCATCCTGGGTATGTTTTTAGTATTATAAGTTATAACAGATGTTTTACGTACGTTATGATTTATTAATAAGTATGAAAGTATAAGAGAATTTAGTATGTTATGATGAATGTTTACCGATATATGAAATGTACTGTATATTTATAATTGCATTAAATGTTCATGTTGTCACACAACTATATTTAGTTGATTTTCCCTCACTGAGATGTGTCTCACCCCCAACATTAATTAATTTTTCAGGAGACCCTGAGTGACCGGCGGGTCGTGACCGCCGTTGAATTAGTGATATTACCCCGTTAGGAGGATAAGATTTTGTACTAGGGTCAGAATTATTTTGTGTTTGATCCTAGAGTTATTTGATAGTTTATGAGAATGTATATAAATACAGTTATATGATGGTGTAGTAAACTCTGGTATTATGCTTTATGGATGGATGATTTAAATTTTATGCTTACTGCTGCTTAGGTTTCTGCTATGATTGATAGGTGCCCCTATTACCCACGAGTTTGGGTTGACTTTTCCATTTATTATGTTACATTTTATGTTAAGGAATTTGGGATCGTTACAATGATGGTATGTTAAATATACGAAAAATCTGTTTCATGTGGTATAAGTAGAAATTATTATGAAATACTGTTTTCTGAGAATATGATAAAGATATAGATTTTTATAATGGAAACCGGCGTACGGGCCAAATTTTTATATGTTTGCCAGCGTACAGGTCATGCTATGTATATGATTTGCCGGCGTACGGGCTGAGCGATGGATATAATTTGTCAGCGTACGGGCCGAGTTATGGATATGTTTTGCTGGTGTACAAGCCGTGCTATGTATATGATTTGCCAGCATATGGGTCGTGCTATGTATATGATTTACCGGCGTACGGGGCCGAGTTATGGTAAAATATGAAATACCGGCGTACGGGACGATGATTTTCATGATATACGTATATATGCAAAATGATATGATTGATTTGATATTTAATGGTATGAAATATCCATGTATCACAGTTTCAGTATATGCTATATGTTATCAGAACCTGGTTGGTTTGGTTTAGGCTGGCACTTGCACGGTACCGATGCTATGTGTTTATGATTCATCATGATATTTGTGTTAACGCCACTGTACGGAGTGGTGTGAGATTGGATGGTCGATGTGGTTTTAAGATGTGTGAGCGCCCTTGGTGTACGGACCAGGTCTGGCAGACCCATCGAACTTATAGACTATACTTTTGACTTGGCAATGGTCGGCCAACCATTGTCAGGTCCTGTCTTCGGGCCACACAACCCAGTCATGTGGGGGTAATACATGACAATAGCTAGTTAACTTGCCATGATATGAGAATATATGTTTCCTAGATATGATACAAACAGTTATACTAATATGTTTATGTATGATTTTATATATAACAAGGAAATACTCATGTTTTCACACACTAGTATTAGTTTATTTCTCTTACTAAGAGGTGTCTTATCCCAAAATTTTATAAACATTTCAAAAGCCCCTGATAGGAGAACGGGTAAAGTTTCGCTAATTTAGTACTGTTGATCTGCCCTCTCTAAATGGAAAGTTTTGGTAGGGACGGTTCGATTTTGTAGAAATGTTCCTAGGTCTTTCTTTTGGAATGTATATACTTAAATATAGTGGATGTAATAACTTTGGTATTATGATGGATGGTTTTGTATTTATGATATTATGATTGTATGTTTCCTGCTGCTTAGGCTTCTGTTATGTGTTTTGATGTATCCCTAGTACCCACGGGTCCAGGTGGGTTATGATCTGTTGAGTTTTGTAATATTGGTTTTATTATATATATAAAAAATATGTGAAAATTAAACAGGTCGTCACAATCGTGCTCTGCTATATATCTCTTTCTGTAATATCTACAGGGGTATGAAACTGTATAATATTGTATACATATATAAATATATTGTCACGCCCCGAACCCAAAAATGGGACCCGAGGGTGAAAATTGTAACCTAACCTGTCCCTGTATCATACAAATCATCACAGATACAGTACACTGGATGAGGGTCCGACCCCGTGGGGTTCCCAGGCACCCTAAACACATCCAATCATAATCATATACGCAGCGAAAAAAGTCATCCTATATCAACATATGCAGTACCATACCAGAGTCTATACAAAAGCAGAACATGATTCTAGCAAAACGTACAAACTGGGTGCCCAAATACAACTCAAAATGGCAACCCAACAAAACTACAGTCCTAGCACTTACCCAAGCGCTAACGCAGTACATTGACCAGTACGCTCCCTACACCAGGACACTAGTTCCGGTTACCCAAAGGACCTGTAAAATGTACGTACAGTAGGGGTGAGACACCTCTCAATAAGGAAGAACACAAGTTATATCGGTGTGTGGCATTTGAGTGTTATCATGATACAACATACACGTAGTTAAATGCATTCCAGTACCAATTTATACAGTGCATACACGCACACATACGGCGGCCATTTATACATAGCCCCATCACAATACATACTGAAATTAGAAATAGCTTCCCAAGAGGGGGGGTGAATTGGCTTTTAAAACTTTCTTTTAACTTCTTTTAAGAATCCTTAACTTCTTTAAACACTTAACCAATTCTTTAACTTATTTGTTTAATTTCACCAACCAATCAATTAAACGCAATCTTCAATCAATTTATTTTCCAAGTATAAGTCAAACAACAAACAATCAAACCAAGATATAAAGTATTCAGCACTTTGGTAATATAACAACTCAAGATGGTTGTTTGTTTATATTTTCCAAATTTGAACCAAACCCTGTAATGAATGAGAATTTATGCTTGCTGATGTAAAGCCCTGTATAGATGAATCAAATCACTCTTTCCAAATATTTAGAACTCAAATAAACTCTTGGTAAATTTATCTTTGGGATGTTAACCAAGTAACGTACTCCTGTAAGGTTTCCGCAAGATATGGTGTCACCAACATACTCCCTTTTGGTTTTTGCAACCCAAATCAAAATTAAACCTTAAGTTTGTTTGATTTTCCAAATATATGTAGTTTATATGATTCCCAAATTTTAAACCATCCACACAATTTAAATATGCTGAAAATAAAGAGTAAGGGAAGGAGAGAATGAGACGGGGATTTTTACGAGGTTCGGCTTATACCCAACCTACGTCCTTGCCCCTGGCAAACCACCAAAGGATTCACTAGTTCAGTTCCGTTGACGGGTGGAACAATACCGATTACAACACTCCTTGATTAAGGCTAGAGCCCGCCTTCTCCAAATGATATTCCCTCATTCGGTCACTCCTTACATAGGCTAGAGCCCGCCTCTCTAAGCAATATTTCCTTGCTTAGCCAACGATCCAAACAACCCTTGGAACGTCAAAGAACAATAAGAAACAAGATATAATCTGCGTACAAGTATACTCTCTCAAAGAGCAAGTTAGTACAATTTCAGCACTATATACTTTGAATGTAAAATACCAATATGAAATACAATGAAGCTCAAGTGTAGAATTCACCAATATCCTTCTTAGAAGAGGATTAGAAGTAGGAATTCAAAGGAGGAATAATTGGCACTTCAGAATTTCTCAGCAAAATAGATTTGCAATAAGTGAGCAAGAGAGCTTTTGGAAGAACAAGAGTGCTTTCAGTTTTACAAGCAAATTTTTCAATTCTTGGATGTGTTTTGATTTGCAAAACCATGTATTTATAGGCTTTCAAACTTGTTTCCATGTTGCAAAAGTTTCCTTTAAGTGTTTCCCAAAATTTTAGAACGTTTGGAACTCAAACGGCTATATTATTAAATATTAGAATTTTAAAAAAAATTTCCTTTGAACAGTGTTCAGTTGACTGAAGTGTCGTGGTCAGTCAACTGAAGTTTCTTAGCCCCTTAAAAATATAGAACTAGATACAGGGTCAGTTGACTGAAATCAGGGTTCAGTCATCTGATGTTGCAAGTTCAGTCGACTGAAGTCACAAGTTTAGTCATCTGAACTGCTACTGCCTGCTGTATATTCTGTCCAACAAATCCTCAGTCGACTGAACTTAATCTTCAGTCGTCTGAAGTCATTTGTTCAGTCATCTGAAGTCGCACGTGAACAATGTTCAGCTGACTGACAGCAGTGACCCCCCTTCAGTGGTTTAGCTATAACTTTTTATGTATAACTCCAAATTATGTGTTCTTGGTGTCAAAAGAAAGCTAAGAGAAAATCCTAAAAATTTCATGTTCATCACTTTTTAAAATAATGAATTTTTGATAGTGAAAAATACACCTGAATACGGCTATATCAAAATTGACAGCAAACAGAAAAACCTTTTTTGGTGCTTTTTATTCCAAAAATGATTCTAACCCTCTTAAAATAATTTTTTACTTTATAAAATTATTTTATAGATATTTGAAAGGTATTTTTTGTCCATGAAGTTAACCTAAGAGCTTCAAAATATTGCAAACGATATTTTAAACATTTAAAGTACTTACATGAAAAATTCTAAAACTTTTCTCAATCTAGGTTCTTGAGTTTTCATGTTTTGTTTCTTCAAGCTTCAAGCTTTCATATTCTTTGAGCTTTCTCACTTTACTTTTCTTTGGCTATTTGGACTTTAATATTAAACCTTGGCTTTCAACAACTCATTCATGCCTTCATATTCTTCAAGGTTTAATATATCATCTTTAAATCCATGCTTGGACTCTTTTAAGCTTCATTTGATCCTCTTGAGCACTTTAACCTTGCTTTCATCATATTTGATCCTTGCGGGCACTTTAACCTTGCTTTCTCATATATGAGCCCTGAAACAACATTACTCACACAAATATGTTAAATTCCACTTGTTTGTTAGCATCAAAACAAGATAAGAAGATTTTAAGCCTTGTAAGGC
Organism: Malania oleifera; assembly: GCF_029873635.1. Taxonomy (NCBI): domain Eukaryota; kingdom Viridiplantae; phylum Streptophyta; class Magnoliopsida; order Santalales; family Ximeniaceae; genus Malania; species Malania oleifera. The sequence continues at coordinate 11,716,213 of NC_080426.1, forward strand.
CAACACATACACATGATCAGCAATCCTCAGTGTCGTCACACTCTTTGGCCCGAAGCCGGCCCGCGACATACGGTGTTGGCCCGTAGCCAACCCGTGAACACGGCGCCACCGACACATGGCTAGTCCCCGACTCCCATGGCATCGTACCGGCGCTAAACTGGTGAATCCACACCCTTCGGCCTGATCTGCCGGAATAGGCTCACGCCCTCGGATATAGAGCCGAATACTCTTGCCTACATGGCAGGCGATAACACGCCCTCGGATATAGAGTCAGACACTCTCAGTACTTGGGACAATTTCGGAACCGCGTTCCTACTATCATTTCAACATATCACACACACATGCATGCTCATATAACCAAACAAACCACACTCATTTGGTAATCTAAATCATGGTTTTCCAAACAAATACAGTTTAAACAAAGTCAAGGCACGACCATCCCAATATCACAGTATAAATCACACATATACTTGGTTTTCAACAAAAACCGGGATTCAGCCCGTCACCCTCTTTTTCCCAAAACTGTAATAATGAAAAACTCATTGTTTTTCCCATTAGATCCCCCCAAATGAGTAGCCAAAATACACACAGGACTGTGGACCACAGTTCATCCAATTTCAAAAATAACCAATATAAACATAGTTCCCCTTACCTTAACCCCGTAAGCAAATCCCGAACTCCAAGATCCCTAAACAGCGAACTGAGTTCCAAAACCTACAAATCACAGTACAGAATATGTTCACAAGACAGTTACCTACAAATCTACCAGATTAGAATTGAAAATCGAGTCTTACCTCGATTTTATGACGAAACCTGAAAATCTCCGAAACGAGATTCCGATCCGTAGAAGTTGTAGAGAATCCTTCCACGATCCTCGTGGTAGCTTCCGTTTTCCGATTCCATCAACGATCGGCGAAGAATTCTAGAGAGAAGGAGTAAGGAGAGGTTTAGAGAGAGAGAGAGAGAGAGAGAGAGAGAGAGAGAGAGAGAGAGAGATTCTTTAATAGGGAAGCAAAGGAAATTTCCTTTTATAGCCCTTTAACCCGAAAATTTCCAATTTTGCCCCTCTTTTAATATTTATACCCATTTTTCATGTTTTGTGTTGACTTTATAGGTCATATCCTTGTTTTGATTATGAAAAATACTCATGTATTTAATGTCTGCCGAGTTGATGTGCAGGTTTATCTTGGTTGTATCATATGATGGCACTCGGAGACCCTTGGAGGAAAATAAAGACCTTGAAGACCTTAGTTATAATATAATTGTTGTATTTCTTTGATGTAAAGGGTCTGTAATAATAATTAGGGCTTATGGGTTGTAATAATTGCATGCATCACCTGCTTAATTTATTACGTAAGCTCAAACAAACCGTAAACTTAATGTGACCTTAGAAAGATCTTAGGGTTTTACCTTCAGTCGACCGACACCGGACTTTTTCGGTGTCTTAATTTTGGACCCCAAATGACCCTAGGACACATGCACTTGCACCTATGTTTGATAGGCACTTGAATAGGGTTTGTATGTTACAAGACGGGACCGAAATACACACTCGGTGCACTTTCGGTCGACCGGCCAACTTAGTTCATTTTGGCCTGGTCGACTGAACCGAACCTGGGTCAACCGTTGACCAAGGTCCCGATCGACCGACCTTAGGTAGTTCAAAAAGCCCCGGTCGAACGAAACCTCCCTGAGGTCAAAGTTTGACCACCTAGTCGACTGAACCAGTATAATTCAAAACTCCTGGTCGACCGAAAATGCCGGGGTCAACATTTTGACCATTTGGTCGACCGAGCACTTTTCTTCTCCAACTACTTGGTCGACCGGAGGGTTCTCGGGAGAAATCTCAGCGGTCTGGTCAACCGAACCAAGCAGTTCAAAATGGCCCGGTTGACCGAACCTTAGAAATTTGGAAAATCGCCCACTTCCGATCGATCGAGCCCTCAGTTCAAAAACCCCCTGGTCGACCGAACCATATGAGTCCTGGTCGACCGAAACATTTCTGGTCGACCGGACCTCTCGGGTTGTCCTGATTTTTTACCGCTGTTAATAATTTTTAAATAGGATTAAAATGCTTTAAACATCATTAAACTTTTCTAATAATACCCAATAGGTCCCCAACGGTCATATTTTCTCCCATGTCTATATATATGAGTTCATTTAAAAAAATTAATATATAGATTAGCAGATTGGATTAGGGTGAAATTTTCTGAAAATCATAAAACCCATAATACTCATCTTTGAGCCTCCAACACTTATTCTTACCAGATCTTCCACTCAAACATTTTTGTAAGTGTGATTTAAGTGTTGTTGCTTTCTAGGGTTGCTCTCCCAAGTGCGGTAATTGTTTTTGACAATTTTGATTGAGAGCTAATCCAAGTATTCTTAGGGGACTTTGTTAATAAGTCTCTCCTAAGAAGACTTATATTAAACTTCCAAGTATTGCACATTCATTGCAATACCTTGTGAAATTTTGTATTTGGTGTGGATTGCAAAAACTATTTCAAAATACTTTCAAATATTTAGTGTGCTTTGTCTTGATAAATCTTTAAAAAGATATTTGTTTGTCTGAGAAAAATCTTTGTTGCAATATTCATTAATTTATATCTATAGTTGAATACAAAGATTAAACTCTTTTTACAAACCAAACTTATACATTGCTAGAGCTTCATTTACATATATGTATTGAGAAAACTTATTGATTGAAATATATGAAGTTTGGATAATATCTTTGTTTGAGCACTTAGATTGAATATCCTGTGATACAAAGATCATCTAGGTTTGCACTCTCACGCACTCATTACAACTATAGTAAATCTATTTAAGAGTTGACATCTAAGACCACATTGAGCTTACATATTGAATCATATTGTGGTGTATGTTATTGTGCGCATTTGGGTACATATCTGCTTTACACGAAAGCACAATCACTGTACCATCTAATTATATACACATTTGTTGTATATCCAGGCACGGGCTTGAAGAGGGAGACTAGCCCTAGAATAGTCCTGGATTGGCTTAGACCCGATTAGGAAAGCTAGGTGCGTCATCCTGTCAAGGCGTGTAGGTTGAGGTCAGCCCCGCTAATTGACCTGGTTAAGGTTGAGGTCAGCCCTGTGCTAATTGACCTGGTTGTAAACGGTGCCGCTCCACCCTTAAATGAGCCTTTAGTGGAATCCTCGGGCTTGCGAGTTTGAGGCGAGGACGTAGGCACAGTTGGCCGAACCCCGATAACATATCGTGTGCCTTGTTTATATTTCTGTACTTTATATTTACCACACATGTATGTTATGGTGTGAATGATGCGTTTGACTTAATTTCCACATCATTTTTATCTACGCATTTGGAATTGTATAGAAAGACCCTAGGCTTGTGTAATACTGATTGTAGGATTAGTTGAACCTAGGAAGAAAGTTTAAAATTCCAATTCACCTCCCCTCCCCCCTTTTGGGAATACACCTTTTATAACATTTTGGGTTCTTACATATATAATCATCTTACTGTTTTTAACATGATTTCAAAACAACCATAACACTATAATTTTGAGCTGTATTATCTGAGATATCTACCTGAAATATATATATAATATTTGTCTATATCATATGTGATTTCTGTCTGTACTATCTGAAATATCTCTATATAATATCTGTATATTTAGTATATAATATCTGTAATCTCTGAGTAATCTAACTGTAGCATTTTGATGCTATAACTGCATAATCTGTCTGAATAAACTGTCTGAGTGTTATGGTTTAGAAATCATGTTTTTCTAGGAAGATATTATCAGTCTCATTTCTACTATTCATCTGTATAACTTGAATATCAATATCGTTACATGATCAATATACTATACTATAATAAACTCATGCCACACATTTAGATACTAAAAATCTTATGCTCAATTTCTGTAATTCTGTTGTAAAAAGATAATATTCATAATTTTCTGAAAAAATAATCTGATCTGCATGCTTGTAAATACACATTCATAATATTTTGCATACATATAAAAAATCGCTAGCATAATATGTTTCCCTTACCTACTCTCTGGAAAACCCTTACTGAATTCTGGCCCTAAGGGTTCTCTGTTCAACATCCTGAAAAAATCATTCCCCAGAACAAAATATCAATATTTCTCTGCGTACTACATTTCCTATAACTGTGGGAAAGGTAAAAATGAGATAAAATACCTTACACTGAGATTGGGATGAATTTCAGACCATCTCCACCAACAATCAGTTCCGGCAGACTTGCAGAGAACTTCGCCAGGTGGTGGCCTCAGATCTTCAATTCAACAAGAAATGGAGCTAGGATCGAAGAGAGAAGGGGAGAGAAACGTAGAGAGAGAGAGAGAGAGAGAGAGAGAGAAAGAGGAATTTCTGCATTGAAAACTGGGTTAAAAATTCGAGTTTCAACTATTTGTAGGGTTGGATTCGTCGACAAGACACGTCACCTCATCGACAAGTCTTGTAGAAAGTTCGTCGACGAACCTGCACCCTCGTCAACAAGTTTTAGTCTGCCTTAAACTCTCTCGGTATCTTCTCGTCGACGAGATGGGTCTTCGTCGACGAGGCCCTCATATGTTCTCGTCAACGACTCCCATGTGTTCGTCGACGAGCTTTGTTTAATTTCCTTAGGTTATTACACCATTGACCCAGCCGCCTTCATCGACGAAAATGGAGAATTCGTTGATGAAATGCAGAAGCACCTTCGTCGACGAACCTTAAGTATGATATTTTCTTGTCCTTTCGAGATCTCTTTGTCGACGACGCTTGGATTTTGTTGACGAGACACAGAAGGGAACTCGTTGATGAAAACAGGAGATTCGTCGACGAGTCCTACTATTTGCCCTTTTTAAATTTTATTTTCTTCTTTTCCTTTTTATTTTCTTTCATTTTTCCAGGTTCGGGTTTCCACATGGGTGAATTCCTAAATAACTGACATAACTTGTACTTCTCACCTTAGCTTTGGAGTGGTGTCTAAGATCCCCAAATCAAAAATCTGTTCCGATTAACTTGCTAAAAATCAAAGTCAGGACCTCATGGTGGTGTTTGTTTTTCGATTTGACTTACGGATGAAGAAATAATCTAGAGAGAGAGTGAGCATGAGATGGCTGGAGAGAAAAATTGAAATGTGCTGGGGGGTTTGATTTTGTGGCTCAATTTGTTTTGGGATGCTTACTGAAGAAGCATTCTCAATGCTTTAATAAATATTTATATATCAAATATTATATTATTATATATATACTTATATATATATATATATACATATATATAATTTACTTAATTTATTCAATTTAATAATTAATTTAATTCATTTTTTTTCTTGGGCTGGATTACTACAAATAATGACAGTGGTAAAGACATTTTCATATCCCTACTAGGAGCAGTTCTTTACAACATGAGATCCTAGGCGAATGATTTAATTAGGAACCCTTAATATTTTGTTTAATATTTATTTTTATTTAAAATTAATTTTTCTAAGTACATCAAATAATTTTAGTTGCACTACATGTGCATTTCACCCACCAAACATGTAAATTCCATAAATAATGTTAACATTATTGTAGTAAAAAAAAAAAAATTGGGGGCCCCAAAATTTTTTAAGCCCTAAGCAAGCACCTAAATGGTCTTAATGAAGAGTCGCCCTAATCCCTACTAAAGAATTTAAAAAATTAAGATTGATCATTATATTCTTACAAGGATGAATTAATTTGGATTTCTTCCCTCTCAACAAAAAAAGAGATATACGCAGCTTAAGTTGGCCTACAACAATTTATATAATTTCAAGAGTGAGGAGTTTAGCTAAAATATTTTGGCAATCACGCTACAAAATAGGAAATAATTCAAAGGATAACTCAAAATGTAAAATTTAGATTGAAGGATTTTAAGATTAGTTAATTAAAGTTTTTGGAGTTTTAACAAATTGTTTTTCACTCTTGGATTCAGCTTCTTGTTTGTTTTTCAAACTTCTTTTAATCAATAGACCTTTGTTAAAATGTCTCAATTGATCTTCTTTTCTCAAATTCAAGATTAGAAATGATTTAAAAAAACACACCAAATACGGACAATTTCAATAATATTATGTTACTGAATATATATAATTTGAATCCATCTATTCCATAACTATACTAAGGGAGTATACACACTACATATACAGATGATGTACCCTACACTGTTACACAGTGTTTTGAATGAGAGATTTAGAAAACGTGACTATCAAATAAGATCAATTTTATGTAAAAATATTTTTTCCTAAAGTTGCACAAATCCAAAATACTTAACAAAAAAAAGAAATTAAGCATTCATTTTTAAAGAGCACGTTGCATGTAGTGCAAATTTCTATTTAGTTTCGAAAGTGAAAGCCTTTTGTATTCTTAAAAATCTTTTAAAATAAACCCAATGAACGTTGATGAGAAAATAAAAGAAATGTAGATTTACAAAAATTGTCCTCTTGAAAAATAATTGTGAAATTTATTAATTAAATAATGTTATATTAAACTGTGTTAAATTAAATAATGCGAGTCAATTATTATAAAAACCCACACCAAACCACGTGAGGGTACCAAGAACAATTGCAGTCTACCCTGATGACATAGCTCCACGTAAAAATGGAAGGGCACTCCAAACCCCATTGCTCTTTCCATTTAAGAGCCCAGAAAGGTCGTTGGATCTTTGGAACGTGTATTTTGTTTTAGATTTAAATTTTTTTTATTAAAAAAAATCGGGGGCCACGCCAAAAGTCCTTTCTACTTCATTTTGTCTGTGTCTTGTCATAACAGCTAGTCCAAAAATATATTTGTAAACCATATACTCCCTTCACATGTATAAGCATCTGGTTGCTTAATAAATGCCCATTCCCTCGTTCAACACTTTCCGCTTTCACCGCTTCCATCCACTCACCAGCCCCGTAAAGAAGCATATCTACTGCTTACAACCCACCACTACAAGATCGTCTGAAATCAATCTCATCTTTACTTTCCTGATTCGCTGCTGCCGCCCCTGACCGCAGGAACTGCACTGCAACTGCACTCTCGCACACCGCTAGATTTGATGTCCACAAGGGACACCATTTCAATCAATTTCAAGTATTAAACTACCACTTCATTGAGTTCATTCCATGGTAGACCCTACAAACGGAGCCTACTTCATTCCAAATCTCACATTCATGTGGACGAACTACTTCTAACCCTTCTTCCTGCTGCGTGGGATAGGTCCCGTGTACAACCGTGTTTTTACCCATTCCAAGAAAATTTGGTCATGGACTTTCTCTTCCCCCCCAGAAAGAACATAATACCAATATATATATTGATAATAGATATTTAGTGTCCATTTGAAGGCTTGAAGTTTCAAGGTGTTGTATTTGGATTGCTAAGTACTTAGATAAAATGCAATAAAAATTTTTAATTCATATCTACACATTGAATTCTAAGGTCAATCCTCCAAAATTTCAAACCTAGGACAGGAAAATTCACTCATTAACTTTCACTTGCTTGTAAGCACCACGAATCAGCCCACTAACACTCACTGAAGACCACAACAGGGGGGTCTTGCACCCACATTCATAGGGCTCCTTTTCCTACGCTCTATTGCCAAGTCAACTAAATCAAAAACCAATTCTATAATTGAAACCGTGCTTTGGCTAATAACCAGGTCATCAAGGGCATTACAAAACCATGTTTCTGTTAAAAACCAGGTCATCAATGAGTATCACTCCATTCCACTGAATAACCTTGCCCACCCCCATGTCCAGTTTCTTCAGCTCAAAATATAATATTTAGGTTGACATTTAGCTATGCATATTCCCTAAGGCAGATGGCTCCATCCACTGCCACTCTACGTAGTCAGCAAAAATAACAAATGAAAAGCTTGCTAAGCAATAGAAATAATTTATCCAGTTAACCGGCACTTTCAATTTCCAGCACCCAATCCTTAATAATGACCACAATCAAAGTATTACCAAGAATCAAACTCATCCGCTTGACCAGAAATTCCAATTTCCAGCACCCAGTACTAAATAATTACCACAACTAACGTGTTAGCAATAAATCAATTCAACTGGTTGACCAGCAATTCCAATTTTCCAGCACCAGGTCCTACTAATTACCACAATCAATATTTTAGCTAGAAACCATTCATGTGGTTAGCCAGCAATTCCAATTTCCAGCACCCAGTTCTTAATTAACTACCACAATCAAAATATTAGCAACGGGTTTCCATGTCATCCAAGTATATTCTCTTATAACGCCCCCACAAGTTTTCGCACCTGCCAACTTGTAATCCTCTCTGAACAAATGAAATATAGGGAATTATTGGCATGAACTGGCCAGAAACAAAAACAAGGGTAAGAAATGCTACCAAAGCCGAACCCCTGAAAACTCCCACAGCATCCTCAAATACTGAACATATTAAGAGCCAACAAATTCCTGATTATTCGCGGGCTATCCTCATGCATTCTCATCTATCTCCAGTGCAGCTGCTACTAGTACTACCAATATAGTCATTGAGGAAAATGGGAGAAGAAATGGAGAAATATAAGAACCGGTTTCCAAACCAGAGTCAGAAGCCAACTCTACCGAATTGAAGCACCAAATTAACAGGCTGATTCTACCTGAATTGATACTCAAGGATTGGCTTCTTGTCTTTTGCATGTGTCTCTTAAAGCAGCAGCATCAGACTGATGCTTAAAAAACTGAACTTCCACAAAAAAACCTAACATGTAGCAGGCATATGCAGAATAAGTTAAATGGCAAGTGCAACCAATCCAAAAACAATACAATGGGTCCTCTTTTCCCAAAGCAAAAACCATCCCCCTTTATTACCTGGTTGGCTGCAACACCCCTACTGAATCATTTGTCCAAGAAACAGCCAAAAGAAAACAATGATCAGTCTCACTCCATGATATGGGGATGGGTAAGGGTGTAGCTGCCCAAAAAAGAGAAGATGCCAAACATCAACCATGGCAAACAATATTTTCTCCAAGTAATAGCTCTAATAAAGATGATATCAGCAAAACTCTGTTTCAAGCTGAATCTTCACCCAGTGTGTTGCTCATAGAACCATATCCAACCAAAAATATAACACCTGACATTTGCGACACTTGGTTAAACTTGAGCAGAGACTGCATTTGCAGAAGAAACCAGAGACCCTAATTTCTCAACAGTTTGCATCAGAATGCTAAATTATTTCAACCCATGAAACATTACCAGGTAACCCAATGGCAGCAAATCAGCTTTAGACTAAAAACATGAGCTGAACGCGAGCCATATGGAGTTAAAAACTTGATCATCGCCTATTGTTATGGGGAATATGAGGAATTAACAGATTAGATAACTGGAGCACTCCCAAATTATCTTAAGCTATTAATGATCTCTTGAGCGCAAATAAATGCTGCAACATAATGTTATGAATAGCAGATTGCTGCACAGCCAGCCCAACCACCCAAGCACCAAAATCACGACGTATATATTTGATACTCCAAGGAATTTGAAGGATCTCCATCCTAGTATTTACAAAAAATGACATCAACCATAAGATATATAATGTGCCAGCATAATTGAGATACAGAACCTGTTGACACAGCTGATTAATTGCAGCACCCATGACTAGACGAATAAAAACTGGTTAAATGAGGAAGCATTAACCACCTTGGTACATGGAGAACATTAAGCACCACATGCATTTGACTGCTTGTCAACCCAAAAGGACTCTAGATGTCAGCTCCAACATGCACTAAATATTACTTCCATAAACGTGATTAAGAACTGCATATTAAACAGCAACTTTCTGCTTTAAGAAACTAAAAAGGTTTTTGTTGATCCAGCAACCATGTGAACTATTTCCAGCTGATACTTCCTAATCCCTGCAAGTAAATAAGTATCTTGCTTCCAGCCTTGTTATAACATCAGGCAGATAAGCACAATCAAAATCTTCTTCTTTTCATCCTGGAGACATCATCAAATACATCATCATGCCAAACCTGCCCACCATGCCTGTAATTTCCTTCTTCCTCCTCAATGCTTCTTGTTCCCCTAGGTGCATTCCCAAGACGATTCTTATTTCGCCTGTCAAATTCTCTTTCCCTCAAGTTGCTCCTTTCTTGAAAGTCTGAATCAGCTTCAGGACAGAACCTAAATGGCCTAGGACCATCTTCTAAATGGAAGCGAAAATTCCCACTCTCTGCACCAGTATAAGGAGGTCGAAAAGAACGAAGAGGACCGCGTCTCTCACCATATTTTCTTCTCTCATCTCCATTAGCATCACCACTGAGCTCATGAAATCGACCAGCATGTACAGGTTCCCCAAAGTACTCGTCATTATCCGTCCTTTCTCGAGGATCAATAATATCAAAACGCCTAGTGCTTCTTGGTAAGACCCGGCCAGATGGGCTCCTCCTATTGAAGGCCATAGACCTTGGATGACCATGGTCTCGTGCAGAATCAATTTCCCTCAAATCATTAGATTGCCGGGGCAAGTAAGGAGGAGAACCACGCCTTCTGGCCAATAAATCTCCAGGGAAACAAGGACGATCAGGGGATCTCATCCTCTCCATCCTGTAAATTGCTGGGGATCTTCGATGTGTCAGTTCAGGATGCCTGTTGAATACATCTGGAGATCTTCTTCTAGGAGAGGACCATGGGCCAGGGGAACGTGTTCTGGGTCTTATTGGAGACCTTGAGCGAATATGATGGAAACCCCTCCTGTGAACAGATGAGAATTCTCTGCTCCTACGTAAAAAATGGTCATTCACTTCCTCATAAGGGGGTCGGGAACGAGCAAACATGGGATCCACGATATCACCTGGCAAACCTCTTGTGAACTTCTCATTATGCCTCAGTCCAATAATATCAGAACCATCTTCACCAATGCATTTGCTTGGGCTAATACTTCTGCGTAATCTGCGAACCATTTGAACTCCACGTGCAGCCTGCACTTCACTGCCTCCAGGAGATCGCCTCCTTGAGGATGGATGGTGGAAAACTGACACCTCATCATTTAAAGGTTTTCTTCCTCCCCTACCGGTACCTATAACAATACCATCAGAAGGAACAATATAGTTATCACATTCAGGCTCCACATCAGCAACATCTGATTCATGTTTATGTCTTGAGAAACGAAAATCATTTCGACCATTATAAAGTTCAGGACCAAACTCACGGTCAGTATCCCAATCACCACGTAGTGCGTCTAACCGATTGGAACCCCTTCCCCTGCCACGCCCCATATTCAATCTAGAATTTCTGAGAGACTGGTCCTGGTTTCTCTCTCTCAAAAATTTTCGAGGACTATCAATGTAGAGTTCATCTCTGAAAATGATAAGGAAGACAAAACAAATAAAATTAAGTTAGTCCAAGAAGAAGGGATATAAAAATGATTAACAATAAGTTCTAGAAAGTAATCACCTACTGCCACGGGAATGTAACTTATCTCCCTCAAGCACAAATTCAGTAAATCTTTCTCTTCCAGTTCGTGATGGTAATGACCTGGCCGGAATAGTCCTTGTCTTGTATGAAGATGAAACATTAGAAGGTCGAAACAAATTTATAATCCGGCTCTGTTTGCCTCCACTGCTGGAGTCCTTGGCTGTGCCATCACTTTTAAGAGATGCTTCAGTATCAAGCAGTGATGAGTCTTTCTTATCCACTGAGTTTGATCTTTTGATATTCTCATCCACACTTTGATCTGCTGCAGTTCCTTGGTCTCCCATGGTGACTCGGTCAGATAATTGTTCTACCTCATGGCACTTTATCTCATCTTTCCTTCCCAATTGATCCAGCAGCTTTTTTCCAACAGCCTTGACTGATCTTCCTTTCTCAGTTCCAATAGTTTGCATTTCACCACCACATGATTCTTGCAAATGAGCTTTTTTATCATTGCTTTGATCAGTTTTCTCATCCATAAATGTGCCAAAGCATTCTTTGCTGAGATCAATATTTGCTTCACAGGTTTCAACTACTTTGTCATCTTTTCCCTCAATTTGAGAAGAATCAAGATGAACCTCACAAGGAGAGTGTTGGAAGTCTGTATTTCTATTATCACAATCCCCATGATTAACATTTTCTACTTCTCCATTCTCACAAATGGAACCTTCTATTGCAGTATGCACTAGTGGTTCACGGACTTCACCATCTTCATAGTCATCGTCTTCTCCACCATATAGTCTATCCTCTGCATAGGGTAAAACATGATTGCCGTCAGAATCATAATCCGAACCATAAGAATCATCTTCCAGCATATCAGCTGATATGTCAATCTTTTCCTCATCACTTACAGATCCCTCATCAAGTGAACCCACTGGAAGCTCATCCCACAATTTCTGAGAATTATCAACATTTAGCCCATTGGACCCCGTGTCATCCATAATACCATCAGAAATATTAGATTCTTTATCATCATGACCCACAGATGCAGAAACCATTCCTGAAGTGGTCGGTTCAACACTTGCACATGCTTCCTCCCCACTAAAATTGGGTCCCTTTGTATGAGTAGAAATTTCTACATGGCTTAGTGGATTCTCGTTCTTAGGTAAGTCAGGTGAACAAGTGAGAAATCCTGAAGAGGACATTTGGAGGGCTATGGACACTGGGGCAACAGGTGCATCTGCACATTTTAAAACCTGTCCAACAGATTTGTGTGGTGTCCCTTCTGCTGTCTTGAAAATTTCCTGATTACCCTCATGGACTGGTTCAGATTTTATAGATCTACAGTCATTTACATTTAAGTTTGGGGCGCTAATATTTGATAACTTAAGGGCTTCTACACTGCACTTCTCAGTAGCTCCAATTTTCACAGTACTGCGATCTATGTTACCCTTCAGATAGACTTGTGCATTAGAGTTCTCATTCACACTATCATCAAATGGTTCTGATTTTACAGATCTACACCCAAGAGCATTCAAATTACCAGTCGACAGACTTGACACCATTGTTCCAGGCAATCCTCCTTTAGGAAAAACACTTCCTGAATTTATTTTAGCAGGCGAGCGCCGCAAGCCAGACTCTTCATTATTAAAATCTGTTTGGAGATAAGATGGACTAAGGTGCAGATGAATAGATTGCTCAGTTTCACACTGTTGTCTATTGGGAATAGGGTTGGAGATATTAGATCTGTACTCACTCTCTTCAAAAACCTGTTTTCCCAAAACACCACTACAATCACCACCAATCATCATCCCAGCACCATGAACTGAAGGCTTCGCATCATGTGGGCCATCAGTTGCCTTCAACCCTTCCAGACCAACATTTTTTACACCTGCAGCTGCATCACTCTCAGAGCCACCCCAGGTATCCATTGTAGTATTCAGATCCCAGTTTGACCTGTTAGCATGCCGACAATCACGATTTTTATTCAACTCAATTTCCTTATTTTTGAATTGTGAAAAGGCTTTCCCCTTGCTTAAAGACAAATTCAATGAAAATGGATCGATGCTCTCCGACATCTGGCTACTTTTTTCACTATGTTGACCCATCTGACTCCTATCTCCACTCTGTCGACCTGCCAAGGCTAGAACAAGAGGCTCCTTTAGTCCTAAATACAATTCAGTATTCCCTGATGTTATAGAAGATTCTGATCTACTATCCACTTCAACCTTTGGCTTGCAACATAATTCCTTCCCTACATTCAGTGCAAGAGCTTCAATGGGTGCTAATTTCAGCTCCATATTTCCTGCAGTTATCTGACATGCAGATTTTTCAGCTGGCACAAGCGTCTTTTTGCTGTCTGCAACATCCAAAGAACCAGAGAAGAATGTGAGGCTTGGTTCCTGTAGTTTGATTCTAGAGGAATTAGCATCACTTTGAGCTGAGCTAACTTTTGTATCAGCAGAACCTTCTTTTTTACCCTCCACAAAAGAATTCTTATGTGTATCAGTTAATCCTGAAGAATCTGTTGCAACACAAGCATTTGAAAGAGATGATTCCTGAAAAGACTTAGATTGTTCTTTCTGCAGCAATTTATTTTCTCCTTGGGGAGGAGATTGAGCATCAGATGGAGGTGACGGTGGGTGGATCAAAGGAAACCTTCTTTTCTTGATGGGAACACCTGCATTGGAATCACTAGAGTGCCAGGCAACAGGTTTAACCCTAAGCTGCCAATAAAAGATGAACTTGTCAGCAAAAAGGAAAAATGTTATGCTTCTTAGTGAGCAATGAGATAGAAGAAAAGGAAAAAAAAAAAAAAAAACACCTCTTCATTTCCTGATACAGGCATTCCTGCAAGATTTTCCACGCATACAACCCTTTATTATCTTTGAACGAAGAAGTCAATATCCAATCCTGGATAACATTTCTGAATTGGCTTCCAAACCCACTCTACTCTAGTCAATCCACCAAAACAGTCACTGCCAACTGTACAAGAAAATACAATTTTTCGGTCAGCATTCTGAAAATCAAACTTCACCTAGGAAATAGAAGACTCTGAGCGTGTTTTCATGTGTGTAAGTATACCATCATTAACTGGTTTCAGATGAACAAGCAGGGTAAAACAAATAGAAGGAAAAAACTTAAAATTCTTGTATGGGGGAAGGTATCAGATATTTCTGCCAACAGTTCAGCCAAAATATTGCATGAGCAAAGCAAAATGATCGTGCAATGTTGCTACAAGAGTTAAAATAAACAATTTCATTTATCTGGCAAAAACGTAAAATTTCAAAACCTGTGGATCTCCATTCAAACCGAAATTATCAATCAAAAGCAGATTAACATAGAGAGAGAACATAAAAAATAAAATAATAAGAAAAAAGAAAAAGATTATCTTGGATTAACTCGTAACCAAAATCAACATTCCTTACATACAGTCAGTGACAAACAAGAATCCATCTAATGAAACGACTAACGAGGTCATAAAACTTATAAATTTGTGGTAAAAAAAATCCCAAATAAAAAAATGTTTCTCTGACGAAACCAAAAAAAATCAACTTCGGTCACCAAAAATATGTATAAATAAATAAAAATAAACCTGAATCTATGAATTTTAATTGTTTGGAAAAGTGAATCAATTCAAACAAAAATATTTAGCTCATTCATATTTAAAACACAAACCAACCTACCAAATAAAACCCCTACAGATCTAAAAATTTAAAACAAAAAAAAAAAAGAGTTTTCCTTTTTCCAGTTTTTTCGTTGGCGAAATAGAAAGCAAACAAAACCAGAAACCACATCCACAAACAAACGAGAAAACACGCTGGACTCGTTACTCAATCGAAAAACATATCACCAAAAGAATCCACACCGATGGAATCCACCTTATTTCCTCTGTGTCGGAGAATCGGCTTTTTGTACCGCAAAAAAAAAAAAACTACTATGATTCAAGTAAAACAAACAGAAAAACGATGCATTAAAAATCATCAGATCTGAATATCCAAAGATCGAAAAGGAATAACTAAAACAAAAATCAAGAAGAAGAAAAAAAGCTCCAGAAGTTTATATGTACCGAACGTCAAAAGGCGGCAGAGCAGACGCACCACTGCCGGTTCCAAAACCTGTAACAAATCAAAGGCGAGGCAAGATGAGATTAATAGGTCGTCGCAGACCAGAGGCGAAATAGAGAGCGAATGGAGAAGTTCAGGTGCAGCTTCCTGGAATGGGTATAATAAAGTTAGGCAGAGAGAGAGAGAGAGAGAGAGAGAGAGAAGATGATGCTTTATGAGCCCTAGGATTCGATTTAAGCGGCACTTCTCGTCTATTATTGCCGCTTTCTTCCACGCGATTTTTTTTCCCCTTTTTTATTTAATGATTTTATTAATTATATTTATCTCTCCGGCCGATTTCTGACACGTGGAGATTCGTTGTGGTTGGAGGGTGGTTAGGAGACCGGGCCCACAGCGCTGGCGTTCCCTCCAAGGCAACCTCAGCCAACCCACCGCCACTTGCTTTGCGGTAGAGATTGGTAATGTGCCTGCCCCATTTTTTGATTTTTCAGTCTTGACCCGTTTCTTGTGCCTAATTACTAAATATTCCAAAATATCTTCAGAAACCGTCCCTCCTATCCCAGGCGCCCAATGCACTAATTATCTTTTAAAAATGTTTTTGCCCCTTTAAAATTTTAAATTTTAATTGACTTTGAGATTAAAGTGAAATAAAAATATTTTTTTTTTTTAGTACAAACATGGTCAAATTTTGGTAGCCCTTTACTTTGGAAAAGTTAAGAACAAACAATTTCAAATCTAATAATATATATATATATATATGTATAGTCATTTTAATTATACCCTGCTTATTTAGAAAAAAATAATTTTTAACTTGCATTTGTTTGTTAAATTTCATGGTGTATGAAATTGAAATAAATTAGTTAACTAAAAAGCAGTTAAAACTTACTCATAAATTATATATTTATTATTAAGAAAAATGAAAGAATCTCTTTTTAATTTGCATTTGAATGTTAATTCTTTTAAGTACTTTCCAAATTATAAACATTATTTGATTAAATAATATCTAATTAAATTACTAGAATATGTCTTTACCATAGTTCAACTAGTAGTATGTACTTGGATACATGAAATCATAAATGAAAAAAAATATATTTATAATTTGACATATTTCTAAAGGAAATTTTTAGTGTCTACACAAATGTAATTAATTGGCATGACACATTTAATGTTTTTTTTTTCTAAAAAAATTCAATAATTACGTGTCACAAATTTAGTGAATCATTATAGGAAATAAATTATTTATTTAGTTTATAGACAAAGGTTTCACAATCCTTACAACTTTATTAAAAAATTTAAAACTATCAAAAATATAATTGAAATTCAAAACTCAAAGAAAATTTCTATTTTTGTTTTATTTCAACTATTCATTATACAAGCCTTAAAACAAATTTCAATTATTTTTTCATCAAACATGTTTCTAAGTAGAGGCTTCTCAATTTTTAGGCAATTCAAGTAAAGACTTAATTCTGTAGAATAAAGATAAATATATAATAACATACTTTACAAATTAACATTCACACTTTCAAAAAATCCATCTCCCTTTTGGGTGTGAGAACAATTTTTTGGAGGCTTCAAATGATAAATTGATCATTAACTTTATTTTTCAATTCCAAAATTATTTCCACCATCATCACTTTTCATGAGTAGAATGTTAATAAATATTTTTATCTTCAATTTCTAAAATCTCAACTTTTATGAATAGCATATTTTTTACAATTCAAAATAATAACACATTCAGAGGTGGTAAAAAATAGTGCATCCTTAGATTTGCATTTTGCTGATTAGGCTCACTCCATGCTTAAGTCATATAAAGTTTAAAATTGTAACCGGTCAACAAGATTAACATTTGCCATACACAACTAAAATACAATAAAAATAAAATTGAAATGAAAATTTATATGACAAAAACGTCATTTCATTCGTACTTGCCAAACAATTCAAAGGCAGAGAACAAAACAACAAAGATAAAACAGAAATGGAAAACCTGGGGGCAATAATTTATGAATCAAACACCGTTCATTTCACAGATTTTCATTACACTAAATAATCCAGTTTTCAGGACGGCAAGATCCAGATTACACTACTTACAATGATGCAGAAGAAGGAAAATCTTAACCTAAGCTCCAAACCCTAATTAATTCTTCATCTACACAGAAGAACACCCAATCTTCTTGACAGCAAGACCTTTCGCCAATCAAAACCTAACCGCCGAAGCCGTACAGAGTCCTGCCCTGCCTCTTGAGCGCGTACACCACATCCATGGCCGTCACAGTCTTCCGGCGAGCGTGCTCGGTGTAGGTCACCGCGTCTCGGATCACATTCTCCAAGAAGATCTTGAGCACTCCGCGGGTCTCCTCGTAGATAAGACCACTAATTCGCTTCACGCCTCCTCTTCTAGCCAGACGCCTAATAGCCGGCTTCGTGATTCCCTGGATATTGTCGCGAAGAACCTTACGGTGGCGCTTGGCTCCTCCCTTTCCAAGTCCCTTGCCTCCTTTACCACGTCCCGACATCGTCGAAAGAAGAAGAAGCGAACTTGACCTAATGTTCAAAAAATTAAATCCAGATTAAGCATCTAGCATCATGAAACCCTAATATCAAGCCAATACTGCATCTATATGGGAAATTTCTACTCTTGCAAAAATTCAAGCACCGAAGGTTCCGTCCCTTTTCTTCTTGTTCATCAGTAAGCCTGGGATTTATTCGACTGAAGATTGATCAACTAAAAACCCTAATTTGAGAAATGCTTAGTAGATCTCGTTGAAAACGATGAAATATTCTAATGAGATAATGATAACAACATCGGAGCCATCCCAAATTAAAACCAGCCACCTTAAACCCTAGCTTGCAGAAATCAAACCAGAGCCGTAGAGGGAAGGGAAAGAGAAAAAACCTGTATGTAGGATACTGAAGATTCCTGCTGGATGGAAGGACTGCTTGCTTCTCGCTATGGTACGTTGGTGTCGGCTCTGTGTTTATATAGTGATACCCAAAGCAGAATCAATGGAGACCAATCCGTGAACGTGATCTTTTAGAGCATTTCCGGCCGTGGATTTTAAAAATAACGGTCCAGATGCCGAGTTGAGGGGATCGCGGATCGATGACATGGCAGTGGCATTTCCACACTCCCGATCTGGGCGCGGTCTTTTTCCAATTTCGAGCGGGTTTTTTTCATTTGTCCAGAATCCGAACAATTGTATCGCTTGGAGGCATAAAATCTAAAGAGTTAACAAATTGTTTCTAATTAATCCACCACTAAATTTAGATATTTTCAAAACCATTCACAAACATGAATTTTGGCCTTTAAATTTAAATTTATTTAAATTTTAATAAATTTAGATAAATTTTAATATATTTTATATTACATTTAATCTAAATACAATAAAAATCCAAATATAAGATCTCTCCAAACATAATATTACTTAATATTATTTTCTTCATTAAAATAATTATTTTTTAATTTTTTATTAACCACAATTAATTTTTTTTCAATCTTAACATATTTTCTTAATAATTTTTTATTGATTAATTTCTGAAAAGATATTTTTTCCAACATCAAACCGAGCTATAACTACGACATTACATTGCACAATTAATTAAAAGAAATTGAACTTTAGAATATAATACTTACAACTATTATTTTCATAATCTCGTAAGCATTCTTCAAATTATAATTATAAAAGTTATTTACATTCATTCACTTGTGAAATTTTACAAATAACTAAAATATATTTATGTTACGAGAGTCGGATTTTAATAATTATTAATGTGAGAAAAATGACTTTCAAAAACACTTTTCAAAACTCCATTTTGAAAATGATAAAAGCAAATGTTGATTGAAATTTTTTTTTTCCAAACAAAAATTTAAAGTTGATTCTTTTAATGTTTAAAACAGTGAGGAGACTTTTGCTACAAAATATTCGTAATCATATGCAAAGTCTACACACATTTCGAATTCATTATTTAACTATGAATTTGCAGATTAATAAAATGGCAACAAAATAGACCCTGTTTATAAATAAAATTCAGATACAAGGCTCATTGAACCTTCAACTTTGTAAATAAATGATAAAGAAGATTCATTCAATTTTAAAATTTGTGAAGAGTCGGTGAATCTTCTCTCACTTTAAACATTTTACGAAAATAATCTTTGTTTGATTGAAAATTATATATGTATGTAGATTTTTTAAACTAAAATGCAACAACTAAACTCAAAAGTAAAGGGTTTTTTTCTTGAAAATATAGTTTTAAAACAAAAAATTCATAAATTCTAAAGTAAGCATATTACATCTGACTTTTGTTGTCTTGATATTTTTAAATTTTTAAGAATAATCTTGACCCTGCAATATATTAGTCATTTTTACTTATTGCTTTTATCATATTATTACTTTTTCAAAAACAAAATTACTCTCCAAAAACTCCCACCCTCTTTACCCACCATTGCTCCAACCCCAACTCACCACAACCATGGCCACCCTAATGTTTTTAATTAATTGAATTTTGATTCATACTTACTATCAACAAGTTTTTGTGCCTAGTGACATGGAATGCACTAGTGGTGTTTTTGTGCTTTCATTGTATACAAAGTCATGGATCAAGGTGATTATTTGATGTAATGGTGGGTGTAAATATTGTCTACCAAAATAAATGCGCCCATAAAGCGCTTAGGACTTTCGATGTCTCAAACTCAAATATCGATAAATGCTTGAAAGGAGTATAAATTTGGTGATAGGCTACTTCATATTGCAACTTAAGTGCTCATATTCTTATAATTTGTTGCATGTGCCACCTGTCCATGTATTTGATTAAAATTCATATTTGCTCAACTCATTAGTTTTAAAAATCACAAATAGAAGACACCAATACTATTATTATTTTTTTTTATAATTCATAATTTCAACCTAAATAAGTCGTTAGACCCCCTTAATGTAGAGACCCGAAAATTTTAAATAATAAGAAAAATAAGGAAAGGGGGAAATTTGATTTGGTGAAGACCAAACAGTCGACGGTTTTGTATTTACTGTAGGTTGGTTATAGGTAAAAAGGTTAAATAGACAGGTTAAAAACCCAAATCATCAACAGTTTTGTGAAAGGTGTAGAAATTCGTCGATGATTTTGTCTATAGTGTTGATTTTAAAAGGAACCCGCGAGCATTTTGTTAAATTAAAAACATAAAATCTCTCTCTCTCTCTCTCTCTCTCTCTCTCTCTCTCTCTCGGAACCCTACGGCACACATTCCCTTCTCTCTTCGATTTCGACTCCATTTTAGTTCATATCAACAATCATGAACCATTACGAGGAGCTATAAAGGATTCTCTTCAACTTAATCGGAGCGAAATCACGATTTAGGGTTCCTGGGCACCACTCCAAAATCAAGATAAGTAAGGTATTTTATGATTTAATTGTTAATTTGGAGTGTATGAGACTTATGAAATGCTAGATGAGAAATATTCTAGGGGTTAAGTTGATTAATTTAAAAAAAATTGAATTTCAGGATTTCGAGTTTCGAACACCGCGAGCATAGGATTTAGGATTTGGAATTTAGCATACCTGTTTTAAAAGAAGATTATAAGCATAAACTTAATAAAAATAATCGAGATTAATTTTTTGAAAAATATAGTAAAGAAGCAAGGGAGCAAGTCAGAGAAGAATGGTTAGAAGAAATGAAAAAGACTCTAAGGAATATCTTATTTTTCAAATATGTAAAAGACAAACAAACAATTAATGTTGTCCATAATAACAAATGGAAATTATTAGATAATAATTACATATCTTCAACACATCCGCCAAGAGATTCTTTCAAAATTTCATATAAGGAACAAAAGTTATTGCATCATTTTTAAATAAGTTAAAAATACTAATAATGAATTTGATCAATTAGTAAGTCAAAATAATTATACTAATCAAGTATTGCAATCACTTGCGAATCAAACAACAACAACAACAAAACCAAACCTTAGTCCCACTAAGTGGGGTCGGCTATATGAATCCTTTTCCGCTAATTTATGCCATCATGGACCATTTCTTTTGATAGATTCAAGGATATTAAATCCTTACTCACTATCTCCTCCCAAGTTATTTTAGGTCTACCCCTACCCCTTCTACTGTCCCACACAGTAACTAAGTCACTCTTCCTCACAGGTGCACTATAAGGCCTACGTTGCAAGTGTCCATACCATCTGTGTAACGACCTGCTCCTTTTTCACATATATTTTTTTTTTATAAATAAATTATCATCACATCATACATTCCAGCTCAGCAGGTCACAATCCACCTAGGCCCATGGGCACCAGAGATATATCAAAGCATAAAGCAGAAGCCCTAGCAGTAGAAAATATACAAACATGTACATCTCAATACCATATACCACAATATACCAGAGTTACTACAATCACTGTATTTTCATATATACATCCCAAAAATAAAACTTAGGGACATTTCCCACAAAATATAACTGTCCCTACAAAACTTACCCTTCAAAAAGGGTAGATAGACCGTACTATATCAGCAGGGCTTTTCCCGCTCTCCTATCCGGGGCTCCTGAAAAGTTAATAAGATTTAGGGGTGAGATACCTCTCAGTAAGGGAAATAAACTAATACCAGTGTGTGGCAACATGAGTATTATGTGTTCTACATATACCATACATAACATATTCAATACTGTTTATCAAATCTGGGAAAACATACATATATATCAACACATAGCAGAATATACTGCATTTTCATAAACATATCTCATCTCATACACTAATAATAACATAAAATAATCCTGGTAGGTTAGCTGGCTGTTGTCATGTATTACCCCCACATGACTGGGTTATGTGGCCCGAAGGTAGGACTTGACAATGGTTGGCCGACCACTGCCAAGTCAAACAGTAGTCTGTAGGTCCGATGGGTCTACCCAGACTGGTCCGTACATCAGGGGCGATAACAGCACACTTCTTAAAAATAACCACATCGACCATCCAATCTCACACCACTCCGTACAGCGGCGTTAACACAGATATCATGATCACGAGAACTATGGACACATAGCAATGGTACCGTGCAAGTGCTAGCCTAAACCAAGCCAAACAGGTTCTGATATCATATATATATACTAAAATCGTGATACATGGATAACTCATATCATTAATTATCAAATCATTCATATCATTTTTCATATATACATATATCATGAAAATCATCGGCCCGTACGCCGGTATTTCACATTTTATCATAGCTTGGCCTGTACGCCGGCAAATCACATAACACAGCCCGTATGCTGGCAAATCACATAGGTCGGCCCGTACGCCGGCAAATCACGTAGCACAGCCCGTACGCTGGCAAATCTCATCCACATAGCACGGCCCGTACACCGGCAACTCACATATATATATATATATAAATATCTCAGCCCGTACGCCGGTTTTCCATCATAGAAATCCATATCGTCCTCATTCTTAGAAAACAGTATTACACAACATTTTATACTCATGCCACACTAAACAAATTTTCTACGTATTCAACATATCATCATTTAAACAGTATTTTTCAAATATAAATCATATATATAAATATATTTATTTTTTTCCTGAAACCATATGTTACATATATATACATGCATTTTCTCAAAACAAAACTAGCTTAGTTTATCCCCTTACCTGATTCCTGAAAAGCCCCTAAGAAAATCTTCCCTGTACCCACAAGGTTCTCAACTCAACACCCTGAAAATAAAAACTCGCAGAATTAAAGTTTAGTATTTTCGTACGTACAACATTTTTTATAACTATCACTAAGTCAAATTCGACTTAAAAAGTCTTACCTCAACTTATGGATGATTCCCAACGTTCCCAATCAACACCCTGGAACTGAAAATTTTTAGTATTAAAGTTTAGTATTTTTACGCGTATATCACTTTTTTCAATTGTCAAAAATCCAAATATTGAATATAAAGCCTTACCTTGGATTTGGGATGAAATCCAACTTCGTTTCCCTGACGATCCGCTCCGGCAGATTTATAAAGAATTTCACCAGGAGCGTCGTGGTGGCTTCAGTTTGTCGATCCGGCGTAAAACTAGTCCGAAATCGAAGAGAGAGAGAGTCGTAGGAGAGAGAGAGAGAGAGGAGAGAGAGAGAGTGTGTGTGTGTGTGAGAGTGCACTTGCCGCACACCAAAATGAATCCAATTCAAATTGGATTTTTTTTTTTTTTTTTTGACTTTTCAAAACTTCTTGAAGAAGCTTGTATTATTATTATATATATATATATATATATATAATATCATAGTTATATATATATATATATATATATTTTGTCCTTATCATACTATTTATTTTACTTGTTAATTTAATTAATTTATTTTATTTTATTATTTTATTATTATTATTATTATTTTTTTAAATTTTATTTTTCCCGGTTACTACAATCTGAGTCGTCCCTCCCTTATCTTATCTTCTATAGGAACTACATCTAATTTACCACGAATATGTTCATTCCTTAATTTATGTTTCAATATTATACCACTCATCCATCTAAGCATCCTCATCTCGACAACTTTTACTTTTTGGATATTATGTTTATTTGTTACCCAACATTCTGATTCATATAGCATAACTAGTCTTATAACTGTCCTATAAAACTTCCCTTTCAATTTTAAGGGTATTTTACGATCACATAAAACACTTGAAGCATTTCTCCATTTTACCCAACTTGCTTTAACTCTATGCATTACATCATCTTCAATTTCTCCTTCATCTTGCATAATAGATCCAAGGTATCGAAATCTACAAGTGTTATTTATTTCTTCATCATCAAGTTTAACTTTGTCTCCAATATTTCTCCTATTATTACTAAAATTACATTTCATATATTCTGTTTTATTTTTACTTATCTTAAAGCCTCTAGATTCCAAAGCTTCTCTCCATAATTATAACTCAGCCTCTACTCCTTCCCTAATTTCGTCAATTAATATAATATCATCTGCAAACAACATACACCCTAAAACCTCTTTTTGAATACTCCTAGTGAATTGGTCCATCACTGATGTAGGACGAGAAAGGTCGACCTATGTCCTACGATTCAACCCTCACACAAGCACATACACTTAAACACTTTAATTTAAGAATTTAATTATCCAAACATAAACACAATAAATCATGTTTTATTTCACATGTTCAAGGATTTTGAAAGGTGTATGACTTGTCCAACAATTAAGTCCCGATTGGTTCTTTCACAAAGGAATCAAGTTATATACTAAAAAGTTGTTATTTCAAAGATTCAAGAATAAAAGTTCTATGTTAGCAAACTAATATTCATACAATTGATTTTAACTAGCAAATACCAATATTACAATCTATGGATCAAATGGGCTATTCAAATATGTGATTTTAATCTACTAGCAAGGGTTCACAAAATATAAAAAGATTCAAACACAAGTATTGAAGTTACCAAGATATTGGTTTGGATGACTTGACGTTGTTCCACATGTAGTTAGGTCATACCGTTGGTCCTTTGTACAAGCTTTGAATCACAAGATGAACACAGCAATGAAGTGTAGATGATGATCATCGTGTGGGTATATGAAGACGCTGGCCGTGTGGTGTTGATGGGGGCCGTGAGAATATTAGATGGAGGAGGGGTTGATGGAGTCGTTGGATAGTTTAGTGGTCTCTCACCACTTGATCTCCGGAGAGAACGCCGTAGCCTCACACTATTCACTCACAAGGAGAGGAACAAGCTTTACAAGCTCAAGCAAAGAGATGCTTCTTCAATATTCAACTTCAACTTTATACTTGTTATTACAATAAGAAAGCTATTTATAGGAATAGCCTAGGAGACAAAGCTTTAAACACTCAACAACTCTCAACAATTTTCAACAACAACTCTTAATAACTTTCAACAACAACTCTCAACAACTTTCAACAACTATTAACCTAACACAATTAATACTTACTAAAAAACAAGGAACTCCAACTCATAAGCACACAAGTCAAGCTTAGTTGTCTTGCATTATTACAATTTAAATTTGAAATTTAAACACATTCCAAAAGGAAGGCCAAAACCGTGTGGGACCCATTGGAGCCATGTGGGGGCCACATGGGTTTTGAGTTGGACTTTGCTTCAATACTTCACTCTGGTCTTCAAGCATGGTCTTCAAGCACCTAATAATCTTGAAATAACATATCCACAAAAAATATAAATTAACACAATAGCAAAGTCTTCACATAAAAAAGTCTTCCATCAAAGAAGTAGGTGATCTTCAATTAATCCCATGTGTTCCTGCAAAATAGATATAAACACTAGTGGACATTTGGAGGTCGTCCACGTGTCACCATGTCAGCAAAGGAGTGGAGATCGGGAGGTCGTCCATGTGTCATCATATCAGTAAAAGGGATACATAAGGCATGTTGATCCCCATCAATCACTAAAGCAAAAAGATAAAGACTCAAAGCATATCTTCAATGTATACCTATGGTAATTGGAAATTCTCTAGTTTTTCCATCTGTAGTCTTTACACTAGTTATTACTCCATCGTACATATCCTTAATGACATCGGTATACCTACAACATACACCATTTTTTTTCTAAAACCCACCATAGAACTTCCCTAGGTATCCTATCATATGCTTTGTCAAGGTCAATAAATATCATATGCAAGTCCCTCTTCTTTTCCCTAAACTTTTCCATCAATCTTCTTAAAAGATAAATAGCTTATGTAGTAGATCTCCCAAGCATAAAACCAAATTGATTTTTTGAGATCTTCGTTTCTAACCTTAATCTTTATTCAACTACTCTTTCTCATAGTTTCATCGTATGACTCATAAGTTTAATTCCACGATAGTTATTATAATTTTGAATATCTCCTTTATTTTTGTATATAGGTATTAAAGTGTTTTTCCTCCATTCATTTGAAATTTTCTTAGTTTTTAAAATTGTATTAAATAAATTAGTTAACCATATAATTCTGTTATCACCCAAGCATTTCCAAACTTCAATTGGGATGTTATCTAGTCCCATAGCTTTCCCATTTTTCATCCTTTTTAGTGCAAACTTAACTTCGTTAACTCTAATTTTGGGAATAAATCTTATATTTTTAGTTTTTTCCTCATTTGACAATTATAAATTTAAGCCTTCTATTTGGTTTTCGTTAAACAACTTACTAAAATAACTTCGCCATCTTTCTTTAATATCTTCGTCCTCAACCAAGACAATATCATCCTCACTTTTTATACATTTTACATTTCCTAAGTCCTTGTTCTTATTTTCTCTAACTTTAGCAAGTTTAAATATATCTCTTTCCCCTTCTTTTGTACCTAATCTATCATACAAACTATTAAATGATCTATTTTTAGTTTCACTAACGACCTTTTTTGCATCTTTTTTTGCCTCCTTATATTTTTCAAAGTTATCTTTGTTTCTACATTTTTGCCACGTTTTATAATAAATTCTTTTTGTCTTTATAATTTTTTGTACATTTTTCTCCCACCACCAACTTTCTTTGCTATTTGAGAATCTTCCCCTTGATTCACCTCAAATCTCTTTTGCTATCTTTTTAATAGAGCTAACTAATCTATTCCAAAGAGTATTTGAATCTATCCCATCCTTTAAGGTCCAATCCCCATCTTTGATCATTTTATCTTTAAATTTTATTATATTTTTTCCTTTTAGGTTCCACCATCATGTTCCTACACTAGTTTATTTTATCTTTTTTCTTCCATTTTTTTATGCATATATCTAACACTAAGACTCTATGTTGTGTGGTTAGACTTTCACCTGGAATAACTTTACAATCATTGCATATAAACGATCTACCCTCCTAGTTAAAAAAAAATCTATTTGACTTCAATTTTGTCGACTTTTAAAGGTTATTAAGTGTTTTTCTCTCTTCTTAAAGCAAGTATTCATTATACTAAAATCATATGACATAGCAAAGTCTAAGATCATCTCCCCAAACTCATTTTTGTCTCCATATCCATATCCTCTATGTATCCTCTCATAATTTTTATTATATCTTCCAACGTGTCCATTCAAATCTCCTCCTATAAATATTTTCTCAGTTCCTGGCATGCCTTGTATAATACTATCCATAGTTCCCAAAATTGTCTCTTAATATTTTTTGCTAAGCCAACTTGAGGAGCATAAAC
The DNA here is from genome assembly GCF_029873635.1 of Malania oleifera. Lineage (NCBI taxonomy): Eukaryota > Viridiplantae > Streptophyta > Magnoliopsida > Santalales > Ximeniaceae > Malania > Malania oleifera. The sequence continues at coordinate 11,743,757 of NC_080426.1, forward strand.
ACTAATGATATTTATTATCTCTTGTCCTAATATCATATTGATTTTTATAATTCTATCCCTTACTCTAGTTACATCCACAACGCTATCTTTTAAGTTTTTGTCTATAATAATGCCTACTCCATTCTTATGTTTTTCTTTTCCAATGTACCAAAGTTTAAATCCTGATTTATCGATTTCTCTAACTTTCTCCCCCACCCACTTAGTTTCTTGAAGACAAATTATATTAATTCTTCTTCTAATCATTGTATCCACAATTTCCATGCTTTTACCCGTAAATGTCCCTATATTCCAAGTTGCTAATCTAATCCTAGTTTCCTGAACTAACGTCTTTACCTGTCTATTCTAGAATGATGCAGGAACCCTCACATATTTGACACCATACCCGGGCGCCGACACAGCGCATCGCTTCGGGGCGACGACCTAGCCCACCCTCGCCCACTTTTCGCTACACCCGGGTGGTTCAAGTGCAACGCGTCACTCGTAGGGGACGCCCCAAGTACAATCCTCCACTCTGCCAACAAGAATAGAAAATCATTTAGAAGGAATATCAGAAGTTAAAACTTATAGTACCGATGAAAAAGGGGAATCAAGTAAAGTTAATAAACAAGAACCTTTATTCAAACCTTTCTCAATGCCCGATATTAATTTTAAAGTTGAATCTAAGGAAGATAAAATTATGGGGAAGATTGAAGAAATGTTTAAGAAGTGTAATTTAAATATCCTAACTAAAGAAGAAGCTATTCATAATTTAGAGAAGAGTTTTAGAGAAGAAGAAAATTATGAATTCAATAAGATAAACAATAACTCTTGGAAGAACAAAAGTTCAAGAACTTATTACAAAAGGCCAACATTTCCGAGCCTATTATTTGAAAATGAACATATAAAAGAAGAAAGAAGTTTTAGCGGAAGCTCTTTGCATGAGTGGAATCTTGATGGTTTTACTGAATATCAAGTTATTAAATTAGTCCAACAAATGACCTTGGCAGCATCTGTGTACAAATATAATAATGAGAGAGTTGGATTATTAGTTCAAGGGTTTAATGGATCATTAAGATATTGGTGGGATAACTATCTTACTCCAAACGAGAAAGATGGTATTTTGGGAGCGATCAGAATAAAAGAAGAAAATGGTCAGCAAACTCAAGTTAGTGATGCTGTTGCATCGTTACTTTTGACAATACCAAAAGCTTTCATAGGAGAACCAAATAATTTAGTTGAAAAGAATAGCATCATTTTAGTCAATCTAACTTGTCCAAAATCGTCAGATTTTTCATGGTATAAAGATATATTTCTTGCAAAAGTTTTAAGTAGACTAGACGGAATAAGTAAATTTTGGAAAGAAAAATTTATAGGAGGATTACCAAAATTATTCGCTCAAAGGATAAGAGATAGAATTAAAGATACATTAGGAACAAATTACCGAACTATTACGTATGGTCAAATCATTAGTGTTATTAATCATGAAGGATTAAGACTTTGAAGTGAATTAAAAATACAATCTCAAATGAAAAATGAATTCAAAAGAAATAAAGGTGAATTAGGAGATTTTTGTACCCAGTACGGGTATGAAAAGATTCAAGCTCCATCAAAAGGACGCAAGCATCATAAAAAGTTTCATAAGAGATCATCTAAAAAATATTATAAGAATGATGATTAAGATTATTATAAAAAGAAAAAGAAAAAATATTCAAGTTTTTCTAAACCTTAAAAAGAAAAGACAAAATATAAAAATAAAAGAGAAATAACTTGTTATAAATGTGGGAAAAGAGGACATTATGCAAAAGATTGTAAAATTAAACAAGAAATAAAAGAATTGAATTGTGGAGAAGAACACAAAAGAAAAATGATTTCGCTAATCATAAACAGCTCATCAGAATCTTAATCAGTTGAATCGTCTTTTGAATTGGAAGAAATTATTCATAATGTTGAAGAGACTTCATCAGATTATTCAAAATCTTCATCAGAAACATTAGAATGCAATGAAAAAATTGGATTTTGTTTTTGCGATAAATGTTCAAAGAATATTAATGTAATTACGAAAGAAAGTGAAGACATGCTTGAAATCATTGGACATATTGAAGATCCAAAGATTAGGAATAAATATTTGACAAAATTAAAAGAAATATTAATTGAACAAAAGAAACCTAAATTTGAAGAAGGTTATGATCTTACCAAGATAATCAAAAGATATTATGATAAATAATCTTTAGATAGTAACAGAAACAATCAACCCACTATTCAAGATCTACAAAGAGAGGTAAATAATACAAAAGAAAAAATTAATAAGATTAAAACTGAAATACATAAGTTACAAATAAAAGTCAATACATTAGAAAAAGGCAAGGCAAAAGTAGAATTAATAGGATCAGAAGATGAAGATGAAGATTTTTACGTTCAACCAGGTTATGAAAAAGAAATTTTCCTAGGTTATTTGTCAAAGGTTAATATACATAAGTGGTACACAAAAGTAAAAATTGTTATTGTAACGCCCCAACCTAGGTCTGCCAGGGAGCACTGCGTCTCTTCTCCTCCACTTGGACCAGACAACAGGGGGGCAGACCTTATTGAACTAATGACTAGCCTCACAGATCAACACGTGTCATTTTTAGTATGTTTTGTCCTCACTTACACACTTCCTAAGAAAACTTCTCAGGAGGTCACCCATCCCAAGATTGCTAAAAGCCAAGCATGCTTAACTATGGAGTTCTTGTGGGAAAGTTCCCGAAAAGAAAGGTGCACCTTGTTGATATGGGTAGTAACATCTAATCTTTTAAACCTTTCATCCATGGGGTATCACAGTTATTAATAAGACATTTGTATTAGTAGCCCGTGCTTTATTAGATACAGGTGCTAATATGAATTGCGTTCAAGAAGGGTTAATACCAACTCAATATTATGAAAAAACAAATACCCAATTACATGGTGCCAATGATTCAAGACTTCATATAAGCTACAAAATTTCAGATGTTCATATATGTAATAAAGAAATTTGTTTAAAGACAACCTTCACACTTGTCAACAACATACAACAAGAAATTATTTTGGGTACACCATTCTTTACGTTGATATATCCGTTTCAAGTTAATGAAAGGGGTATACATACAGAAATTGGTGGTCAAGAAGTCGTGTTTGAATTTATAGAAAAGATGAAGGAGAGGAAGTTAATACTTTAAAAAATTTAGCAGTCAAAAGGATAAATTTGATTAAACAAAAGAGAAAACATATTAAACAATTATCTAAAGAGATTTATCATAAGAAATTAGAAGAAAGAATTCAAACTCCATAAATCAAAAGTAAAATTGAATAGTTTAGGGAAAAATTAGAAAAAGAAGTTTGTTCAATTTTACCAAATGCTTTTTCGTCAAGAAAAAAAACATATGGTAAGATTACCATATGCTAAAATTTTACAAAAGAAAAAATACCTACTAAAGCTATACCAATACAAATGAATCATGAGTTACTTGAATATTGTAAAAAGGATATTAAAGATTTATTGGACAAAAGATTAATAAGGAAAAGTAAATCTCCTTGGAGTTGTTTTGCATTTTATGTACAAAATCAGGCTGAAATAGAAAGAGGAGCTCCTAGATTAGTAATAAACTACAAACCTTTAAACAAAGTTTTGCAATGGATTAGGTATCCTATACCTAATAAAAAAGATTTACTAAATATATTATGTAAGACTTCAATATTTTCAAAATTCAACATGAAGTCGGGGTTTTGGCAAATACAAATTGCTGAAGAAGACAAATACAAAACAACATTTACAGTCCCATTTGGTCATTACGAATAGAATGTAATGCCGTTTTGATTAAATAACGCTCCATCAAAATTTCAAAATATTATGAATGAGATTTTTATTCCTAATACAAAATTTACAATCGTATACATTGACGATGTCCTTGTATACTCTGAATCAATAGAACAACATTTCAAATACTTAAATATATTCTTTGAAGTTATCAAAAGAAATGGTTTGGTGGTTTCACAACCAAAAATAAAATTATTCAAAGTTAATGTTAGATTTTTAGGCCATAACATTTATCAAAATACCATTACCCAAATACAAAGATCGTTAGAGTTTGCAAACAAATTTTCAAATGAAATAAAAGATAAAAATCAACTTCAAAGATTTGTAGGCTATTTAAATTACGTGGCAGATTTTATACCAAACATCGTAATAAAACACAAGCCATTATTCAAAAGATTAAAAAAGAATCCATCTGCATGGTCAAAAGAACATACTCAAACCGTAATCAAAGTTAAGTCTTTAGTCAAAAACTTACTCTGCCTTAGTCTTCCAGATCCCAAGGCTTTTATGATTGTAGAAATAGATGTTTCTAATGAAGGATTTGAAGGTGTTCTCAAACATCAGTTAGGATCAAAAGAAACCCTAGTCAGATTCCATTCAAAAGCCTAGTCAAGTCCTCAAGACAATTATTCAACAGTCAAAAAAGAAATCTTATCAATTGTTTTATGCATTCAAAAATTTCAAGATGATTTATTTAATAAAGAATTTTTACTTAGAGTTGATTGTAAGAGTGCAAAAGATATTTTGAAAAAAATATATTAAAAATTTGGTTTCAAAACAGATTTTTGCCAGATGGCAAGCAATTCTTTCTGTGTTTGATTTTCAAATCGAATTTATTAAAGGAACTTCAAATTCAATTCCATATTTCTTAACAAGAGATTTTCTACAGGGAGAAAATGTAACGACTACAGAAACCAATTGTAGAGACCCGAAGAAATTGTAATAATTAAATGATAAGGGAAATGAGAGAGAAGGAAATTGTAAAGGAGGTCACAGCAGGTCCTCATCGACGAAGTGGCTTATTGGGATCATCGACGGAGACACGTGTCTCGTTGACGAGAAGATACCGATAGGCTATTTTCAGTTCTTAATTTCGTCGACGAAGAATAAGCATTCGTCGACAAACTTCCTTCGTGGCCTCGTCGACGAATTGACATGGCTCGTCGACGAGTGCAGGAGTATAAATAACCTAAACTCGAATTTTTCTACAGAATTACGTGCAGAAACCCTCCTTTTTCTCTCTCTTTCTTGTTCATCCCTTCCCATTCTCTATAAGATTTCGGGCTGGATTCTCGTTGGTTCAACGATCCAAGGTCACCACGACACTCTTGAGAAAGTTCTCTTCAAGTCTGCTGAAGTGGATCGTTGGTGGGGTTAGCATAGGTGCCTCACCACAGTTGGTGTCAACTATTCAGGTGAGGAGGTTTCTACAGGGTGGTTACCAGGGGTGTGTCGCATACATAAAAGAATTGCCAAAAGAAGAAGTGAGACAAGTTGACATACTAGTAGTGAGGGAATTTGCAGATGTTTTTCCAAAAGAATTGTTTAGCTTACCACCAGATCGTGAGATTGAGTTTATTGCAGACCTGTTGTCGGGATCTGCACCAGTATCTAAAGCACCATACCGTATGACCCTAGTTGAGTTGAAAGAATTGAAAGATCAGTTACAGGAATTGCTAGACAAAGGGTTTATCAGGCCTAGTGTGTCACCTTGGGGTGCGCCAGTTCTATTCGTGCAAAAAAAGGACGGGACCATTAGGTTGTTTATCGATTATAGGGAGATAAACAAACTAACAGTCAAGAATAAATATCCTCTCCCTATGATCGATGATTTATTTGATCAGCTGTAGGGGACCCAGGTTTACTCCAAAATTGACCTGTGGTCGGGTTACCATCAGGTGAAAGTTAGAGCAGAAGATATATCAAATACTGCATTTCATACTAGATATGGGCATTACGAGTTTTTAGTGATGCCATTCGGGTTGGCTAATGCACCAGCAGTATTCATGGATTTGATGAATCGAGTGTTCCATCAATATTTGGACCAGTTTGTGGTTGTCTTCATTGATGATATACTGGTCTACTCAAGGACTTTTGAGGATCATGAACATCATTTAAAGTTGGTGTTGCATATATTATGAGAGAGAAAATTATATGTAAAATTCAAGAAATGTGAGTTCTCGTTAAAGCAGATTACTTTTCTTGGCAATGTGATATCTAAGACGGGTATATCAGTCGATTTAAGTAAAATAGAAGTAGTATTGAATTGGGAAAGGCTAGGAAATGTTCAGAAAGTCAAAAGTGTTTTGGGATTGGCAGGCTATTATTGGCGCTTTGTAGATGGCTTTTCCAGACTATCAAGTCCATTAACATGGCTTACAAGGAAAAAATGTGAAGTTTAATTTGACCGACGACTGTGAACAGAGTTTTTAGGAGTTAAAGCGGCGGTTAGTTTCAGCTTCGATATTAGCTATTCCATCAGGAGAGGATGGGTTTGTAATATACAGTAATGCCTTTTTGAAGGGTCTTGAATGCGTGTTGATGCAGCACGGTAGGGTTATTGCGTATGCGTCTAGACAGCTTAAAGAATATGAGAAGAATTATCCTATCCATGATTTAGAGCTTCCTACAGTGGTGTATCCTCTCAAAATCTAGAGACATTACCTATATGGTGGAAAGTGTCACACCCCCAACCCGCAGGTGGGTCCCAGGTGTGAATATAGTAACCTAACCTGTATCTGTATCAATTCAAACATACATTATACAATACAATAAGGGGGTCTGACCCCGTGGGGTACACGGGTGCCCTATACACATACACATATACATCCATACTCATCAGTTACGCAGTGAAAAATGTTTCATCTATCTATATACCATACCATACCAGAGTTTGTACAAAGCTAGGATACACATACCCAACATTACTAAAGTTTACATTCCCATAAATACCGTACATACTCCGGGTGTCTACAAAACCATCATGACAACTTGGGTACAAAAACTTATACCTAAACAGGTACTAATAGCAGCTAAAGACACCCCCGCTCCCGATTGCTAGGATGCTAAATACAGCTACCTGATGGACCTGAAAACATTGTACGTACATTCAGGGTGAGACACCTCTCAGTAAGGAAGAAAGCAGGTTATATTAGTGTGTGGGATACCAGTGTTATTTTACATAAAATATAGCACTATACAATACGATATAGTTCCAAAACATTTTCATACAATTCCATACAGTTCCAGTATTTTCACAAATGCATTCCAGTACATAAAATGCCCAAAACATACGGTCAGTGTTGTCACACTAGTACGCAACTACACAAAGGTAACCTAAGCGTCACATCGATTACATTGCCACATACACAACTATGCTGCGACAACCGAGGCCCGACAATGATTACATTGCTTCATACGCAACTACGCTATGAAACCCAAAGCTTCAAGCGATTAGGTGCCAATACAATGTAGCTCACACAAGTACACAACTACGATATGAACTCAAGTTTCACAGTGATTACATTGCCAATACGCAACTACTCCATGAACTCAAAGCTTTACAACGATTACATTGCCATACAGGGTGGCTCACACCCTTCGGTGACCAGCCGAATGACATGGTGATATTTCACACCCTCAGATATAGAGTCAGACACTCTCGCCCACGGTTTTGACACCGATACATGGCGCAACGTACGGTAATTAGCCGCCACTAGCCGATTTCACAAAACCTGGAATCATTTTGGAGCTCATACTCCTATACATATCAACGTACGATAATAAGCCGCCACATAGCTATTTTACAACATACCTGAAACAATTTCATACAACGATACATACCACATTTATTTTGTAGTGACCCGAAGAATAATATTATTTTAATAATAAAGGGGGAGGAAAATGGGAACAGGAATAGAAGGAGGCCGTAGACAGCGTTCGTTGATGACATTATATTTTGGAGATAATAATAATAATAATAAATTCAAGGAAATTTCCAGGACTCGTCGACGAATACAGGGGTTCGTCGACGAGTGCATAAGGAAATTCATTGACGAAGCTATGTTTCGTTGACGAGAAACTACCAAGCGAAGAATGGGCTGCTCTGAATTTCGTCGACGAATACAGGGTTTCGTCGATGAATTTAATGAAGGACTCATCGACGAGGTGATGTGTCTCGTCGACGAATCTGACCCTATATATAGCTAAAATTTTGATTTTTATTCACTTTCAACACTCCTCTCTCTCTCTCCTCTCTCTCCCTCTACGTCCCTCTCTCACTTCTCTCTTCGTTTTCGGGCCTTGTTCTTGCGGATCGAAGATTTGAGACTATCACGACACTCTTGGCGAAGTTCTCTGTAAGTCTGCCGGAGCGGATCGTTGGGAAAACGAAGTTGGATTTCATCCCAAATTTAGGGTAAGGCCTTTTAACCAATTTTTGGCCTTATGACAGTTATAGGAAATGATGTAGGTGAAAAAATACTGATATTCTGTTCTGGTAAATGTTGTTTTCAAGGTGTTATGTAGGAGGCCCTGCGGATTTTAGGCTAGTAAATCATAAGGGCTTTCTAGTAGTCAGGTAAGGGAAATATGCTATGCTAGGTATTTTTAAAACATTATATAGTTTATTAAATTATGAAAATTATGTATTGTATGGTGTGGCTTGAGAATATGAATATAGTACGAAGTTATGTTTACGAATTTCAGTATCATGATTTTTACGTATTTCAGTACCATGATTATATGAATTCTAACACCATGATTATACGAACTTCAGTATTATGATTATGCAGTCTTCAGTATTATGATTATGCAGTTCTCAGTATCATATATGAATTACAGTACAGTTTATGCAATATCATGGTTATTACGATTATTTCAGAATCATGGTAAATCAAATAGTTGTATATAGAAATATATTATATAGTATCAGACCTTGTTGGACTATGCAGTTATAGAGCACGATACTGTTGCTATAGATATTATGTTATGTTATGTTATGAGTGCAGCCACCTATTTAGATAATATGTGGTAGTAGGTCGATCACCTATTCCTGGTTGGCCAGTCAGGGTGAATCCCGCTTACGGGCCGCACAACCCTGTCATGAGGGGTTAAATTACGACACACAGTTATCCATAGGGAACATTTTCAGTTACTATTATGTACGTACGAATTTACAGAAATAAGGAACATACTTATGTACACTAGAAGTACTTGGAATAATAATCTGCAATACTGTTATGTTAAGCAACATGGAAAGGGTGGTGTATTTTATTACTTGTACTGTACTTACGTATCCAGTTATACATGATTATATGAAAATAGATTTTCATAGTATAGTAGCTCATTTGCCACACACTAGTAATAATATATTTCGTCTTACTAAGCGCTGGCTCATCCCAATTACTTTAACATTTTTCAGGTGATTCAGGTAAGCAAGCAGACCAGGCTCGCAGATAGAGGGGCCATAGTATTGCCCTGTCGGTAAAGAGTGAGTATATTTTTGGGAGTGTTTTGTATAGCCCTCACCAGTTGATGATATTTTGGGGAACAGTGATATGTGTATATTTTGGGAACACGTAGTACTCTGGTATTATATGGAATTGTATTGTCTATATTTCATATGGTTATGTTTATTTGATTTCTACTTCTTGCTACTTAGGTTTATGGTTGGGTCTACCCTAGTATGATATCAGAGCATGATAAATGTCATAGTATAAAAAAAAATAATATAGAAATTAAGCAGGTCGTTACATATTTGGTTTATGGAAAATCATATCGTTTTCCATTTCAAGTATACAGTTTATGCAAATATGGATAACAGTCATCTCGATAATAGAGTTTAAACAAAACGAACGGTTTTCCAAACAAAGCAGAGATGATACATGAAATCTCCCCAATTTTCTCCGAAAACTGTAACCCGAAAATCCCATATTTTTACCTGATAGATTTCCCCAAATAAGTTACCAAAACATACATACTATCGTAGCCTACAAGCTTACTAATCCTGATTTCGAAAATAAACTGATATAAACCGAATCCCCTTACCTTAACCTGAATTCCAACTACGAACTCTACGGTCTCCAAAACTACGAACTGAGACTCCAAAACCTACAAACCATAGTACAATACATGCTTACAATTCGTACTACTACACATATATTGAATCAGAAACGAAAACCGAGTCTTACTTCGATTTTAGCTGAAACCTGAAATCACTCGAAACGAAATTTTGATCCACTAGAAATGTAGAGAATCTTTCCCTGATCCTTGCAGTAACGTCCGATTTATGAATCAGGTGACGAACGTCAAAGAAATTGAAGAGAGAGAGAGAGAGGATATTTAAGATTACTTAACTTACAAGCAATAGAACTGATATTTCTAGCCCTTGACTCGGATGGATTCGTCGACGAATTGGCGTCCTCGTCGACGAGTCCACCATTACCTTCGTCAATGAAGAGGTGGCCTCGTCGACGAGCCTGAGATTCCCGATTTCTCGAAATCTCTCAGCTTCTCCTCGTCGACGAGCTTCTGAATTTCATCAACGAGAAAAGAAGGTACTTCGTCGACAAATTCCGGCCTCGTCGACGAACTCTGCTCAATTCCCCATTTACCCTCTTTTACATAATTAACCCGTATATCACGGTTCGAGTTCTTACAACCTCCCCTCCTTACAAAAATTTCGTCTTCGAAATTTGTAATCTCTCATTACGAACACATTCATACTACTACATACATACACACTCTGTGGTGAAACGGGGGCCATTTATACGCAGCCCCGTTACGATACATACATCTATACTTTAGAGAAAAAGCAGCCATTTATATGTTGCCCCGTTATGATACATACATACATATTCTAGAGAAAACGGCAACCATTTATACGCAGCACCGTTACGATACATACATACATACTCTAGAGAAAATGGCGGTCATTTATATGCAGCCCCGTTACGATACATACATACGTACTCTCCCTCACTTACGGTGGAGGAATACAGTGGTTACATACATACATAGCCTTGGCAGTTTACAATACAACAGTACTCTCCCAGAGACTAACCACCAAATACAACATGATAACAGAGGATTACATATATACATACATACTCATACCACCCTGCTATCCAACTACTACTCAAAACAATTGCGGATACTTTTGGCGTATATCCATTTCCAATTCCCAAGAAGTTTCCTCAACGTCGTGGTTTCGCCACAATACATTCACCAACGGTATTTCTTTGGTACGAAGCTTCTGAAATTTACGGTCTAGAATCTGAACAGGTATTTCCTCATACGCTAAAGTATCCTCGATTTCCAACTCATCATAACTGATAACATAAGACGGATCCAACATGTCCCTTCTCAGCATGGACACATGAAACACATCATGGACCCTCGAGAGTGCTGGGGGTAGTACCATGACGCTCCTGGCGGAGTTCTCTTCAAGTCTGCTGGGGCGGATCGTCGGTGGGATTGAGTCGAGTTTCTCGCTATAATCAGGGTAAGTTATTTTATTCAATTTTTGACATTTTGGTAGTTGTAGGAAATGATGTAGGCCAGAAAATATTGATATTTGGTTCTAGCAAATATGGTTTTCAGGGTGTGGAATAGGAAGCCCTGTGGGTGTAGGACCAGTATGCGATAGGGGCTTTTCGACAGTTTGGTAAGGGAAACATGCTATCTAACGACCTCAAAATTCATATCATTTTTATATATATATTTTTATTATATATATATATATATATATATCCATATCGATACCTAGGCAGCGGAAATAAATATTATGCAACCATTTACATATATACTATGCAATACCAGAATTCTATATATATACAAACCATGGTCACACAAAAATGCTCTTCCAGCATCATCTACTCAAAAATATACAGCTCTGACAAAAACTTACCCTATAACAAGGGTGATCTAACTACTTTCTATTCGTGAGTCTGATCTGCTCGCCTAGCTAGCTCTCCTGAAAAATGGTAAAGTAATGGGGTGAATCGACACTCAGTAAGTGGAAATATGCTATTACTAGTGTGTGGCAACTAAGTTAAAAATACTTAAAAATAGTACTGAACTATAATGCAGTAAACATCTGTAAAGCATATTTTCCTTTCACAATTTAAGATATGCTGTATTGTCTGTATTTTCTACTTTTCATACTGATAATATCATACTATACTCATCATATACTGTGATACTATATACATGTACATAACTGTGCTTTATCCCTGGGACTTTGTACGTCATTATTTGACCCCTCATGATAGGATTGTGCGGTCCGTAGGCGGGACTCTATCTGGTCGGCCCTCCAGATAAGTCAATAAACTCTACACTACATCAGCTTGGCCAAATTGCATCCTCTCTTAGGTGCGGGTGTAATGACCCGAATTTAGAATGGTATTTAAATAATAAAGAGAGGGAAATGGAGACCGGAAACAGAAGGAGGCGACATTGAACTTTGGGAGGAAAAAGGGCAAAAAAAGGGGATCAACAAGACTTTGTCGACGAACACAGGGTTTCGTCGACGAAGGCTTAAGAGAATTCGTCGACGAACACAGGGGGCTCGTCGACGAGAAAATACCGAGAGGGGTTTTTGAGCCGACTGAATTTCATCGATGAGGGGTGGATTTCGTCGATGAAATTTGTGAAGGACTCGTCGACAAAGTACGGGCTCGTTGAAGAAATCCCCTGTTTTATATATACAGAAATCCGGATTTTTAAAGCTTCTTTAAGAAGCTAACTCTCTCTCTCTCTCTCCCCCCCCCATTCGGTTCTCTCTCTCTCTCTCTTCATTTTTGGGCTATTTTTACGCCGGATCGACGATCCGGAGTCACCACGACGCTCCTGGCGGAGTTCTCTCTGAATCTGCTGGAGTGAATCATCGGTGAAAGCAAAGAGGAAACCATCCCAAATCTAAGGTAAGACTTTATACTCAATTTTTGGATTTGTGACAGTTGAGAGAAGTGTTATACGTGTTAAAATATTAAAGTTTAATACTGGAAGTTTTCATTTCCAGGGGTGTTGATTGGAAACGTTGAGAATCGTCCCTAAGTTGAGGTAAGGCTTTTAAGACTAATTTGACTTAGTGATAGTTATAGAAAATGCTGTACGCACGAAAATACTGAACTTTAGTTCTGGTGAATTTCATTTTCAGGGTATTGAGTTGGAAACCCCGTGGGTGCAGGGAAGAGTTTCTTAGGGGCTGTTCAAGAATCAGGTAAGGGGATAAACTAAGCTAGTTTCTATTTTTGAGAAAATGCTTATATATATATATATATATATATATATATCATTTGATTTATGGATAATGTATAAGTTTATATATATGTTTTATATTTGCAAAATACTGTAAAAATGATCGTATGTTGAATATGTGAAAAATCTGTTGTGTGGCATGACTAAAATGTTGGGAAATATTGTTTTCTGGGAATGTGGATGATATGAATTTTTATGATGGAAAATAGGCATACGGGCCAAGATTTTTATATGATTTGCCAGCATACGAGCTATGCTATGGTTTGCCAGCGTATAGGCCGTGCTATGTGATGTGATTTGCCAGCGTACGGGCTGTGTTATGTTTTGCCGGCGTACTGGACGTGCTATATGACTGTGATTTGTTGGCGTACGGGCCGTGCTATATGATTATATGACTGTGATTTGCCGGCGTACGGGCCAAGCTCTGATAAAATGTGTAATACCAGCGTACGGGCCGATGATTTTCATGATACGCGTATATATGTAAAATGATATAATTGATTTAGACATGTATGATATGAATTATCCCTGTATCACGATTTCAGTATACGTATATGTTATCAGAACCTGGTTGGCTTGGTTTAGGCTAGCACTTATACAGTACCGTTGCTATTTATCCATGGTCTTCGTGATCATGATATTAGTGTTAACGCTGCTATACGGAGTGGTGTGAGATTGGATGGTCGATGTGGTTATTTTCAATAAGTGTGCTGTTATTGCCCCTAGTGTACAGACCAGTCTGGGTAGACCCATCAGACCTACAGACTAAACTATTGACTTGACAATGGTCGGCCAACTATTGTCAGGTCCCGCTTTCGGGCCACACAACCCAATCATGTGGGGGTAATACATGACAACAGTCAGCTAACCTACCAGGATGGTTTTTATGTTATTATTATTATTATGATATGAGATAAGAAATGTTTATGAAAATGCAGTATGTTCTGCCATGTTTTGATATACATATATTTTCCCAGATTTGATAAACAGTATTGAATATGTTATGTATGGTATATGTAGAACACAAAATACTCATGTTGTCACACACTGGTATTAGTTTATTTCCCTTACTGAGAGGTGTCTCACCCCTAAATTTTACAAACTTTTCAAGAGCCCCTAATAGGAGAGCGGGAAAAGCCCCGCTGATTTAGAGTTGTTTATCTGCCCTCTACGAAGGGTAAGTTTTGTAGGGACAGTTAGATTTTTGGGGAAATGTACCTAGATATGATTTTTGGGATGTATATACTGGGATACAGTGATTGTAGTAATTCTGGTATTATATTACATGTTATGATGAAATATATATAATTGTATGTTTCCTGTTGCTAGGGCTTCTGCTGTATGTTCTAATATATCCCTAGTACCTACGAGTCCAGGTGGATTGTGACCTGCTGAGTTGGAATGTGTGATGCGTGGTATTGATTTATGACATTGATATTATTATAAAAAAAAATGTGGAAAAATGAGCAGGTTGTGACAGCGGGACTGGCTGCTACCTCGTCTAGCTGGCCCCCTCTACCCAGCATACTAGGGAGCTGCATCCTCTCCGAACGCAGTTAGACGGTACCCACACACTATCTGAGATATGTGGTTGCACTCTATCTATATATAGCAACGGTATAGTGCTCTGTAATCTATATCTGTACTATATCTGTCTGAAATCTTTCCACAGGGATCTGATACTATATACATATATACATATATAATCTTTTACTGTTTCCGTCATGTTTCCAAAATTACCTTAACTCTATCTTTCTGTACTGTATATTCTGTAATTTTTGTATACTGTATCCGTAGTATCTTGATACTACCTCTATTCGTAGCATCTTGATGCTACCTCTATTCGTAGCATCTTGATGCTACCTCTATATGTATATTTGTTTGTATCTATGTTTATATACTCTGTATATTATGGTAATAGGAAATCTGTGTAAAGCTGTAATATAAATACTGATCTGAGTAACTGTATACCTGTGTATGTATATATGTACATATCTGTTTCATGAAACTATTCATATAAAAACTGTATATGCATGTACATTCTCTGTTAATATAGATATATATATATATATATATATATTCTATATAATCTCATATACTGGAAAAACTATATAAACTGCATATACTGTCAACAATTGTGTATTCAGTATAGTATGATACATTATAAAAACTATGCAAATTCCTCATCTCATGAAAATCACTTAGGCCACACAATCATTTAAACTCATATTTGACAAAACTGTATAATAAACTAGCATAAACATACATCTATAAAATCGTTGTTAACTTTATTAAAATTCCTAGCATAGCATATTTCCCTTACCTTAACTTTAAAAAACCCCTATATAATTATGTGATGGGGATCAACATGCCTTATGTATCCCTTTTACTGATATGATAAAACATGGACGACCTCCCGATCTCCACTCCTTTGCTGACATGGTGACACGTGGACGACCTCCAGATGTCCACTAGTGTTTATATCTATTTTGCAGGAACACATGGGATTAATTGAAGATCATCTACTTCTTTGATGGAAGATTTTTTTTATGTGAAGACTTTGCTATTGTTAATTTATATTTTTCGTGTATATGTTATTTCAAGATTACTAGGTGCTTGAAGACCCAAGTGAAGTATTGAAGCAAAGTCCAACTCAAAACCCATGTGGCCCCCACATGGCTCCGATGGGTCCCACACGGTTTTGGCCTTCCTTTTGGAATGTGTTTAAATTTCAAATTTGAATTGTAATAATGCAAGACAATTAAGCTTGACTTGTGTGCTTATGAGTTGGAGTTCCTTGTTTTTTAGTAAGTATTAATTGTGTTAGGTTAATAGTTGTTGAAAGTCGTTGTTGAAAGTTATTGAGAGTTGTTGTTGAAAATTGTTGAGAGTTGTTGAGTGTTTAAAGCTTTGTCTCCTAGGCTATGCCGATAAATAGCTTTCTTATTGTAAGAACAAGAGAGGAAGTTGAAGTTGAATATTGAAGAAGCATCTCTTTGCTTGAGCTTGTAAAGCTTGTTCCTCACCTTGTAAGTGAGTAGTGTGAGGCTACGGCGTTCTCTCCGGAGATCAAGTGGTGGGAGACCACTAAACTATCCAACGACTCCATCAACCCCTCCTCCATCTAATATTCTCACGGCCCCCATCAACACCACACGGCCAGCGTCTTCATACACCCACACGACGATCATCATCTACACTTCATTGCTATGTTCATCTTGTGATTCAAAGCTTGTACAAAGGACCAACGGTATGACCTAACTACGTGTGGAACAACGTCAAGTCATCCAAACCAATATCTTGGTAACTTCAATACTTGTGTTTGAATCTTTTTTATATTTTGTGAACCCTTGCTAGTAGATTAAAATCACATCTTTGAATAGCCCATTTGATCCATAGATTGCAATATTGGTACTTGCTAGTTAAAATCAATTGTATGAATATTAGTTTGCTAACATAGAACTTTTATTCTTGAATCTTTGAAATAACAACTTTTCAGTATATAACTTGATTCCTTTGTGAAAGAACCAATCGGGACTTAATTGCTGGACAAGTCATACACCTTTTCAAAATCCTTGAACATGTGAAATAAAACATGATTTATTGTGTTTATGTTCGGATAATTAAATTCTTAAATTAAAGTGTTTAAGTGTATGTGCTTGTGTGAGGGTTGAATCGTAGGACATAGGTCGACCATTCCCGTCCTACATCATTATGGCTCTATACCCGCAAGGTTCCTAACTCAACATCTTGAAAACATAATCTCCCAGAACAAAACATTAGTATTTCGTCGCCTACATCATTTCTTATAACTACCATAAAGCCAGAAATAGGCTAAAAGACCTTACCCTGAATTTGGGATGAAATCCAACTTTGTTTTCCCGACGATCTGCTCCAGCTGACTTGTAGAGAACTCCGCCAGAAGCGTCGTGGTAGCTTCGGATGGTCGATCCGGCGACTGGTGGGGCCGAAATCGAAGAGAGAAGGGAGAGGATTCGTAGAGAGAGAGAGGCGCTGGTAAATGGATAAAAATCCCAGTTTTCAAATATTTATACTACCAGATTCGTCGACGAGACACGTCACCTCGTTGACGAGTCTTTCATTAAATTCGTCGATGAGTCCCTATATTCGTTGACGAAATTCAGGCTGCTCCATACCCCTCTTGGTATTTTCTCGTCGACGAGGCCCTGTGTTCGTCGACGAATTTCCTTACGTAATCGTCGACAAAGCCCTGTATTCATTTACGAGTTTCCTTATGCACTTGTCGATGAAGCCCTGTATTCGTTGACTAGTTATGGCAATCTCTTAAAATTATTATTATCTTCAAAATGCGATGTCGTCGACGAAGCCTACTGCCTCCTTCTGTTTTTGTTTCCATTTTCCTCTCTCTTTAATATTGAATATCAATATTTTTCTGGATCGTTACATGTAATGTTAGGAAAACCTAATATGATTTCAGTATGAAGTTTATGTTTTACCAGATTATTATTCAAAGCAGAAATTTATGCAATTTATTATTGATGTTAATATATTTTAAATTATGGTACAGCATGAGAGTAGGAAAACAGTATAGAAACATGTTTTTACAGTATTTTCAGGAATATGTTTTACAGAATATATAGATAGTGAAATGCGTTTATAGTATCTTTCAGAATACTATGATTTTACAATTTTACAGCACCATAACAGATAGATTTACAGTTTATCTCAGAGAAATACAGTTGATATAGTTACAGAATATTACAGCATCGTGGTTTATACAGTTATTACAGAATCATGGTAAAACAATTAGTGTATATAGAAACGTATTATATGGTATTAAACCCTGATGGATCAGACAACAGAGCACGGTACTGTAGCTATAGATATTTAATTCAGAGTGCAACCACTTAACTCAGATAGTAAGTGGTATGAGGTCGATCGTACCTAGTCGTGGACAGGCTCCCCATCAGACGTGGGTTGAGGAGGGCCGATCTGACCGAGGAGTAGAGTGGTTTACCCTGGTCGGCCAGCCAAGATAGATCCAGCCTTTGGGCTGCACAACCCTGTCATAAGGGGTTAAATCATGACATACAACCATCTAGGGAAATATTCTCATATATTATGGTATTATCAAATTTTTTGAAATAGTATTATTATTACGAAAAGTAATTTCACATAGTTTGACATGTTAAATTATGTAGCTAAAGGTTTTATAATATGTTATAAAACCGTAACTCGGACATGTTAAATTATGTATCAGATTTTAGTTATTTGTACTACTCTTAACTCGAATTAATTTTTACAGATCCACATCTCAGTAGCCACACACTAGTGATGGCATGTTTTGTCTTACTGAGCTTTGGCTCTTCCCAGTTGTGACAACCCGAATAATAATGGGATTTAAATAATAAAGAGGAAGGGAAATGGAAACGGTAACAGAAGGAGGAAGTCGACTTCATCGACGAATGCTTCGCATTCGTCAACAACATTGTACTTTTGAAGAAATAATGAGGGGAAACATCAGGGCTTCGTCGACGAATACAGGGGATTCGTCAATGAGGGTTTTAGAGAATTCGTCGATGAATACAGGGGAATCATCGACGAAGAGATATCGAGAGAGGTTTGAACCGACTGAATTTCGTCGACGAGGACTGAATTTCGTCAACGAAATTATTGAATGACTCGTCGACGAATGACGTGGCTCGTCGACGAAGCCAGTTCTATAAATATAGAAAAATCCAAATTTTACTTCATTGTTAAGCAAACATTTCTCTTCTCTCTCTCTCTCTCTCATCGATTTTGAGCCGGATTTACGCCGGTTCAACATTTCAAAGTCACTACGACACTCCTGGGGAAGTTCTCTCCAAATCTGTCGGAGCGGATCGTTGGTGAAAGTAAGTTGGAAATCATCCCTGAGTTTAGGTAAGTCTTTTTAAGCCAAATTTGGTGTTTTAGTAGTTATAGGAAATGATGTACACATGGAAATATTGAAGTTTAATACTGGAAGTTTTCAGTTTCAGGGTATTGATCAAGAAATCCTACGGGCAGTAGACTAGGATATTTTAGGGGGCTTTCTCAGTAGTCAGGTAAGGGAATAAACTAAAGTAGTTATCTTTCACTCAAATTGTTATTATTTATGAGCAAACTGTTTTCTTGAAAATATGTATGATATTTGAATATAATGGAATTAATGCACATTTGGGGAAAAATACCGTTATTACGTTGAAACATGTATATATATGTATGAGATTCCAGAAATCATGATTTTCATAATACAATGTATAGTTTTATACAGTAAATGTGTGGCATGAATATTATTTTACGTGGAGAAATATTATGATATGAATGCAGTATGACATGAGAAGTTATGAAAGTATACAGTACATTATAATTATAATAAATGCATGATAAAATGATTATTTTTTAAACAACGTATTTATGTATGACATGTTCGGCACAAGGCCGTAATTATGTTATCTTCGGCATGAGGTCGTAATTATGTTATGTTCGACACAAGGCCGTAATTATGTTATGTTCAGCACGAGGCCGTGATGATGATATGTTCGGCACGAGGTTGTAATTATGTTATGTTCAGCACGAGGCCGTAATTACAATATGTTCGGCACGAGGCCGTAATGATGTTATATATATATATGATCATGTATTATATGTTATCAGAACCCGGATGTTAGTTTAGTTTAGTTCAGGGGCTCGGTACCGTAGCTTATAAATCAGATATTTATGATCTGATTTAGTGCTAATCACCCCACGAGGGGGTAGGAGATGGATAGTCGATGTGGCTTTCAGTAGAGTGTGGACGTCCACCTGGCAGTCCGGACTAGGGTGTGGTGGGCCCATCGTACTTACAGACATATTTGACTCAATAGTGGTCGGCCAGCCATTGTCGGGTCTCACTTTCGGGCTGCATAACTCATCATGGGGGGTAATACATGATACCAGCTAGCTATTCATCCTGGGTATGTTTTTAGTATTATTAGTATAACAGATGTTTACATACGATATGATTTACCAGCAATTATGAAAGTATATGATTATTCAGTATGTGATGATAAATGTCTATAGATATATAAAATGTACTGTATATGTATAATTACATTAAACATTCATGTTGCCACACAACTGTATTTAGTTTATTTTCCCTTATTGAGAAGTGTCTCACCCCCGAACATTAAATGATTTTCAGGAAATCCAGAGAGACCGGCGGGTCAGGGCTACTGTTGAGTGATTGGAGCTTCCCTGCTAGAAGGGTAAGCGTTGAACTAGGATCGGGAGATTTTTGTTATATGATCCTAGTGTTATTTTGACTTTTTTGGAGGTTGTATATAGTAACAGTATTTTAATGATATAGTAAACTCTGGTATTATGTTTTATGGTTGGATGTTCGAGATTTTATGCTTGCTACTACTTAGGTTTCCGCTGTGATTAACAGGTGTCCCCATTACCTACGGGTTCGGGTTGACTTTTTCATTTAATTTGTTACATTATATATTGAGAATTTGAGGTCGTTACAGTGTTGAATTATTTTTTAGGTGTGTCAATTGGGCGAGCGGGGTAGGCTCGTAGATAAAGGAGCTATTAGTCTGCCCTTTTTGAGGGTGAGTGTTTTTTGGATTCAATTTTGTTAGTCCTGGTAGTAGTAAGAGTAGTTCTTAAGAGTACAGTGAAATATGTAATATTTGTGGAATATTTAGACACTCTGGTATTGTATAATTATATATGGTTATGTTTATTTGACTTCCGCTTCTCGCTGCTTAGGTTGATGGTTGGAAAAAAAAAACCTAGTTAAATAGCAGGTTGTTACATAGAAAATATTTCCATTACTTGAAAACATCATCAACAAATGTTAATACAATATCTAGGTATACAGATTTGATTGAAGGCTCTGGAAGAGCTAATATAAAGTTACCCAATGGTATTTTATTACAAATCGATGAAGCTTTATACTCTAGCAGATCTAGAAGAAATCTGTTGAGTTTTAAAGATTTAAGACTCAATGGGTATCATATTGAAACCACAAATGAAGGCAGTAAAGAATTTCTTTACACTTTCATTATTTATGGGAAAAAAATAAATTTTAGAATAGTTGTCAACCTTATCTTTTGGACTATATTATACAAAGATTAAAGCAGTTGAATCATATAATGTCTTGCACCAGAAGTGCAATGACTCAAAGTTATTTACACTTTGGCATGATCATCTTGGACATCCTGGAGATGTAATGATGTAAAGAATCATTGAAAACTCATATGGTCGTCCACTAAAGAACCAGAAGATTCTTTTGTCTAGAGATTTCATGTGTACTGCCTGCTCTCAAGGGAAATTAATTGTCAAACCATCTGTTTCGAAAGTAAATTTTGAGTCACCTGGTTTCTTACAATGAATTCACAGTGATATATGTGGACCAATACATCCACCATCTGGACCATTTAGATACTTTATGGTTCTAATTGATGCATCTACTAGATGGTCACATGTTTCTCTGCTTTCTAGTCGAAATGTTGCTTTTACTATACTAATTTCTCAACTAATTAGATTACGAGCTCATTTTCCCGATTATCCAATTAAATTGATTCATATGGATAATGCTGGTGAGTTTACATCCCAAACTTTTGATAACTATTGCATGTTACTTCGAATAGATGTTGAACATCCTGTTGCTCATACCCATACACAAAATGGTTTAGCTGAATCTTTTATTAAGAGACTTCAACTTTTTGCTAGGCCTATGATTATGAGAACCAAATTGCTCATATCTGTTTGAGGACATACTGTTCTTCATGCTCATGTTTAGTTCGTATAAGGCCAACTGCTTACGATAATCTTTCACCCATGCAATTAGTCTCTCGGAAACAACATGATATTTGAAAGAACCTGAACTGTGATATATGGGTTTAAATAAATAAAAAATGGACAAATTGATAATTTAGCAGGATTCGTCGACGAAGTTCAGAGGCTCATTGACGAAGAGAAGCCGAGGGGTTTCGGAAAACTGGAGATATCAGGATTCGTTGAGGAATCCACCATCTCGTCGACGAGCTATCTATATGGCCTCGTCGATGAGTACACCATCTCGTTGACGAAGACGCCCGAGTCAAAGGGCTATAAATAGAAGTTTCATTACTTCCAAGCTAAGTAAACTCAAATATATTCTCTCTCTCTCTCTATAACTCTTCCTACTCTCTATCTCTCTAGATTTCTTCGCCGTTCGTTGTGAGAATCGTAAATCTGAAGTTACCACAAGGATTGTGGAAGGATTTTCTACAAGTTCTACGGATCGGAATCCCCTTTTGGAGATTTTTGGGTTTTGACATAAAATCGAGGTAAGGCTCAGTTTTCAATTCTGATATGGTAATTGTGTAGGGAACAGTTTGTGAGTATATTCTGTACTGTTGATTGTAGGTTTCGGAACTCGGTTCGCTGTTTAGGAGCCTCGGACTTCAGGATTTGCTGTTTAGGGGAAAGGTAAGGGGAATTGTGTTTATATCGGTTATTTTTGAAATCGGACTCAGTAGAACTGTGGTTCACGGTCCTGTGTGTGTTTTGGCTACTCATTTGGGGGGATCTAAGGGGGAAAACTATGGGTTTTTCGTGATTACAGTTTTGGGAAAAAGTGGGCGACGGGCTGCATCCCTGGTTTTGTTGAAAATCGAACATATATGTTGATTTATACTGTGTTATAGGGATGTCCATGCCTTTACTTGTTTTAAACTATATATGTTTGGAAAACCATGATTTTATATTACCAAATGAGTGTGGTTTGTTTGGTTATATGAGCATGCATGTGTGTGTGTGATTGGTTGAAATGCTAGCAGGAACGCAATTCCGAATTGTTCTAGGTACTAAGAGTGTCCGACTCTATATCTGAGGGCATATGAAATCGCTAGCCATAGATTGGCAGAGTGTCCGACTCTATATCCGAGGGTGTGAGCCTATCCCGGAAGATCAGGCTGAAGGGTGTGGATCCACCAGTTAGTGCTAGTAAGATGCCATAGGAGTCGGGGACTAGCCATGTGCCGGTGGCGCCGTGTTACGCGGGTTGGCTACGGGCCAACGTCGTATGTCGCGGGCCAGCTTCGGGCCGATGGGTGTGACGACACTAGGATTGTTGATCATGTATTTGAATGCGTGTATGCACTATGTAGAATTAGTATTGGAACTGCATTTAACTGCGTGTATGTTGCATCGTGATAACACTCAAATGCCACACACCGATATAACCTGTGTTCTTCCTTACTGAGAGGTGTCTCACCCTTACTGTACGTACATTTTTATAGGTACTTCAAATAACTGAAACTAGCGTCTTGGTGTAGGGAGCGTAGTGGCCGGTGTACTGTGTTTAGTGCTTGGGTAAGTGCTAGGACTGTATTTTGATAGGTTGCCATTTTGGGATGTGTTGGGCACCCAGTTGTATGTTGTATGATAGAGCCTGTTTCTGCTCTTGTATAGGCTCTAGTATGGTACTGTATGTATATAGTAAGACCTTATTCCGCTGCATATGATCTATTATGTTTGAATGTGCAGAGGGTGCCTGGGAACCCCACGGGGGCGGACCCTCGTCCATTGTCCTATATCTTTGGATGATTTGTATGGTACATAGACTGATTGATTTTCATTTTCACCCTTGGGTCCCATTTTCGGGTTCGGGGCGTGACAATATTTCTTATTTAAAAACTTTTGGTTGTACAATATATGTTCCTATTACCCCTCCTCAAATAACTAAAATGGGTCCTCAACGTAAACTTGGTATCTATGTTGGTTTTGATTTTCCTTCTATTATTAGATATCTTGAACCTTTAATAGGTGATTTGTTTAAAGCACGGTTTCAAGATTGTCATTTTGATGAAACGGTATTCCCCACACTAGGGAGAGCAAAATTAGTGTCTGGAACACAAAATGAAATCACATGGAATGTCATGAATTTATCTCATTTAGATTTTCATACAAATCAATGTGAACTTGAAGTTCAAAAGATTATACATTTGCAAGGAATTGCAAATCAGTTACCTGATTCTTTTGCGAATACCAAGGCAATACTAAAATCCCATATACCTGCTGCAAATACTCCATTACGTATTGATGTCCCTAAAAAACAACAGCCGGCTAATAAATCTAAGCTGCAAGTTAAACGTGGAAGGCCTGTTGGTGCAAAAGATAAGATTCCCAGAAGGAGAAAATTGAAATCTGTAAACGCTCCAGAAGATGTTACAAAGGTAAGTAATCCAATCGACATCAAACCCATTTCTCTTGAAAATAAAATCCCTATTTAGAATCTCCTGAAGAGAAATCTCCTCTTGAAAATGAATCTCCTAAAGAGAAAACTCCTGAAGAGACATCCCTTGAAAAGGGACAGGTACTTGGAAATAATAATGATATCTCAATACATTACACAGGAGAAATTTGTGATATAAATAAAGTTGTTGTCAATAATACATTTGTATATGCAGTAGCTATTGACATTATCATAAGTAATGAGGATCCTGAATCAAAATTTGTGGATAAATGTCGATATAGAAGTGATTGGCCAAAATGGAAAGAGGCTATCACATCAGAAATAAACTCTCTTTTAAAAAAAAAAGTTTTTGGACCTGTAATCCAGACACCAGAAGATGTCCAACCCGTTGGATACAAATGGGTATTTGTGTGCAAGCGAAATGAAAATAATGAAATTACTCGATATAAAGTAAGGCTTGTGGCACAAGGTTTCTCGCAGAAATCCAGAATTGATTATAAGGAAAAATATTCTCCTGTAATGGATGGAATCACTTTTAGATTCTTAATTGGGCTAGCAGTCGTTGGATGACTGAGCATGCATCTTATGGACGTAGTAAAGACATACCTATATGGATCGTTGGATAATGAAATTTATATGAAAATACCTGAAGGTTTTGAGTTACCTGAAGCAAAACCTAGTAATTTATATTCAGTCAAACTCTAATGTTTTTAATATGGATTAAATCAATGTGGGCGTATGTGGTACAATCGATTAAGTGAGTACCTAATGAAAGAAGGATTCATAAACAATCCAATTTGTCCTTGCATTTTTATTAAAATATCAAACTCCAGATTTGCTATAATTGCTGTTTATATTGATGATTTGAATTTAGTTTGGGACTCCTGAAGAGCTCACTAAAGCTGTTAATTATTTAATGGCAGAATTTGAGATGAAAGATATAGGAAAGACAATATATTGTCTTGGCCTATAAATTGAACATTTAAATGACGAAATTTTTGTTCATCAATCTAAATATACTGAAAAGGTATTGAAACAATTCTATATGGATAAAGTTCATCCTCTGAGATCTCCAATGATGATGCGATCACTTGATGTTAAGAAATATCCATTTCGACCTCGTGATGAGGGGGAGGAATTATTTGGTCCTAAAGTACCAAATTTATGTGCTATCGGTTGTTTGATGTATCTGGCAAATTGTACTAGACATGACATTGCATTTGTTGTGAATGTACTAATAAGATATAGCTCTGCTCCTACTCGGAGACACTGGAATGAAATTAAATACATTTTACGTTATTTGAGAGGTACATCTAATTTGGGTCTATTTTACTCGTTTAATTTCAAATCTCAACTAGTAGGATATGCAAATGCTGGATATCTATCCGATCCTCATAATGCTAAATCTCAAGCTGGATATGTATTATTTTATGGAAAAACTGTTATATCTTGGAAATCAATGAAGTAGACGATTACAGCAACATCTTCCAATCATTATGAAATACTAACTATTCATGAAGCCAGTAGAGAATGCGCGTCACTTAGATAAATGATTTCTCATATCCAAGAAAATTATAGCTTTCAGTCAATCAAGGATATTCGAACAGTTTTGTATGAAGATAACGCCGCATGTATAGCTCAATTGAGAGGAAGATACATAAAGGGTGACAGGACAAAACATATCTCTCCAAAATTTTTCTATACACATGAATTCTAGAAGAACGATGATATAAATGTACAACAGATCCAATCAAGTGATAATCTAACAGATTTATTCATTAAGACGTTGTCAACTACAACATTTAAGAGACTTGTTAATTTTATCGGAATGAGACATTTTAAATATCTTAACTAGATAAGTTTATATATAGGTGACATCCAAGGAGGAGTGTTGTGAAATGAATGGTAGATGTCACCATCCATGTCTTCAACATACCTGTCCCATATTTCTCATGTTTGCCATGCATGTGAATCCATTATTATTATCAGACAAACTCACTTGCTCCTCCCACGGCTATATAAAGAGACTATGACATAAGGAGAGGAAAAACGAAGAGTGTAGAGTGCAAAATACGTAGTGTAGAATATTGAGCGTGCAGAAAATATAGAAGGAAGAAGTAGGAGAAAAAAAAGAAAGTGAGATATTTAGTAAGGTAAGAAGGTGAGATATTTGTACAAAAGTCACGTATATTTTATAATTCTTTTTAAAATAGTGGATTTCAGATCCTATCCGCCCGTGGAATAGGTATAAACCGAATCGATCTTACTTTTATTATTATTTATTTATTTATTTTTAAATTTTGTTCGTCTTCATTACTTTTTGATTATTCACATTTATTTATTATTGTATTATTTTATAACAATTTAAAAAATATAGTAAATTTATTGTTCTATGTTTTAACAAGCACTGATTCGGATCTTTCGTTTACTTAGGAAGACTTAATCTGATTAGTATTCATTTAAGCCTTATCCCATCCAATATTTTGGACTAATTTATTCCCAACTTGCATCCCTAGTCATAACGTGCCATCCCATTTCACTTTTCTGTTCTTTTCAAAGACCGTGCTGACGGTCTGCGAAAATTCCTTACAGAGCGGGTGGACGTCAATGAATTGCCTCCTCCGCTCCGGCAACAATCCCGTCCAATCTAGGTCTTACCAGTTTCTGATTCAAATACAAAATCAAAACCCTAGCACAGACATTGTCTGCCAGTAGCTGCAACGATGCAATTAGTCTATCGGTTTGCAATCCTCTCCTGCTCCCGACGTTGTCCGCTTTTTACCACCTCCAATCATCTGCGCGTTAAATCCAATTTCTCAACGTCCTCATCCAAGGTTCGCCAAACCAGTAATTGAAAGAAAATTGAAGAAAAAGAAGATCCAACTCTCTATTTCCCATTTTCTGTTCCTATTTCTAACCGCTACCAACTGAAGACGCTGATCTCTCTGTTTTCATCATGTTTTTTTCGTTTTATTGATTCCTTTCTGGGTTAGCTTCTAACAAACAACGCGGCAGGTGTCTCACTGTTTGGACGAGGACTGCGATGATTTTTTGCCGTGGTTGCGGAAGAAGGCAGGGGTTGAAATTTCGACAGCGCTTTCAGTTGGAAAATCCGCCCACGGCAGGTTTTGTAGTTAGTCTTCTCCGCAAAATAATCCGTCCTCGACGTTGAAAAGCTGCTTAGCCTATACTATAAGTTTTTGGAAGTGATTACTTTATTCTCATCGTTGTCCGTTCATTTGTTGATTTTGGCACATGCTCTTGGCTGAGTGCGATTTACCCCTTGTTCAGTGCTTTCCGCATGAATTTCAATTGAACTTTTTCTAACGTGTCATCGGCATTATTTTGTCTGTGTTAAAAGATTCAACTAATTTTATAATATTGTTATGGATTTTGTCTTAATTTTAATCGGATTGCAGAGTTGTGGGATTTAGAAACTGAAACACATTATGAATGGGGAATCAGCTCACATTTTGAATTTTAAACTATATGAATTAATGCAATATTATTTATTGTGGTTACCAAGAACAAGTTTAGTAGCAAAGCAATATGTTGGTTTTGTTATTCTTGTTCTTCTGGCTGGAAAATGGCAGGGATGCTTGAGTTGCAGTAGTGCATTTTTCATGTTAGTGGAGTATTATCCAGCAATTGTTGAAGACCTTTTGGATTTTTCAGCTAATGAAGCTCTTATGAAGTGAATCTTGATTGGTTGTTTTTTAAGCACTAGATGCTATGGAATAAAGTTTCTAACATATTAGCTTGGAGTGACGTTAGATGCTCAATACAAAGGTAAGCAACAGAAGCTGGAATGATGAAGACATTTATGGCATGCATCAGTGTTTTGTGATTTCAATCAACAAGCAGACAGTGGTTGGCTGTCTACAGTGAAGAAATTAAAAAATGAATGTCATTGAAGTGCTGTACTTCGTTGCTGTCTTCATTTGTTTGTCTTGCATGCTTTCCTTAGTTTATTGCTTGAGTGGGTGGTTACACTGTACAATGATGAAGCCTGAAGGAGTGGGTTTTCTAGAGGCAGGGGGGTTTAAAATTGTTAGGATGACTTCACCATTTTTTATGTGTCAACCTAGCTTCTGTTCTTGCAAATGACTTTGCTTTCTTGGGGGAGAAGTACATATCTGTAATCACGCTAACAGAAAGCACACCCATAAACAACATAAATTTCAGCTTCAGAACTGTTTAGATTTTTTGAGGGGAAAATATTGATTACTTAAGGACTAGCTTATTGACAGAGCTTCCCAAGCGAGCCATGATCAGGGTTGAGAGCATAGGTCATCCTTCTAATGCATGGCAAATTGTTTCTTTTCACTGGTACAAAATGAAGGCTGTTTTTTCTGGTTAAATGAAGGATGAAGTTGAATTTAGCTGCTGACAAATTTTGCATATGATAATACTCCAATAATACTGAAGACATTTGATAGATACACAAGTAACAAAAGCATAATGGTATTGCTGCAAATTTAAGAGGTGCCTCTCTGTCTTATGCTGGTGAGCCTGTTTTACGTTACGTGTTGTTGTAAGAGAGGTTTGGTATTTGTTGCTTTTGGTTTTTGGTCTTTGTTGGGTTATGCTGGATTCAGCTCTCCGGTTACTCAATTGCTGGCCCAGGGATTGCAGGAGGAAAAGGTTCAGGGAGGTGTGGGACTGGCTTCACATTGTGTGTTGGTGCCTTTAGCATGACAAGACTAGGGAAACATTGAAGGAATAGAGTTATTTTTTGACAGTGTGAAACAAATGAGTTTGAGGTGTGTTGTGGACCTTGTGGCGTCTTTGGCATGAGAGTTAGAGGTTTTTGAAGCAATGGAGTAACCTGTTGGCAAAGCGAAAAGATGATTTGGGGCTTCTGTTCTTTTGGGTTTCTGGATGTATCAATATCAATACACATTCCTTTATTGATTTACTGTGAAATTTGTGCATAGCGGCATCTTCTTGATGCATACTGTTTTGTACCTAGGTTGGGCCCTTGTTCTGTTGCCTTTTCATTGAGTAACACATAGTTGCTTATCCCCAAAAAAGTAAAAAAATCTCTGGGCAAAAAAATGGTGGTTGCACTAACAGAAGGCCTATTGCCCAGATTTTTTTTTTTTTTGCTAAAAATGAACTTTGAATTTGTGCTCTACTGCCTGTGATGATTTTAAGTGCCTTGGCCAAATGAGAAAGCAATTGTTTAATTAGGATATGCGCGTGATGCTTTTGTCTTTTGATGGATAAAAATGCGGTGGCCTGCTCCTGTGCTTGGATTGTGGTAGAAATCAGATGTCAATCAAATGAGGCTGGCTATACATTGTCAAGAGAATGGGATTTTTGTTATCGATTGCGTGGTCAAGGATTTCAAGGGAGTTCAATATATTTTGCTGCCTGAAGACATAATTATATTTGGATTTGATTCCATGGATGATTTGAACTTTAAAATATTCGCGAAGGGTTTTATGTTGGTGGTTTATTTGATGCAACTTCATTTTTTTGTTATCTTGTTTATCCGCACTTTGAAACTGTTAGAGTAAAAATTGGTATTCTAAACACGCCCAAGGCAGAGTAGTTGCTGTGAAATTTGTTAAATCAAAATATGATATGCTGCCATTGTGCTTCACTCCATCTTAATTCTGATCATGCTAGTGGATCTCCAGTGACTGCTACTGTGGGGATTAAATCAAGCATTTTAATGGAGTTTATAGTTTTTCCTTGTCCAACTCAGTTTGTGTTTCATCACAGTTGGTCAAGCTCTATAGGCCCAAAGGAGCGAGGAAGTGGGGATTTGAAACAGTTATCAACTAATCATGCAAATGAAAGAAAAACTAAGATACTACAGCCAGGACAACCCCTCCTCCCCTGGCATTCTGTTTTGATGAGGGCGACTCTTGACCCAATGATAAGGGTGGTAGAATCAAACCTGAAGGTCATAGGGTCAATTCATGGAAACAGCATCTCCATAAATATAGGATAAGGTTATGTACATCATGCCCTCCTAGAACTGGACATTGCATGGACCTTGTTCATTGGATGTGACATTCTTTTCCTATTCTGTTCCATTGATGATTATAATCAATATCTTTTGTCTTTTTTTGTTTTTTCGTTATTGCCCATTGCATTGTCACGGAGGAAACATATATTTAGGCGTAGAAAGGTCTTTACCAGGTATTAAAGTCCACAGGATCTTTTATAGGTGCTACGTTTTTTTGGGGAAAAATATTCTACCATTTTGGGTCTCATTAAAGTTCATTTTAGATTATTTATGGTCATGATATAAAATGCATGTTTCTTGAATGCAGATTGTTGTTTGCTTGTAAGCCCATACAAGCTGGTGACTGCATATTTAAGGTTCCTTACAATGTGGTATGTTATTCTTGATAAATTTGCCCGACTTGTAAATATATATCGCATTGTTAGCCTTCCAAACTGCGCATAATGCTTGCTTTATTCCGCAGCAAATAGCACCAGATCATGTACTTCCTGAAATTAATTCTCTGTTTGGTGATGAAATTGGCAATGTTGCAAAGCTTGCTGTAGTCATTTTAACTGAGCAGAAAAGGGGTCAGGTATTGTTGGCTTTTCTTGTTTTGAGCTTCATATCTGCAGTAGATGTATTGTTGCATATTTCTGAAAATTTGCTGGGTTTTGTTTTGCATTTGTCATTTCAAACCCATATGGCAATCTTTGAGAGACTGGGCAAGAGCTGAATAATTCCTTACTTTTCCCCTTTTTATGCAGGATTCTGAATGGGCCCCTTACGTTAGCAGGCTTCCTCAGATTGAGGAGATGCATAGCTCTGTAATTCCCCTGTCCCCTCTTTTGTTGTTGATAAACATCTTGTATGGATATGATCAAAGGGAAAGAGTATGCTGGAGCCATGAGATTCTCTTATGATTTACTTAGGATTCAAGCATTTTATTATTATTATTTGCTTTCAAGTATAATGCATCTTTCATGTTATATCTTAACAGGGGGGAAAATTGTGAAATTATTTTAATATTTTCAATTATAGATGGATAGTTGAAGTTGAGGTAGGAATTACTTAAGACCCTGTTTGTTTGCAATTAATAACCTTGTTGTTCTTACTCCTTAGTGGGCTAAAATTCTGTGAAGTAGCATTGTTTTCTTCTAAATTAGGTATGCACATGATAGACATTATTCTAGAATTTTAATTTTAAGAAAAGCAATCCACTAGTACCATGTGCTATAAGTGTTATACTTTAGTTAATGCAAAGAGCGTATAATGTGACAAATGTGTAGATGCATTATATAATATTACAAATATGCTCAAGCATTGATAATTTAATGTACAAACTTACACTATGTTTAGTTTGCGGAATTAGTGCTAGGACAGAATTGAAATTTGGGCCCCATTTCACATTCCAGTTTGGTTTACATAAATGAGGGCGGAATCGCATTCTGGCCTAATGCTAATTCTCGGAATTCCAAACTTTCTTTTCAAAAGCAATTATAACCCTCACCAAATAGTAAATTCCAAAAAAGAAAACTTGCTGGCCATCTCTCAACAACAACAACAACAAAGACAACAACAACAACAACAATAAATCTTTATGATTATTATTGTTATTATGTTTTGTGTTTTAAAAATATGAAAAAACATAAAGGTCCAAATGATGTCTAAATTTCCAATAAAAGCAGGTAGAGTTGGTGATGATTTAGTTTTCATTCAATTGCAGCCACTAAACAAGGTTTTAAGTAGCGGTTACCTCTGGTACATAATGGTTTTTGGGGTTCCCAATACTGTTGCACATTGCTAAATCAGTGGGAATAAAATTGACAGCCATAGCAGCCATTACCTATCCACTATAGGACTGTTATAGTTCATGTGTGTGTCTGTATTGCTTTTTCTTCTCATTTTCTTTTTTCTTCCCTTACATAGTTCATTCTTGATAAGCTATGAGGATGACAATGAGACAAAAATTATTCTTTTTTACAAATATTCACTAGAGACACATTAATTAACAATTTGATAGAACACTATTTTGTTAAAAAAATTTAATTTTGACAATATTAGTAATTTTTAATTTTTCTTATATTTTTCAACTTTATCATTTTTTTTTCTAGTTTTTGTTGTGTTCAAGTTGTTAATACTTATATTTATTTCATGATAAATTTATGATTACTTTATAATTCTAAAGCTTAGCTTATGTTTATAAAACATTACTTCTTGGTCTAAATTTATTAGATTTTTATTACTTTAACAAATAAATAATAGAACTTTTTTTAATTAATTGCATTATTTGTAGTACTTTATTTATTTCATGATAAATTTATGATTACATAGTATAATTCTAAAGAGCAGCTTATATTTATACAATATAACTTGTTGGTCTAAATTTATTATATTTTTATTAATTTAACAAGTAATTTATATTTTTAAGAATAATGAAAAAGTGAAAAATGTATATAGTTTTTCTATAAATATCGACTTCAATAAATGCAAAATTTATTGCTCTACCAAACAACGTTAGTAAGTTGAACTGAAGGATCCAAAATACCTTGAAACTCTCTTTAAGAAGGATTAAGAGCTTAGAACATGCAAATAAATCAATATACATAAGATTGTGTGTGCTTGAAAAAAATCATGGTTACTACAATTGTTTCCTGTTATGTAACATTTGCTACTCCTTGTATCTGCGACATCCGTTTAATGGGAATTGAAATTGCTGCCCGTGATACTCATTCATTGTGACTAATCAAATGGAGTATCACATTCCAACAATGATTCAGTTCCTGCCTTGATTCCAGTTCTACATGGATTATTTTCCTACTTCAATTCTATTCTACGGAAACAAATGTAGTGTTAATCATGACATCACATTATTAATTTGTTTAGAAGCATAAGCTATGATACAAATGATCAAAATATGATTTTTAGTTTCTATTATTTGGTAAATACATTTGTTTAGAAGCATATAAGCTATAATTAAAATGACCAAAATATGAATATTAGCTTCTATTATTTGGTAAACACATTTTATTTATGAAATTGAATAATCTAGAATTCAAGTTATTAAATTATCATTATACTTAACGTCATTTACTTGTTATTACATGCAATGCATGTTACGGATTTATTATGACCCTAAAGAGTGAGTATTTTATGAAACAAATGCTCATAAAATTGTTCATCTAAAAGATATCTTCACTGTAAGATGAAAAATGCTGCACTTGAGATTTGCAGTAGCTTTTCCTTTCCTGAAAGATTTTATTGAAGATTGATTTGCTTTCACTGTAGCAGTGCACTTACCTATCCAAGAGAAGGTAATAAATGAAAACAGGTGGGGCCTCTTGTGCATAAAAGGTTGCAATTGCAACATACATAATATGCTAGAACAATGTTATGGGAAAATGGATGGTTTGCAGATGTTATTGTGGGGGTTTTCTGTTCCAGGATAAGCTTCTCACTCTTCTCTATCAAGATCCCTATGTGTATGTAGTGTTATGCTTTCTAGATTATTTTTATTGTTTGTATCCACACTTAACATTTCTCATATGCCATCCTTGAATTGCAGTTCTTCTAGGAATTTAATGTGCCTGTGGTTTGAATGTTTTGTAGATATTCTGGAGTGAAGATGAGTTGGAGATGATTCGGCAAAGCTCATTATATCAGGAAACGATTAAACAGCGAGCTCAAATTGTTAAGGAATTTTCAACGATTAAACCAGTACGTGCATGCTGACTAAAACACAAAGAAAGGATTTTTTTTTTTTTTTTCAGTAAAATGAGAGTTCATTAAAAGGGCACCCAGGGGGTTCTATCCTGGTACACGAAAAGAAGATTAAAGATACAGAAAGTGTTGAATCGATTGTGTGACACTGTATCCCCAAAATCAAGAATAATGAGAATCTCCAGCTTGTACTGGTTGCTAAATCAACTAGTAAGATTTGAGTTACTTATCCTTGGGGGTTGTGAGAGAGTAGCTGTTCCCTCAAAAGCTCTTGTCTTTCTCTCTCCATAACCCAAAAATAGCGAGTAGGATCAAGGATAAAGCTTTTCTCCAACCAGTCTTCTTTGGTGTATCCTTCCAGGCCCAAATGTTGTTTTCCACTTTAACCCAGTACTGCTGGCCAGAATATTAGCCAGATTCCATATACTCTTTTGAATGATTTATTGTCCCCAGCTAGTGCTGTATAAATATAAGTTGTCTCAGTATTGCCATATCAGTAAACAGTTAACCAACAAGCTCAAATTGATGTGGAATTTTTGAAATCAGTAAGCACATGATAATAAAAATCAAACTGCGTTTCATTATATGGTGAAACTAGTACATAAAAAACACCAATTATTAGTTTTGTAGCAAAAGTGCTATGAGTATATTTCTCCAGCGCATCTATTAAGGCCTTAGATGAGATATGATGCTACCACTGCAATTCACTTCAACATTTTAATGGTGTATGTTTGCTATTTTCTTTTCTTTCTTTCTGTTTTTTTTAATTATTTTTTTAATTTTAAACATGATATGTTGAAGATGCTTGTGCAGTTGCTTATGATATGGCAATAGATGATTAGTTTTTTGGTGTCACCAGTTCATATCTGTATGTTTCATTCAAGAACGTTCTTGAAGGGTATTGCAGTTCATTTAAGTTTATGTCTAGGAGAAAAAGAGAACAGAATGAAACAGTGAATTTGAATGTTTACACTCTGGATTCACTAATGCTTTCGACTGCCATTTGTGCCACTCTTATCCAGTCATAAAACTTCTGTGTTCTATTAAAGATAAGCTATCGGTTTCGAAAATGCTCAGCTATTGCTAAGGCTGTAGTGACAATGTATCGTGCAGAATAGAAATAAATCATATTCAGATGGTAAGCAACAATAAACTTTCCTGTGTAAAAGTTCTCATGTCACTGTACAAAGATTTTATGTACTTTTGGTTTACAAAGTCCCAATAACACCTTGCACTATCAGATGTAGTGAAAGCAAGTCCTTTGAAAAGATATTTATAGAAGATTCATGAACGATTCAGAGGCACAAATAAGACAGATGATTGAGGGATTTTAAGCTTGGCTATCAAAGGGAAACTGTATCTCTAATTCAGTTGGGATTTAAGCTTGGTCACCCTTTTCTTCATCCTGTTTCTGTCTTTTTTGGTTCTGATACAACATTATAAGTATGTATCTTGTTGTCTGCTTCATCTATGCTACTACTTTCATATTTACCAAACTGGATTTGCACATAGGAATCCTGTTCCACCTGCCCCTTTGAAATTTTTTTAGTGGTACGGGGAAAACCCCCATGGTTTCAAAGAATAATTCTGCAACAACAGTACTTAATGGAATGGGTGGGGGCTGAACTTCTTGTGGGGTGATCTCTTAGCCTCCTATAGTCCTACCACACCAGCTGCTGCTGTGTATCATGTATGAACAATTTTGCCTTTTTTTTTCTTATAAACAAATTTAGTGGGTGAAAAAAAATTTAGCGTGTGGGGGGTGGGGGAGGGGTAAGTTTTAAAAAGATTTGAGGTTCTAAGATGAACTAGATCTTGATGATAACTAAAGTTTAGTTTCTGAATTTGAGATTAAAATTTCAGTATATATATATATATATATATATATATTTATGGATGTTATATATGTAGTTTTGATAGGCCCAAAAGAAAAAATATTGTGGAAGTTCAAGTACACTTAGAAAAATAAAGTCAAAATTTGCATTTATATGTAATTTTCTCTCTTTGATTTCCAGTTGAACGATGTGTCATATCCAGATAGATAGACATCCTTTGAAGTAGCAAGTGCAATCAAACAAAGATGTGAGGTTAAATATTTTGGGTTTACTAGTTATTGGAAGTTTGGGATAGGATATCATACCCATTTGAACTTTTCTCTTCAGAGGCTTTGTGTTCATTTGAGTTTGCACTGCAAGGATTCAGGGATTGGCAAGACTAGTTGAAGTTCTAATTAATTGTCGCATAGATTTTTTTTTTTTTTAAAATATTTTTGCAAGTCTTCTTACACATAAATTAGATTTGGGTTTTGATTTTTTTTCTCTATGCTCATGATATCCCATCGCACATACAATTTGAGCTTTGCATGTTTGTATATTTTATTATTACTAATAACATAATTTACAAGGTCAAGAATGGAAGAAAAGCACATAATAAAATCCTTGACACTATTCTACAAGAAAGTGCTAAATAGTCTAAATGGCCTATATTCATGATGGAATTCTTCTTCTCTCGCAAAACCTTCTTTGTTGTTTCACATTGTATTGCGCCATGGAATTGTAAGAAAATGTCAGATTTACACTAGCATTCAATTCAGATTGAAGGAAAGAGCTTTGATCTGAGGTTAGACAAAGTGGGGTAGAAACCGCATTTTTTTGTGCTCAAACACTAGCAGAATCGAAACAGGTGGCTGAGGTGGAGAAACCGCATTTTTTCTGTGCTCAAACACTAGCGGAATCGAAACAGGAGGCAACAGGTGGCTGAGGTTTCCTCCAGATGCTGAAACTGCATATTTTTTGTGCTCAAACTCTAGCAGAATCAAAACAGGTGGCTGAGGTGGAGAAACCGCTTTTTTGTTGTGCTCAAACACTAGCAGAATCGAAACAGGTGGCTGAGGTTTCCTCCAGATGCTGTGAAATGGTTTTCTAATGGGCACGATAGAGGCATTTGGTTCTTGTTCTTGGTGAATCTAAAGATGTCGGGAGGCGAAGTTTTGAAAGTGAATTCTGTGAATTGGCTAGGGGTCTCCATCAGGAGGCTGGTGGTATGGTTGATGGTCCGCAGCAAGATCAATGATCATGGTGTCAGTCGTGGCAGCAGTGAATAATGTTGAAGGTGAAGGATGTAAAAGCACTGATTTGCCTTTGGGTCAGGGTGTCGTTGCAGGAAAAAGGATAAATCTGC
This sequence comes from Malania oleifera, assembly GCF_029873635.1. Lineage (NCBI taxonomy): Eukaryota > Viridiplantae > Streptophyta > Magnoliopsida > Santalales > Ximeniaceae > Malania > Malania oleifera. The sequence continues at coordinate 11,780,921 of NC_080426.1, forward strand.
TCTCAATATGGAGGTGAGATGCAATTGAGGGAATTTGCTCCAGAAGCCATCAATTCTTGTTTGGGGATGGTGACTCCTATCGTCAAGGCGGCTAGGGTTTTGGTTGGAATTGCAAAGGTGGTAGAGGCAGCTAGGATTTCTCATGGATGATGAGGGTTATGAGATATTGCAGATTGGGCCCGGGTGCTTACTGGTTGTTTTAGACTTGGGCCAAATTACTTGATACAGGAGGGGCCCCAAGATGGGCCAGGTGTTTGTACAGGCCATTGCATTAAAGAGACTAATTTGATTAGGCTTTTTTGGGAAAAAGGAGGGCGCTTCCTCTTCTAAGATGGGCCACTCTAATGACCAGGCCCTTGTTCTGTTCTTAACGCTGTTTTCAAAACCCAGGAGCCTGGTGCTATAGTCCAAGGGTCTGATCAACATTGTAAGAAGGGCCACAGGGTTTTTTTGGGTGGAGTTTATGCAGGAGAGAGACTCATGTGGGACAGCATCAAGGATCTGCAGTCATGAGAGAATGTGGGAGAGATGGAGGGGAAGAAAGGGGAAGAAGAAGAAGAAGAAGGAGGAGGAAGGAAGAGAGGGAAGGAGATACGAGGGGGGAAAACTGATGTTCACTTCAATTCAAATTCATCAATAACCAACTCCTACATGGCTTTCACACACTATTTATAAGAACGCCAATAACTCAAGAAATTACGCATTCACCCTTAAATTTACATGAAATTACAAACATACCCCTAAAATACACAAGTATTACAAACAAGCCCCCAAATACACATAATACTATACTAATTAAACTAAACACATAAGAAACTATTAACTTAACTCAACAGTCCTTGACCTAATTCTTTTGAATGAATCCCTAACAAGGGTTTGCCCATGGTCTGGCTTCTTGTCCTGCATCAGAGACCCAAGAAGATTTAAGGGATAAATGTGAGAATGACGGGGTGTTGGTTTGAAGGGAAGATTTTGCTGATGATACGAAGGGGGGGAATCTCTTGGGTGGAACAGGAAATTCAATCAGCTGGAGAACTGATTGAGGAGAGTCTTAATAATGGTTCATGTCAAGTGGTACGTATTCCAGGGAATTTATAGAATGGAAATGAATGTAAGAACCTGTGATGATGATGGTATACCAGTGCCAAAAGAAAAATATGCTTGGAAACAATTGTATGAACTCAAACATATGGGGAGGCAAATTGTTAAAAATAGATGATGCTGGGAATTTTTATGTTGAGAAATCTCAAAATTGCACTAAGGTTGATATCGATAAAAGTGTGAATTAAATTCAGAGGTAAAAATAGGAGGATATCTCAGAAAAGGACAGTGAATTTTGATAGTGATTTTTGCTTGAGATAGTGGTTTGTTGTTGAATAAGATTTGTGAAAATTTGGATTATGGGTCTGACTCTTCAGTTGGGGGATATTTCTTATGTGTCCCCTTCTCTGCTTGAAGGTTTAGAGGACGTTTCAATCTCTGAGAGGGGGGTTCAGGGGCAGAATTTAGTTGTGAGTAATCATTGTAAGGATGGTATACTACCTATTCCTGTGGAAAAAATTAGTGACCAGAATGTTGCTGTGAGTAATCAACATAAGGATACGATTCTACCTACTCCTGTGGAGATTGTGGAGACGATTGGTGAGCAGGATGTTGCTGTTCATAATATTTTGGATAAAAATGGGATTGTGGATTGCTGATCATGGAGGGAATGAAGTATGATGATGGAAATAAAGTAAATCAAAGAAGGTCAGCGACTCAGCGGGAATTAGCAAGGCTGCAATGCTCTTATCAATTATGAAGGGAAGGGTTTATTTCTTAATCATGGTTTATTTAGTTTTTTATTTGTTTTCATTTTATTTTCTACTCGTTGTTTATATCTATTTTTTGCCTTTTTCAGCTTTGAGGATCTCTTGTTTTCCCCTAGCTTGTAACTTTCTCTATTCTTAATACTAGCAGTGAGTGCTCCATGATTTTTTGTAAAATTTTGTATTTATTTTGAGGAACTAGTCTGCCGGCCCCACTTAGCGGGACTTGAGGCTTGTTGTTGTGTTGTATCTTGACAAAATAATCGCTAATATCTTATATTAGAAGAGCAGGTATGATTGATTATAGGGCGTTTTGAGGTAGTTACGGGTGGTTATAGGGCTGTGTTGGGGTCTTTTGGGTAGTTATGGGTAATTTTAGGGTTGTTTTGGTATAATTATGGGTAGTTATAGGGGTGTTTTGTATAGTGCAAATACCAGATTTAGAAAGGGGAATCCCCTTTCTAGTAGTGAAGATATTTCTTTTGCTATATAGAAAAAATATTGTTGTTTTTTTTAAACTAATCAGAACACTTGTTCTCTAAGGTCTTAAATTTCAATTTAGAGGAAACTTGTTTGCTGAATAATGAATTCAGTACATTGTCATTGGTTTTAGTGTAAAAAAAATTACATTTATCTATGCATTTATTGCCACAAAATGCTTTTGAGAATACATTACCACCAAACAAACTAATGAAATTAAAAAATCCAGGATGGTTAAATTCATGTATTAATAGGTTTTTTTTATTTGAATTATTTTTAGATAGTTTCTGTGATACAAGAAACTACTGAAAATTGTGATCATGATTAGGCGTCTTTTAAGATTTCAGGCTGTTGATCAATTCCCGGAGATTCTTGGAGATGTCACACTTAAGGATTTCATGCATGCATATGCTTTAGGTACAAAAATGCATGTGTTTATTAATCCTCTCCCAATTTTCTGGGATCAAATTTAATTGTCAATTTTGAACTGTATAGCTACTCTTTGTATGTTTGTAGTCTATTGATCTTTCTCAATGCTAATTTTATTTTTGATACTTGTTTTCTGTTCTATTCTAATGTGGTGCAGAAATTTATATCTATGTACTTTGTCATAATAGAGTGTTCTGAAATTGGCAGTTTGGAGCACTATTATATAACTGTTCATTTTTAATTAGCAAATATTATTAAAATAAGTGCGGAAGTGGGATTATAAGGCCTCCCAACAGAAATAGAATTACCAGGATAACTATAGACGACAAGGTGATCGACGATGTGGTATCAACAGTTGGACATGGTAGTCTTAAATGTTGGATTGATTAAGGCTGGGTCTCCATGGGTACTTTTGGATTTTGCATCAACATCCATATGTTAAGAGATACGATACAGGTTCAAGGCTGTAGAGGTAGGCATACAGCTTATGCATGTTTGGAAGTTGCAAGTCTCTAATGATGGTATCTACCAAAAATAAATGTTTGAATCTTTCATTGGTCACTGTTGTGTATTGCTGTAGGATCATTTGAAGAAGTTAATTGGCTCGCTGGTCTTCTGCTCCCTTTATAGTATTGAACTAGTGAATACTTCAGATTCCAATATTTGGCAGTTTTTCTTTTTCTTTTGCGCATTGGCATAATTGGAAAAAAGTTGCGTTGGCATAATTGGAAAAAAGTTGGAAATCCATGGCCCATTGCATCTTGGCAGCTTTTACTATGATGCAAGTGTTTTATCTTGGGCTGTGGGAAGTGTATGTTTGAGATGTTATTAAGTAAGTGTTCTGAGATGGTGAGCCTTGATCATTTGATGTGAAACTTGAAATATTACCTTTTTATATTTTCGAATGATGTCTGTGTTGATTTAGATGTCTTAATTCTTAAATTGGGAGATCTGACTTTTCCTTTCTGTTGTAAATCGAAATCTGCCAAATGACGCTAATGCACTACTCTACCTCTGCCCACTCAGTCAGTATTTCTCATTTTCCTGTTCGTTTGGGGCTTTGTTTATTTTTAATTTTTAAAAAAAGTGATAATGTGAGCTGCATGTACTTTTCTAAGCTTGGGCATGCACTCTTCTAGCTGTTTTTTCTTGTCCTAGATTATACTTATTTATTTGATTTATTTTTTTATATTTATATTTTCTTCTTTTATGATACTTATTTTTGAAGTTCTAATTTTTGCTTGTTTGTAAGGTTTTATTTTTAATTTTTAAAAACTCTTCCCTAAGTTATTGCATGTTTCACTAATCAAGACACTTAATATGAATGTTGCAGTTCAATCTCGAGCATGGGGAAGCTCAAAGGGCCTGTCTCTGGTATCATTGTTGTAATAATCTCATTATTATGAGTATATTCCTTTTGAATTGAACGATCAACAATATTTTACCATGTGTACGTAACCTTGCCACACACTGGCAGCACCGGCTTGTTTGATATACTTCCATTCTTCCAATATAAGAAACTTAAGCAAACATAATTAATATAAATGCAGCTTCTTTGTAACTCGATTGACATCTTTTGCATATATTATGTCATTTGTAATGCGTTTTGTTATAAAGGAATATATATTTTAGTAATAAGGTTATGTGCATGGTGGTATTTATGTCCTTTATATTTTTTATTATTAACATAAGGAGGGCTGGTCTGGAGATTTATGATTCTCCTATGTGTGCCTGGCACTTTTATCTCTCTCTCTCTTCTTTAAGATTTTCAGGTCACAATGTGGTACGGGAGCAAGTTTTGATTCTCTGGAAAATTTAACTGTTTTGAGCACTGTTCATCGTCACTGTTCACACACTGTGCACTTCTACTGCTCACCAGCCATTGTTCCTCCCTACTGCTCATAGCCACTGATTCGTTGCCATTGTTCATTGCTGTTTTGTTAATTTATTTTCATTAACAGTGGGTTCATTGGTACTGTTGATCTGAATAGCCATTGACAAAAATTTCCCCTGTTTTTCTGTTATCTTCTCACTTGACTCTTAATTCTGATGCTCCCTCTTGCTTAAGAGTTGTTTTAGGCCATTTGTTTTCTCGGTTGGGCTGTGTGCATCCACTAGCGGATGCAATGTGTGCTCAACTGCTCATAAAGTGTTGCCAATGTGAAAGCAGTCACATCCGGATAGTAGTAAGTAGTAACCGCTGTTTCTGGTTGATGCATCTTTGGGTTGGTCGTGATGTGTTTTGTTGTGTGAAATTCTGGAACAGTTTATTACTAACTGTGCCTTTTATCTGTCATTGGTGAGGTTTTGATGGGTGTTTGACTTCCCTGGTTCCTATTTGTGCCTGCATCTACATTCAGTTGATGTCAGGCTGTGTTTTGTGAGAGCTTCAGGGCTAAACTTTGAAACGATCCTGCTGTTTGTGTGATTCTGTCTGCTGGGTGGTCTTCTGGTGTTCTAGCATAATTTTCTCCCTCCTTTGCCAGCATACTCAGGCTATAGTTGTTGCTGTATTGTGGTGCTGTGTTCTGTTGTCGTTGTGGTTGCTTGTTGAAGCCTTACTGCACCAGTGCACCTCCAAAGGGCTGGTCTGTGCGACTGTGCACTGTAACTAATATGTTCAGTGCTGTTTCTGATCTACTGTGAGCTGATCTGCTGTGTTGGGGGTTGTTCTGATGGCCTCCACAAAGAAAGCTTTGTGGTTACTGTTAATGTGCAAACAACTGCCATCAAATTGGCTGGATCCCTCCAATTATTTGTTTTGGTTTCAAGCAGTTTGAGTGCATATTGATGCAAAACGGAAGTCCGAGTGTCTGTGGCATTCTCTGCCATCTCTAGATTATTACAAGGATTATGAAGATTGGATGATGGAAAATGACACGCTGCCTGTGCGGTCATGGAATAGCTTGAAGCCATGAACTGCTGTGGGGTTTATTTTTCATAGAACTGCTAAAGCAGTATGGGATGATAAAATATCAAATCTTCCCACATGAGAAAATTTTCAAATTTGACCAAGAGGGTAGGTGTGTTAGTGAGTATCATAGCACTCTTAAGAGTATGCGGTAGGAACTCAATATCTACAAACCGGTTAATTTCAACATCGAGATGAGTAAGGCAATTAATAGATTTTTCAGATGGGAAGTTTTTTGTTTGAGTTGAATCTTGAGCTTCAATATATTTATGATCAGATTTGTGCTAGTGAATACCAATGAAGCAGATGATGCTAGACTTCAGCGAATCACCAAAGATGGCTCTTAGTATGAGGATATTTATGTCTTTCATATCTTTTCATTATTATATGGATTAAGGAGGGATGGCATGTAGATGTACGTTTATCCTAGGTCCAACTGTCATTCTCTCAAATCTGGTTCACAACACATTGCTCAATGTGTTTAGAGTGCTTTAAATGTATATGCTTATGCTACAATCTCCTGTATTGTAGAGGAGCATTTTCTACAGGCATTTATTTATTTATTTATCATGCAAAAATCCTAGTTCACCATCATTTATTATACTGGAGTTATTTATATAATGCTTTGCTGGCATTGTTTGATATTGATATTCCTATAACAATCTAAGAAATCTGTAGATTCCGTTTGCAGATTTCTTAAATCATGATGGGGTTTCAGAAGCAGTTGTACTAAGTGACGAAGATAAACAACTCTCAGAGGTTTTGCCTTCCCCCCAACCCCAAATTTGTTGTACTGGCATCAAAATCATTTACTCAAACTTCATATTTTACTGCTTTTGTAGGTTTGCTTTTCTATATTTTCTTCCTCTTATTTCTTCCGAGAACTAGAAATTATTCCACTTGCCTTTTGAATCTTATTACCATTGCATATCAATGCTCCACGTGTTTTATTGCTGCAGTATTTCCAGGATCAGCTTTGCATAATTTGAGAAGAATAATTTCTTATGCGTGTTTTCTCATAGGGTGATGTGCAATAAATTTCTCCTCTAGTTCTAATTCTTTAAATTCATTTGTGTAGGTTATTGCTGATCGTAACTATTGTCATGGTGAACAGGTCTGATGCGACTTCCATATACGATTGTAATAACTGTTATTTCTATCAAGGAATTAATTTTTCTGTTTTGTGCCTGTATTCTTGAGCTGTACGTTTGATTATTTGTATTTTTGTCATAAAGAACACAAAATTAATGCTATTACGGGGTGTGATTTTATGCAGCTGTCGCATTATATCTATATATATATATATATATATATATATATGTAATTTTCATTTTGGTCGATCCAATCATTTATTTCCTGTGATAGAGCCTGTCATCTTGGGCTTTTAACCTTTTTCAGTTGGGGTTTTATTCATATCGAGTGTGCTGCCTATGTTCTCCAAATAGAGAAAATATTTTGCTGTACAAATTTATGTCATTATATTCTAGTATTCTAAGACATATATTAATTCTTGTCTTCAAAGTATACATGGGGTAGTGTATTGTGTACATACAGTGAACTTCTTTTTCTTTTCGTGTGTTTAGAAAGAAGCAGTTGTCTTGGGCAGTTCTAAAATTCATGACTGTTTGCGACTGTTTTGGTTACACCACATATAACTAATATGTTTCTGCAATTTTTAGATTGGATGAATGATATTGTGCTATCTGAAATTTTCTATTTAGTGATATTTTATTTATTTATCCATAATTCATTTTCCTTAATTTTTGTGAGTTTAGGGTTTAGTTACTCCATTTCATGTAGTTCCTTTTATTTGCCTTGTATAGTGTCCTTTTATGTAACTAGTTATTCTACTTCCTTTCATTTGCCATTTCCTCAATTTTTGTCAATTCCTTTTTCTTGTCTTTGGAGGTTGATTGCCATGAAGTTATCAGTTTTCTTTCATTCGTAAGCATTTAGAGTTGACAGATAAGCAAATTATTGAGGTTCAACAGTGATTGTTGACAATATCGGAACAAAACAACTGACAGAGACTAATAGCGCCTTTGCAGATCTTCAAGTCTTAATCACCAGATTTGATCTCAAATTTGTCAGGCGCAATTGTGGTCCATGACTGTTGAAGGGCCATCTAACTGCAAATGGAAGGAAGGTCTCGATTTGTGAACTGAGTTGAGGAGTTCGAGCCAACCTAGAACTACTTGTCTTGAATTTCCTCATTTCAACGATGAAGGTCCAAATGAGTGTGTTTATAGGATTGAGCAATTTTTTAAATTAAATTGAAATTTGGACCATAGAATGTTTCACTGACTTTCTTCCACCTGGATGGTGAGCCCCTGCAATGATGTAGTGGCTGGAGAAAACATGAGGAATGGTTACATGGTAGAATTTGTGGAAGCACTCTCTTATTCATTTTGCCCCCAGCACATATGAGCACTTCACTGGGAAATTCACTTAGCTATGTTAGACCTCCAATGACTATCAGTTCTGATTTGAACAACTCACAAATTGGACCATACATTTGTCTGGGAATTTTTTGTTAGCTGTTTTTTTTTTTTTTTTTTTCTGAGAAAAACATAAGGATGAGGTAAAGCATACTTGTGATGGGAAATTGGTCCCAGGCATTGTTGCATGTTGCAAAAATTATTCTTTGATCAAAGATGAATGGCGTGATGATGAGCAAGAAAAAGAAGTTAATGAGATGGAAGATGCAGCATAGTGTTTAGATGGTGCAACACCTGAGACTTCTATGCATGCCATCTTTCAAATTTGTCTCTCCAGACCATGCATTTTTTTGTTTAGCTGAAGAAATGAATATGGACTGTTCTTGATTCTGTTAGTATGTCATATTCATAAATTTTTTCTTACCTTGGCTAAATAACTTAAATATAAGTGGGCTAGAGACAAATATATTAGAGGTTAGGATGGTCAATGGGATGCATTATTCATATAGGAGTCTGTTTCGATATGGTGTTAGGTTTGGTCCTGTTACATGGAATTTTCCTAAATTCTTCTTGCAATTTAAAGTATTTAGAAAGAGATTTTAAGTACATGAGCGATAGATCCTCCTATTGAAATAGATAATAGCCATGCCATAGAGAATTAGATGTCAGACAGTCAGAGGGAGGTGCAGCAATGCTAATGACTATATATTTAGTGGGAGGAGTCGAACTGAGTAGAGTTGCTAGCTGATTGAAGAAGTCATCGACTTCTTATTTGGATATTTTTTCTACTCTCAAGTCTCAACAGGTTTTCTCCTAAACGTTCATGTGACTACTGCATTCCTTTATTTCGCAAGAGGCACTCCCCAAATATCCATCCTTCCTGGTATCCCTACATTCAGAAGTTAGGGATTAACAATCTCATGTAATGTTGGAAAATGATATTATCCTTTGCAATCGTCCCTATTCATCACATGTTCTTTCAGTGTAGAAAAGAGATGGTCATGGCGAATGTGTACAGATTATCAGGCTCAGCAAAATGACAATGAAGGATAAATTTTCGATTGCCACTTTTGATGAGTTGCTGGATGAACTATGCCTGCTTATTTTTCTAATTGGATCTCTGGTTTGAGCCCCCAAAAATGATATTCCAAAAGCTGCTTTTTGCACATTTTTTGCTGCGCTTTTTATTTTAATGTTTTTGATCTTTCTTGGGAGAACCATTTATCTCATTTGGTGGCAAATTTTAAAATTTTAAGAGGAACATAAATTGTTTATTTTAACTTTCAAAATGGTGGTTTTGGTAAAACACATGGAATATTTGGGCACATAATATTGTGGGATAGTGTGGCCATAGACCTGCAAAAGGTGTCTAGCATCCAAATATCCTTGGGCGTTGACAGCATTCTTGGAGTTGAATGGACATAGACGAACTTTCTGAATAATTATGGGGAGATTGTGACTCTCCCTGCTTTGCTGAAAAATTTTAAAAAAACTCTTTCTAGTTGAATGACAAAGCAGAAGCTGCCTTTAATGTTCTTAAAAATTCCATGGCAACAACGCCAGTTTTGGCTCTACTAAAGTTTTCTAAACCATTTGAGATAGAGAGTGATGTGCAGGCATTGACTCTGGAGCGGTGTTAATGCAGGGGGAATCAACCATTGGCTTATACTAGCAAAGCCTTGTTCTAAGAGTACTAGGGACTTTTGGCTTGTAAGGAAAAGGGGATTGCAGTCCTACATGCAATGAGAAAAATGGTAAAATTACTTAATTGACTTGTAATTTGTACTCTATGTTCAACATCATAGCCTAAATTATTTGAAGGAGCTGCATATTTCAAGTATCAACTAAAGTTCTGCAAGGTCTGCCAAAATTATGAGCTTTGATTATGAAATTTGATGTGTGGTGCTGACAAAGCAGCAGCAGTGATGCGTTGTCTTCACTATGGAGGGCCGGTTACTGGCTATCTCATGCCTTGTGCCTAGATGGGCAGGTGAGCTGAAGAGAGAAACAGAAGCATATGAAGTATTTTAAGAATTTGTCCTTGCCATCAGGGACAAAGTGGGGCATATGCCCATTCTTATATTGACAGATTGTAGTGGGATAATATTTAAAAAGTATGGTGGCATCTGGAAAAAAACTTTTTGAGCGGTGACAGTTGGTTCTTCAATTGTTGCATGATTCCCCTATGAGTACTTCGGGATTCAACAAAACTTACAAGAGTTTAAGGAAATTTCTGTTAGAGGGGGATAAAAAAGGATGTCAAGCAATATGTGGATGCTCGTGATGCTTTCTAGAGAAATAAAATTGTAAAAATGTGACTTTGCTTGGTTTGCTACAACCTTTATTGGTACCACCAGTTATTTCGACAGACATATCTGTAGATTTTATTGAAGGTTTGCCACCACCTCATGGGAATACTGTAATGGGGATGGTGGTAGATTGACTTTTTAAGTATGTATATTTCATTCTGGTTGCTCATAGTTATATCGTTGTTGAAATTGCTCAGTTATAGGTTAAGTTGCATGGTGTGCCGACCTCGACTGTCAGTGATAAAATAAGATTTTCATTGATGCTTTCTGAACAGCATTGTGTAGCCTGCATGGTATGAAGTTATCAGACTTATGCATGAGTTCTTTGTACCACGAGCACATGGAAAGAGTAAAGACAGAAATGGTTGACAGGTGTCTAGAGACCTATCTCAAGTGTTTCACCGGTCATCAACCCAAAAGATGGGCAAGTCTCTTTCATGTGATTAGTTGTGGTATAATACTAGTTTTCATAGTTCTACCAACATGAATCCCTATGAAGCAGCTTATGATCAGCCTCCTCTGATAGTGCTCTTTCATATTCGGGGGTCAACTTCAATGTGGTTGCAGACTGCAGAGAGTTGCAGAACTGTGATTGTTTTCAGTTAGCATAAAGATAACTTAAATGCAGCACAAATGTCAGGGGAAGAAACAAGTAGACAAGCATGGCAGTGAATGATCCTTCGAAGTTGACGACTGAGCTTATCTGTTTTTGCAGCTTTGGAGCCAAGTTACAGTGGGTAATTGCAGTAACTTGAAACTATCTTCTAAATTTATGATCCCTATTAGATTCTGGAGAAATTTTTCCCAGTTGCTTATAAGCTGCATGCCTGGATATGCTAGCTGGATCAAAGGTGCATTCTGCTTTTCATATTTCAAACTCGAAAAGAGGATTGGACCCAAGATAGTTGGCTCTGCCAACATGCCTTATTTTTCACTTGGATGGTGAACTTCATTGAGCCTGGTGCTACTCCCGTTTGAAAAATGGTCAGGAAGCATAACCATGATATAATAGAAGTGCTACTGGAATTGTTACATGCTGCTCTGGAGTCCTGAAGATGCTACTTGGAACTCTGCATGGCTAATAGAAGCTGTTAAGGCTTGATATACATTGTTGGTCCACAATCTAACAGCTTAAGTTTGTGGGTAAAGTGGTTGCTTAACAGAAAAAAATTCCCTAATTTTCAACCTTGGGGAGTATGGACAATGTGTATTTCAAAGGAGAGTGGAATGATACTATTCTATTGAAAATGTTCCTATTCAGTGATATTTTTCTATTTACCTTGTTTTCCTTAACTTTTGTGGAATCTGTAGGTAGAAAATATAGTAAAATTTAAAGATAAAATGATAAAAAGGGTGACTGGACAACAGAGGATAAGGTGGACACAAACACTGTGGAGTAGGATGGTTAGCTTTACTAAAAAGATAACAAAAAAGATTTAAGGTGAATCTAAAGGAAGATTTGCGACTAGTAATAAAAGTTGGTGGTGGGATCAAGATATCTAAAAAAACCATAAATATGGAAAGAATTTGATATAAAGTATGGCAAAGTTGTATAACCTTTGAATACTTTAAAACGTACAAAGATGCAAGAAAAGATGCAAAAATGACCAGCAGTGAAGCACTGAAGCTAAAGTAGAGCTTATGATAATTTGTATACTAGACTACATACAAAGGAAGGGGAAATAGATGTGTATACTTGTAAGAGCTAGAGAAAGAAAGTGCAAGGATTTAGATAGTGTCAAAATCTATAATGAGTGAGGATGAGAATGTCATGCTTAAAGAAGAAGACATAAAAAAGAGATGGCGAGGCTACTTTAATTAATTGTTTAGTGGCCAAGTTGAAAGCTTAAACTTATTAGTGATAGATGAGGAAAAGGCAAAAAATTTGAGATTTATTTGCAATGTTAAAGTCATTGAAGTTAAGATGGCTTTAAAAAAAATGAAAAATGGGAAATCTATTGGATTGATAACATCCAATTGAAGTGTGGAAATGTCTAGGGGATAATGGAAGTATATGGTTAACTAATTTATTCAACACAATTATAAAAATCAAGAAATGCCAGACAAATGGAGGAAAAGCACACACTAATACTTATATACAAAAACATGCTTGTAAGCTTGAGAGAATCACGAGATATTTTTTTGTGGTCTGGCATGGAGAGTTGTAGGTAGGGCTGCAAACGAACCAAGCCACTCATGAGCGGCTTGGGAGCTCAGCTTGGTAAGGGCTCGTTCAGGCTTGTTTATTATCTACATGAGTGAGTCCCAAGCCCAATTTTTAGGCTTGTGAACGAGCTGAGTGTGAGCACAGCCGGGCTTGGCTCCTTTCGGCTCATGAGCGGCTTAATAATTGGCTCAAATGGGCTTGTTTATTGGACTTGTTAAGGAGTTTGGAAATGAGCTCGTTAATAGGCTTGTTAAGTTGGCCAAATCCCAAGAGTTCAATACTAGCTCAATCACCCAAGGAGTAAGACACAAATTTTAACTCAAACAAAATAAGTGGATGAAACTATTGCTATTAGGTCGTTTATAAAATTTCAACAGGAGCCCGAGCTCGAGCCCAAGCCCGAGCCTGAGCCCGATCTCAAGCCTAAGCCAATATTTTTAATCTCGAGCCAAGCTCGAGCCCAACTTTCTGAGCTCGAACCGAGCCCAAGCCTGATCCAGAGTCAAGTTCTGACTCTACCAAGCTGAGCCTGAGCATGCTGGAGCTTAGCTCGGCTTAGCTCATTTGCAGCCCTAGTTGTAGGGACCATTTAGTGAGTTGGGTGGAGGTTTGTAGGTCTAAAAAGGAGGGCGGTCGGGTCTTTGTAGCTTGGTGTCTAAAAACACCACTCTTTTAGCTAATGGTTGTGGCATTTCCCCTTATAAGAAAATTCCTTGTAGCATGGAGTTATACGTAGTAAGTTTAGGTGGGATAAGAAAATTCCTTGTAGTATGGATTTATACGTAGTAAGTTTAGCTGGGACACCAATGCTACTTTGAGATGTTCTTTGGGGAGTCCGTGGAGGTTTATTTTCCCATATTTACTCTATTTTCACCCCTCACGCTAAATTTGTATAGGGAAGGGTTCTTGGATTCGTCTTTGGAAAGACCTATGGCTTGGGAATGTTTCTTTTTCCACTTCTTTTCCTCCTCTTTTAGACACTGCTCTGAGCTGAATTGAGTTATTTTATTATTATTATTATTATTATTATTATTATTATTTCTTGTAGACAGTTTGAGTAGCTTTCCGGTCTCTTGGAATCTTCATTTAAGGAGAACTATAAAGTATAAACGATAGGGAGATGGTGGAGTTGTCTTCCTTGTCCGTATTGAACAATTGCAACTTATCTTTGGGAAGTGATGTTCGTTCTTGGTGTCCGGATCAATTGAGTGTTTTCTTGTAAATTATTCTATGAATTTTTAACCTATTCAAACTCTCCTTTTCCTTTTTATCCTGTTATTTGGAAGGTTAAAGTTTCTCCAAAAATAAAAGCGTTTATGTAGTTGGTTGTGCTTAACAAAATTATTATCAATAACTTGCTGCAGATTAGGATACCTTTGAAGGTTTTCTCTTCAGATGTTTGTGTGATCTGTTATAGGAATTCTGAAACAGCCTCCCATCTCTTTTTGCATTGTGACTTTGCTTGGAGGATTTGGAATAAACAATTTGGTATTATGGAAAAGAGTTGGGTTTGCCCATGTTCAGTGGAAGACTTGTTAGTCATCTCTTTTGCTGGCTTTGGAAGAAGGAAGGGTAGGGCAACCTTGTGGAAGTGTAGCAAATATGCAGTGTTATGGGGTTTATGGTTGGAATATAATGCGCGAATTTTTTGTGGGAAGAAGTTGAATTTGTCATTGGTGTGGGAAAAGATTCAGTTTTTGACCTCTTTATACTTCAGCTTGGAATTTTTGAGGAAGCTAGTTTTCAGGATTTAAATAGGGATTGGAGGAACTGGTTGGCTTGATTTTTGTTGTTCAAGGTTTTTTTCTTCTGGTCTGAGCTAGATTTTTTTGGGAAATTTCTTATTCTCCCCCCTTTTAAATTCTTTCCCTATTAATGAAATTTCCTTTGCTGTAAAAAAGCCTATATACATAAACAAAGGTGATATTCAAAATTATAATGACGATCGTGGAATTAGACTAGTGAGCTAAACAATGATATTGTGGGAAAGGATAATTGAACAAAGAATAAAGTTAGAAACGAGGGTGTTAGAGAATCAATTTGGTTTTATGCCTAAGAGTCTATTTTGTAAGAAGATTAAGGAAAAGAAGAGGGACTTGCATATGGTTTTTATTGACCTAGAGAAAGCCTATGCTAGGCTACTTAGGGAAGTTCTTTGATGGGTTTTAGAAAAGAAGGGACTATGCAGTAGGTATACTAATGTCATTAGGGATATATATGATAGAGTAATGACTAGCGATAGGACTGCAAGAATTTCCAATCACAATAATTTTACATCAAGGATCTACTTTGAGCCCTTACTTTTTTGCATTAGTGATTGATGAATTCACTAGGAGTATCCAAAGTGAGATCCCATGGTGTATGTTGTTTGTAGATGATATTATTTTGATCGATGAAAATAGAAGTGTAGTGGAATCTAAGTTAGAATTATGGAGAGAAGCTTTAGAGTTTGGGGCTTCTAGGTTAAGTAGAAATAAGATGGAATATATGAGATTTAATTTCAGCCATGGTAGGAGGAATATTGGAGAAAATATTAAATTTGATGGGTGAGAAATTAATATCATTATTAGATTTTGAATCTTGGTTCTATCATGCAAGCTGGAGGAGAAATCGGAGAGGATGTAATACTAGAATTAAAGCAGGTTGGTAAAATTGAGGAGTGCTTTAGGTGTGCTATGTGATCACAGAATACCCCTAAAATTAAAAGGAAAGTTCTATAGAACGATTATAAGACTAGAAATATTATATGGATCAGAGTGTTGGGCAAATAAGAAATACCATATTCAAAAAGTAAAAGTTGCTGAAATGTGAATCCTAAGGTGGATGAGTGGTATAACATTAAATGATAAATTGATAACAAACTTATTCATAACAAGTTAGGCATCACATTGATAGAACATTAGATGAGAGTGGGGTGGCTTAAATGGTTTGGACATCTAAAATGCTGGCCAAGTAGTGCATCTATGAGGAGGAGAGAGCTTGTTACTATTACTAGTAATATATAAGGGGTAGGGATAAACCTAAAATAATGTAGAATGAGATAGTAAGGAAGGATTTAATAGCTCTTAAACTGTCTGAAGATAATGTTTTCGATCATGTGTATTGGCGGAAAATGATTCATGTAGCAGACTCACCTAGTGGAACTTAAGGCTTGTTGTTGTCTGTTTGTTTCTTTGTTTCCTTAACTTTTGCCATTCCTTTAATTTAGGAATAAGTTCCTCTATTTTATATGGCTTCCATTTATTTACCTTATGAGACTAATTTAAGGGATATAGATGCCCGCATGGCAATTCATTGAGAAATAGACACAAAGACCTTGATCTCCACAAACAGATTTGTTTTCTTTTATTAGATGCAGTGGTACTGTATCAATATATATGTGTGAGTATTGAATTATGTTTTGCATTTAAAATAATGCTTATGGGGAGTTTCTTGAGTTTTGAAAAATTCCAATAATTATGTTCTCATTAGTGTTTATGCTCCTGAACTAGGTGTAGTAGAAAATCTTAAGAGACAATTTTGGGAAGATATATAATACAAGGCATATCAAGGGTTGAGAAAATATTCATAGGAGCAGATCTGAATGGAAAAATTGGAAGGGATAATAATGGTTATGAGAGGATACATGGAGGATATGGATATGAAGACAAAAATGAGCCTGGGGTGATGATCTTAGACTTGATATGTCATAAGATTTTATTACGATGAATACTTGCTTTAAGAAGAGAGAACACTTAATAACCTTCAAAAGTAGATGAAATAAAAGTCAAATAAATTTTTTCTTAACTAAGAGGGTAGATCGCTTATCATGTAAGGATTTTAAAGTTATCCTTGATGAAAGTTTGACCACACAACATAGAGTTTTAGTGTTGGATATATGTATTAAAAGATGGAAGAGAATTGATAAAATAAACTAGTGTAAGAGAACTAGGTGGTAGAACCTAAAGAGAGAAAATATAATAAAATTTAAAGATAAAATGATCAAAGATTATAATTGATTGCACTATAGAGGATGGTGTAGACACAAACGCTCTTTGGAGTAGATAGTTAGCTTTATTAAGAAGATAGAAAAAGAGATTTTTGGTGAATCAAGAGGAAGATTCTTGAATGACAAAGAAAGTTGGTGGTGGGATCAGGATGTCCAAAAACCTGTAAAGACAGAAAGAATTTGGTATAAAATATGGAAAAAATGTAGAAGCATGGAAAACTTTGGAAAATATAAAGGAGGGAAAAGAGACATATTTAAACTTGTTAAAGCTAGAGAAAGAAAGAGTAAGGACTTAGGTAATGTAAAATGTATAAAAAGTAAGGATGATATTGTCTTCATTAAGGAAGAAGACATAACAAAAAATGGCAAAGTTACTTTAGTAAGCTATTTAATGAAAATCAAGTAAAAGGCTTAAACTTATAATTGACAAATGAGGAAAAGATAAAAAAAATATAAGATTTATTTGCAAGATTAGAGCTAATGAAGTTAAGTTTGCATTAAAAAAGATGAAAAATAGAAAAACTTTAAGACCGGATAATATCCCAATTGAAGTTTGGAAATGCTTAAGTGATAATGAAACTATATGGTTAACTAATTTATTTTATACAATTATAAAAACTAAGCAAATGCTAAACGAATGGAGGAAAAACACTTTAATACCTATATACAAAAATAAAAGATATTCAAAATTGTAATAATTATTGTGGAATTAAACTTAAGAGCCATACAATGAAACTATAGAAAAGGATAGTTAAACAAAGATTAAGACTAGAAATGAAGGCCTCAAAAAATCAATTTGGTTTTATGCTTGGGAGATCTACTACAGAAGCTATATATGTTTTACGAAGATTATTGAAAAAGTTTAGGGAAAAGAAGGGAGACTTGCATTTGGTATTTATTGACGTAGAGAAAGTGTATGATAGGGTACCTAGGGAAGTTCTATGGTGTGTTTAAAAAAAATAAAGGTGTATGTGGTAGGTATGCTGATGTCATTAGGGATATGTATGCTGGAGTAATGGCTAGTGTTAGGACTATAGATAGAGAGACTAGAGAATTTCCAATCACAATTGGTGTACATCAAGGATCAACTTTGAGTCCTTATCTTTTTACTTTAGTGATGGATGAATTGACCAAGTGTATTCAAAATGAGGTTCTATGGTGTATGTTGTTTGTAGATGATATTGTCTTGATTGATGAAACTTTGGGGGGGGGGGGGGGAGTGGAATCTAAGTTAGAATTATAGAGAGAAGCTTTAGAATCTAGAGATCTTAGGATAAGTAGAAATAAGATATAATATATGAAATGTAATTTCAGTCATAGTAGGAGAAATATTGGAGATAAAGTTAAACTAGATGATGAAGAAATCAATAGCACTAGTAGATTTCGATACCTTGGATCTATTGTGCAAGCTGAAGGAAAAATTGAAAAAGATGTAATACATAAGTTAAAGCAAGTTGGGTAAAATGGAAAAGTGCTTCGAGTGTGCTTTGTTCCTAGAATACCCTTAAAATTAAAAGGAAAGTTTTATTGAACAATTGTAAGACAAGCTATGCTATATGGATCAGAATGTTGGACAACTAAGAAACAACATATCCAAAAAGTAAAAGTTTCCAAGATGAGGACGATTAGATGTATGAGTGGTATAATGCTAAATGATATATTAAGAAATGAACATATTTGCATAAGTTAGGTGTAACTCCTGTAGAAGATAAGATAAGGGAGGGATGACTTAGATGGTTTGGGCACTTGCAACGTAGGCCACATAGTGCGTCAATGAAGAAGAGTGATTTAGTTACTTGAGGGGCACTAAAAGGGATAGGAGTAGACTTAAAATAACTTGGAATGAGATAGTAAGAATTTAATAGCCCTGAATTCGTCGAAGGAAATTGTCCATAATTGCATAAATTGACGGAAAAGGTTTCATCTAGCTGACCCCACCTAGTGGGACTTGAGACTTGGTTTGTTTTTGTTGTTGTATGTTTCCATAAAAGTTTAAGATTGTAACCACGTAGTTTCTGTTCCATGTATGATAAATATGCCCCTACATATTGTGTGAATTATTATCTATATAGTTATCTTGAATATAGACCTGTTACTACTATAGTTTTGCAGTATCTTTTATAATTTCTGATCCAAGTACTTGCTTGAAGTTTCTGTTTAGGTTTTTATAAGATATGGAAAATTCCCAAATGCTACCCTGCTGCTAGATTTTGGGTTTACGCTTCCTTATAACATTTATGACCAGGTTAGTCTAATGCAACACATATCTATTACACAAAAAAATGTTTTGCATGTCAGATGGCATATCTTGTTCTGTTCCAATAGCAGTACCTTTTTTTACAGTTGTTACTATGAAAATATGACATATTTTTGTATTCTTAGGGCTAGAATGTAGTCATTGTTGCTTATCAGAAAGAAATAATATTTTTAATTGTCCTCTTTGATTAGTCGGACGCTTGTTAATGGAGCAGTTTATCAGGGATTCGGGAACCCGACTTTGATTGTTCAGATAGAGTACTCTAGCATCTATAACTTCCAAGTAGATCGTCACACTTAAATTAATGGAGTACCTTCTAAGACAAGCTTGATATTGTTAAGAATTTTTATAGTTGATTTTATTTTTACAATCTAGAGAAATGCTTTTAATCATGTGGTCCAATATTATCTTATCATGCTGATTTCTTTGGATTCAATGATTTTTATTAAAATGAAGGTAGGGAAGAGGGCCAAGAAGTTGCGTCTTGTACATTGCCCAAAAGAAAATTATATGCCCTTAATGTGCTTGCTTACATGATTTTTAAAAAAAATGTTTCTGGTCATTATGCTCCTTGATCTTGACACCAATTTAAAATTTGAAGACATGGACAAACTCTAGATGTGGTTAATCAATTTGTGGGTCTGCATCTTTGTTGGTTTGCTGCCTGTCTAATTTCAGTGCTTCAGGACAGATGTACTTCTACCACCAAGTATGAGGGTCAGATACAAGACAAATCTTGTTTATATCTTGTGTATTTCCTCCCTTTGGTTATTATGGGTCTTACATGTTTATGCTTTGACATTGCTGTGAATGATTTCTTTTATCATTTGTGCTGCTTCTTTGCTGGGACAACACACAATAAACCACCAACTTGTTTATAACAATAACAATCCTCTATTAATGCCAATGCTTTTAATCCCCCACCCCCCCGTGCGCAGGGTTTCTAAAAATATTTTTTCTTGCTCTTCAAGTTGTCTGTGCTTAAAAGGCCTATATATAAATATTTATTTGGAAGTGAATTGGAACTGAAGTTTTTTTGGACATTTGTTCTGCATCAATTGGCTCTCTCAATTCATTCCATGTGTTTCATATGTTGACCCTCTGCATGGTGAAACTTTTGGCTTCTTTGTCGTCGTTGTTGTATTGGGCCTATTGGCTCCAAGACTTGCAAATTGGTACTGTTCTGGCTTGTGTTGATTATTAGGCTGTGAACATGAAAAATAATGCATTGAGACCTTGGGTATCTGAAGAAAATTTCCAATGTCTTCTTATAGAGATGTCAAAAAGGTCGAAAGGAGCAGTGACTCCGAGACTTGCAAATTGGTACTGTGCTGGCTTATGTTGATTATTAGGCTGTGAGCATGAAAAATGATGCATTTGAGACCTGGGTACCTGAAGAAATTTTCCAATGTCCTCATAGAGATGTCAAAAAGGTCGAAAGGAGCAGTATCTTTTTTATTCTCATAGTCCTTGTTTTACTTTTATTATCTCCAAGATGTGAAAAAAGGTTGGTAACTATTGAGGTCTGTTATCTATTTGGGATTGTCGTAGTCTAATATAAATATATCAAATGGAGAGACATAACATTGATGTCTGGTGCTCATGCTACCAAACTAGGGTAAATCCAATTCAGTTTCCAAAACTAGGAAAAATCCAAGAAGGTGTGATGATTTGTAGGATACTAGCCTTGGAAACCAAGAAACCCCAAATAGGGAAAGTTGAACTAAAATAAAATTGAAGTGCTTAGAAATTAAAAGAGTCCTAAATTTCCTAGGCTTCTTGAAATTGGAGGACCCTTAGGAATGACGTTGGTATGGTAGCATAATACCTTTCATTCCAAATCAAGCCCTTTCACATTAGTTCTTATTCTTTTCTCTTTCTTCTTTGCTCTCTTTCTTTCCTTCATCCTCCACCCCTCGTCCCTTTGTTCAGAAGTTCTATAATTTGATCACATGAATTTTCAAATGGTGCATTAGCTCATGTCAAAAACATGCTGCAACCAATTGAGAGTGAATTTTTTTTTTTGTTTCTTTTTTTCCTACTTATAAGTCATCCTTCAAGTTAGGATGAGATGCACCTAAAGTCCCCACCATGGCTATGATTCAACACAGTGCTAACTGCAAGTGCAAACCATGTGTTATGTAATCTCATAGTCAAAAGATACTTTGTACAAGGTTTGATGAGAAATAAATGACTTTGTAATCCAAACAAAGAAGTTATTCTACTGTTCAAATTGTATTACATGTTCACAAAGCAATCCAGATTGCAAAGTGTATTGGGGACCTCTCGCTGCAAGGACAGTTGGAACCCTTGGTTTTTAAAAACAAAATGGTGGAATTTTGGAAAGTGTGGCCATCTGGCCATTGTATGAAGATATGCCCCTCTATTTCCTGATGTCTCAATTGACAAGTTGGGTCAGTGATTGAGATGGATAACATTAATTTAGGCTATGAGTTGGAAGTGCATGCAAAATGTGACCACTGAGAAATGTTTGTTGTTGGATTTAGCAATCTATTTTTTTTATTTTTTTCAGTTTCACTACAGCAGACACTGTTGATTTGATGGCAATGGATCTTGCATTTGTTTTAGTAACTAGATTGAGTTTTTGACGGCTAAGTGGCAAAATTTTGATGTACATTGCCTATTATCTTTTCTGACACTATCAAAAAACTGTGATCAAGTCTTTGATCCAGACTAGGAAGGTTTTTTTTTTTTTGGTTTTGTTTTTTTGTTTTTGTTTTTTTTTTAAATTTAATTCACTCCCATGGTCTCACTTGATTACCAAGGTCGAAGTCATGACCATACTCTTGCATCTTGATATACGTGGGGAACATAACCTAGGACTTACATTAGACTTTTGTCACTTTTAACTGTAAAAAAATTCAATATAGTTGATAAAGAGAAAGTATGAAAGACTCACTTTACTGTGATGCTTGAACAAGAGTAGCTCACTATGGCTGCATGACACAACAACGACAACAACAACCAAGCCTTAAGCGCCTCTAGGTGGGGATGGCTAATCAATGCAGCTGCCTCAAAATGTATTGGTGCATGGATGAATGATGTGGTCTATCTTCCAATAATGGCTACTCTCATGGTTTTGGTGGCTTTTTTCCTTTTGATGGCCTAGGGTTTTACTTTACTTTTATGATGTGGAGGTCTGCAATACAACCTTCGTAATCAAGATTTTATTGTAACCTATTGTACCATTTGATGAGTGCAATAATTTCTAAATTCATTTATTTCTTGACTCCAAAGCAATTTAACATATTTGGTTTGCACTTGCAGTGAGCTTTGCGTAGTGCATGATGCTCATTAAGTTATTAGTCATAGTGGAGACTTCAATTGCATTTCGTTTTGACTTGCCTTCCTTTGTCACTCAATATGCATATGGGAGACAATTGATTGAGATGCTTCGAACTTCATCGCTGCTATCATGTGAGCTCAAGAGACCCTCATGTGTTGAACCTAAGGCACATGTATTTAATGCTTTGATCATTGGAGTAGTATTTGTTGAATAGTTGGGTAAAATGGAAGACCGGACCTCAATAATAGGTCTCTCTCTCAATTTACAATATATGCCATGTACATACCATTAGTAACTCACACTCAACATAACTCTAGCACATACTATCAATGCTAAATAACCAAAATAACCATTAACACATTAACACTCCCCCTCAAGTTGGAGCATATATAACATATGCTCTTAGCTTCTTACAAATGAATTTAATATGAGCACCTCCCAAGGTTGTGGATCTCTGTCCGAAGGGGGAGTTTTAATGAGATTCTAGAGACAACAACACTATCTGGGAAGTTTCTGGTGACTGCAGTTTTTTTCAGCGACTTCTGGACTTGTTTCTTACCTCTAAAGGTACAGATGATCTTCCTATAACGGCAGATTTGCGTAGGACAATCAGGTTTAGGGTTTGGTTTGGTAGTAGGGTTTAGGTTGGATCTTGCTTTGATATCATTAGATTACCACTTCACCTAAAAGCTTAAGCTATTGGGTTGTGGGCCAATAATGTATATCAAGCTTTAACACTCCTCCGCACATGCAGCCCGACAGCATGTGGAGAGATAAATACATGATAAATAACACCAATGATAGGGAACACAATAATATTTTTTTAAACACACACAATAAACACGGGCAACAAGACTAGAACCCAGGACCTCCTAGTAGCCAACTTTGATACCATGTTAAATTACCATTCTACCTAAAAGATTAAGCTATTAGGTTGTGGGCCAACAATGTATATCAAGCTTTAACATATACCATGCTGAATAATTGGGTAAAATGGAAGACCTAACCTTAATGATAGGTCTTTCCCTCTCTTTATAGTATATGTCAAGTACACGCCAATGACCATAATACCCTTCCTAACTCACACTTACCATCATAACTCTAGCATATACTAATAATGCTAAATAACCAAAATAACCATTAACAGTACTAGACCTCCCTCCTATTTTCGGAATTTTGTTAAGGTGTGCAATCGATGTTCGTCATGATTGTACAGTCACACGATGAAGTAAAGAGTATTTTTCGGATTTCTTTTGCAGTATATGTAGGACACTTGAGTAAGCGACATTAGTTCCTTACTCGATTGAAAGCAGAAGTGAACGCAGGAAAACTAGCATTGCTATTAGTCTACTTGCAACTCATTATATTGAATACATCATGCTCTCTCATTATCTCGTCCAATTTCAATTTGATTTGAAGATTCTTGTTCATGTACACATTTATGTGTTTGTGTCATTGCAAAATTCACACATCCTTTAAAAGAACTGTACTTTCAAATAAACTTCTGACTTGGGACCCTACGTAAGTTTCTTCTATTATTTTACAATTGTTGGTAATTATCAATCGTATGCTCTCATTCTGCTCCCCATTTAAAATCTTTAAGGAAGTTGGAAATGCGCATGTTTGAAGTAGCTTCTCTTTCCAAATGTCATGTGCAATTGATTATTGCATTGTGGGAAGCCTTTCTTGATTGGCTTTCACCTAGTCTGATCCCCACTGATTTTGATCAAGATTGGAAAATTTCATTCATTGCATCATGAAAGGCCTTCAATACCCATTTATAGATTTCACAGTTTCATCCACCAACAAGGTGCATCCAATCACCATTATCTGATGGTTATTAATCTCCTCAAGCAGTATGAGAAAGGGCTTTTTGTAATGATTTATCTTGAATATGGTATTAAAAATCAATACATCTCCACAACACTAATAATCCAAATGGCATATGAGTCCATCCAAAATAAAATTTCCTCATCTGTGCTCTATTTATAATAGAAAAGAAAACCCATGATGGTTGTATGTGTACCACTTAAATACATGAGGATAGCCCGACGTACCCATCTTTCAACATTGAGTTTTATTGCCCATATCCTTCGTAGTGAAACCAATATTCTCATAGTTTCCTAACTGTATTGTCATGAGGTCCATGTCTCATCAGGAGTAGTGCAACCATTTGCATTACCTTGAATCATGCAAGATCATGAACACATAGGTGAGAGTACAGAAATTGAACCTCTTTCAACAGTGCAAGTTATTGAGTGCTGAATTGAAATTTTTGACAATTCACTTTTATCTCGCATTGTTGAAACTAATATAAATGATGGCTAAGAATAAGAAGCAAAAGTGAATCACCCAGTCCAGCTTTCTCTGCACCAGTCCTAACGTTTTAAATGCTTGTTAGCTCGGTGGTGTGTGCTTGAGCATGCTCCTTTTCACATTATGGGTGTTTTGTATTTATCCTGTCTCACCTCTTGCTTTTTCTCATGCTAAAACCGACCACCTTCCTATAAAATATAATTTTTTCACCTCATTTTTAAAATCAAAATTTACAAGACCATGGACATTGTCATTTGTCAGCTCATCAAGTGCTTTAATGATTCCTTGTGTTTGTGGAGGCCCTTCTCTTCAAGTGTGGTTCCTTCATACTCCATTCCTGTTGCGGCTTTAACCCCACTTCCGTCTTCCGAATATCTTGTTGCACCCTTCTTTTAGGGAGTGCATTAAGTGTTGGTGGACAGATAACAATGTTAGGGGTGGGTGGGTTTAGATTAATGAGGAAGTTGGAGCATGTGAAAAGTGGACTGAAACTCTTGAATTAGGAAGTTTCTGGTAATTTGAAAGAAAAAAAAATCTGATTGAAAGTGTGATTGAATATTTGGATAGGTGGGAGGAGTGTAGCTTGGCTAGTGGAGAGGATAGGGCTAGAAGGGGCCAACTTTGTAATGACTTAGAGGTTATCCTTCCTGTGGAAAGTATAAGTTAGAAGCTGAAATCTAGGATGATGTGGGTTGGAAATATATGAGGAAGTATGGTGTAGGATTCAATTGATACAAATTTCTATATGTGGTTGTACACCAAAGGGTGTACGAATAGGTGCTCCAATGGCTTCACCAGGTGATGCAGGGGCAGCATCAAGGTTCTACGATCATGGAGAAATTAGAAGAGAAGAAGGAAGGGGAAGGGAGGAGATACCAGGGGGAAAACTCGCGTTCACTTCAATTCAAATTCATCAACAACTGCCTAGAACATGGCTTTCACACACTATTTATAAGAAAGCGTCTTTACATGAAATTACACATAAACCCCTAAAACTATCATTACAAACATTCCCCTACTTTACACAAATATTACAAACAAAACCCAAATTTCACATAATCCTATACTAATTAATACTAAACACACATAATAAACTACTAACTTAACCTCGCAATTCCTTAACCCTATGTTAGCTTTACTGTAATCCCAAGAGAGGGAGTGAATTGGTATTTTAAAACTTTCTCCCGTAGGTCTTATATCCAGTAGTAGTATTACTCAAACTTAGGGTCAATTTAGTGCAGATATAAAATAAATCAATATATTTAGTTAAAATTAAATTGCACAAGTAAACTAATTATGCATGCATAGTAAAGCAAGTAAAGAGAAATAACACCAAATATGTTATCGATGTTCGGCAAATGTGCCTACATCCTCGCCTTGGCTCACAAGCACAAGGATTTCACTAAGGCTCACTTCACGGGTGGAGCGGTGCCGAAATACAACTAGGTTAAATTAAAACAGGGCTGACCTCAACCTTTATAACCAATCCTTCCGAGCTGGATTAACACCCTTTAGGCCGCGCCTGAAATACAACCAATTCACGATACAAGATGTATACAAAATATATGCTTCTCCAACAAGTAGATTTGTACCAGTATTAATCAAAGCACATCAATAATATAAGAACTATAAGCTCAGTGCTATATGTGTGCAAAAACACTTAGAATAATGTCTATGATCAATCAAGTGCAATGAGTGTATTAACAAGCTAATCTTTGAAACTACGTATAGATGTATATCTCAATCACAGTTTAGGGTTTCAAAGATTTCCAACAAGAATAATCAAAATATCTCTAAAATAATTTTCTCAAGATTCAAGCACAAGAGATATTTGAAACGTAAGCTTGTGAAAACAATTTTTTGCTCAAACAAAAACACAAGCTAAGGTGTCTTGCAATTCGAATGCCAAGACCCACAAACTTTAAGGTTTCCCACACAATAGATTTATTAGATTAAATCGGGGGAAAACCTATGCTCAACTCTCAATCCAAAAATCAAACATACAATGAGCACAATGAGAGTTTCTAGCAAATGGGAATAAAGTATAATCACTCAAAGTACTCTCACAAGGCTTGATTTAGCAAATGAATAGTAGTATGAGAGTGTATAGGCTTTGTGTTTGGAAAAAGCTCTCTAAAAAATACAGAGAATTTGTTTGCTAATCAAAATGCTAATTACACCTTAATTGAGCAAATGAACGTATATTTATAGACATGGCCAAAATTATAACCGTTGGGGACACCAAGAGAATTACTAGAATTGTTTTAATTGAGTTTTAAAAAATTAACCCTTTTTAAAATTAGGCCAACTTGAGAGTTTCAGTTGACTGAGCCATAGGTTCGGTCGCCCGAACAAACACATGAGAAAAAACAAGTTTTTCATGTTTGGGTGCCTGAACAAATATTCGGTCTGTTGACCAAGGCGATTTTCCAACTTGCTCGAGGTTTGGTCGCCTGGTCTCAAGTTCGGTTTACCGAACTTACACTTTCGGTCGCCCAAGAGTATTTTGAACGTAAATGTTCAGGCGCCCGAGTTGTTGGAAAAAGTCGGGATAAATGTTCGGTTGACCGAAGACGCTAAGGTCTTTTTGGTTTGGTCACCCAAAGTCAGGTCAACACTCTGACTTTTTCAAACGTTCCGTCGACCGAGGCATTTTACCTTGCCTAGTTCGGTCATTCGAAGCCCTAACATTTTAACACCTTAAGTCCTGTTTTAAATAAAAAATTTCCCCTGATAGCATATTTGATAATGGGGACTAACCTAAGTGCTAGTGCAAGGACCTAGAGTCTTTCTAAGGTCATTTTTGAGCTTATGGTTCCTATATGCATGATGTGCATCAATTATTACAGACCGTTCTTAATTAAATATTATAGACCCGAATTGAAAAGAATATAAATTACAAAGAAAATAAATATTCTGGGTCTTTATCTTATTCAAGTCACCTCATGCCATCATATGATCTTGCCAATATGATCCTGCTCACAAACTTGATAGACATTAAATACCGGAGTATTTGTCATAATCAAAACAGGGTATGACCTATAAGGTCAACACCCTACTCTACTTAATTATTCTCTAGCAAGAATCCTTCCAAGGTCTTGCTTCTTGTCCTACATCAACTCTCCCCCAGTTAGAAAACATTTGATTGACCTTGAATTTTGAAATGTTGGAGGATCAAAAAGGAGAAACAAACTTGGATTCTTTGAAAGCTAGCGCTTGAGTGATACAGGAAACCACGATCCTTCGGCAGCATCATAGACTTGAATTGAGAGTTGGCATCAATGAGCACATCGGGAATTACAAACTCTACAAATTCATCAACAATTGCCTAGAGCATGGCTTTCACACACTATTTATGAGAAAGCCTCTTTACATGAAATTACACATAGACCCCTCAAACTACATTACATTACAAACATACATGTACTTTATACAAATATTACAAAAAAGCCTCAAATACACATAATCCTATACTAATTAATACTAAACACACATAATAAACTACTAACTTAATCTCATAATTCCTTAACCCTGCTGTTTTTAATTATTCTCCAGCAAGGACCCTCCTAAGGTCTTGCTTCTTGTCCTACATCACCAACTTTTTTCCCAAGATAGTTGGGAGGTGATTCCCGAAGATCTAATGGACTTCTTTAATGAGGGGGTGGTGGGGAAGAATTTGATGTCACTTTTATAGCTCTTGTAGAATTGAATTATTTGAATTACCAGTTCTGAAGTTGGTGGGAAAGAATGTGAATGCCACTTATAATCTCATCCAAGGGTGGCTAGCTCCCTTCAATTCAATTGAAACTCATGCAGTGCGTTAAAGACATTTTATTTGGAGGTTAGAACTAGTTTTACAACTCATCCATGTGAGGGCAGCTCTCGTTAATTCAATTGAAACTCATTTATAAGCTTTTAAGATTTGCTTTTATGCATTTGAACTTTAATTGGTATATTAATAATCTACTAATTCAATTTTACAACTCACTTGAACTAGTTCTACAGCTTGCCCCAAAATCATCCATTTGTAATTAAGTCATCTCATCATTGAGAACCTTCTAAGACCTTGTGTGTATTTGGAGTGAATTGGTATATTACTAGTTAACTAATTCCATTTTGAAACTTGCTTGAACTAACTTTATCCCTCACTTAGCTAGTTTTACAACTCGTCCCAAACTCATCCACGTGTGGGTAGCCTCCTCCATTTTGATTGAATATCATTTAATGTCTTCTAAGACCTTTTATGCATTTAGAAGTGAGTTGGAATGTTACTTTTCAACTAATTCAATTCTGCAACTCAACTTGAACTAAATTTACAACTTGCCCCAAGCTTATCTAAGTTTAGGTAGCCACCTCCGATTCGATTGTGTTAGTTAACTAATCCAAATTTACAACTCACTCGAACTAGATTCACAGCTTATTTAAACTAATGCTGAAAATTGGATTGCTCACCGCCTGCTTTGCTCTCATCACAGAAAATGAGCTTACTCTTCACCATCTTCACCACTTTCCTCTCAAATTCCCAGTTTTAACTCCTGCCAACCAGAGTCAAACTATTAATTGATAGATTAGAACCATCTTAATTTTTTTAATGTTGCTTTACAAATAAAGTAAAAAGTTACATGGGGGAGCCATCCCAAGGAGCGGGATGATAGAGAATTCCTTATTGTTATCATACCCTTTGGAAAGGGCTTAGAAGCTCTGAACTGGAGGCTTGCTGTTGCTTATTTGGTACCACATCATACCCACCCAAAATTTTTTATTGTTTGTGTGATTTTACCTTTTTTGGAGAAAATCTTTAGAATAGCATTATGATATTTGGTAATGGGCTGTATCCTAATGCTCAACTGTGGATCTATGCATTGTGCAAATAAATTAGTGCTATGCATTGTTCCTTTATGGTACACATACATGTGTGTGCATTGCTGCATATACATACACATGTTAGGTTCAGAATATGCTGTTTACTCTCAGGTTCAGATTCAGGTCGATATTCCTCATGATGATCTTCTACGTGCAATGAAGTTGGAACTTTTGCGTGGACATCATACGCCGGCCATTAAAGATGTCAACAGCTTCAATTCTTCTGGGGATTCGTTCACCATCAAGTTGGTATTGATTTATGGTTCTTTGTTTTACCATATCTTAGTAATGATTCTCATTGAACGATAAATTGCAAAATGATCTTTCTCAAGTTATCCAGAGCTAGGTTTATATATCAAACTATAGAAAAATGGTGAACTGAGTAAGAAGCTTTGTACAAGATAGTCCCTGAAGTATAACTTGAGGCTGACGGGATGTAATATAGAATATCTTGTGTCTATCTCTTTGATATGGAATGCCAGGACAATCTGGCAACCAGGAGAAGGGAAAAACATTCTTCATATTAATATCTTTTGTTGCATTCCTGGAAGCTTGTTTGCAGATAAGCCGGATGGCAGTTCTGCCTTCATAGAATTAAATACACCAAACTTGGAACTTTAAAAGAGTTTAGAAACCAAGTTAATTTGTCATATGTATGGTAGTGGAGCTTAAGTGGAAAAGAAGTAACTGGAGTCATAGGACAGTTATGTACGTTAATGTGGGATGGCTTTGTAATTGGAATAGAGAAGGAAATTATTTCAGATTAGCTTGAACTTCAGAACAAATTCTAGAAGTATTGGCATTCAACATGTGCTTGTTACAGATGGCCATTGTTGGTGTGGATATGCTGGCCAATGAGATTGTTCAGGAAAAATAGATTTATCTGAATTAACAATATTTTTAGCTGCTATAGTGTATTAAAGTAGTTGAATTTTGGAGCAAGTCCTTGCCATGTTGCTTAAGAAATTGGGGGAAAAAAAATCAATAAAAACATTTTTTGCTGGAAAATTTTGAGGAAATTTTTTAACAAATGATGCTGGAAGCTTTAAGTAATGCTGCAGGTTTAAATGAACAACCATCCTCAGAAAAGTATTTTCAGCAATTTAGTACACTGTACACCCAAATTGGAGCATAGTGGATGCAGTGCTACTATGCTCAAATCTATGGACTGTTTACTCTCTCTCTCTCTCTCTCTCTCTCTCTCTCTCTATATATATATATATATATATATATATATATATTTTCAATGTGAAGTCTTGATCTCTTGGAAACTAAAATACATCTCGCTGGTGAGTGGACATTATTCAGCCAGTTATCTATGTTGTGTAAATATTCTAAGATTTCCTGGGAATATAGCTACTTAATAAGCTATATTGTGTTGACCTCTTAGTACTAAGATTCAATAAATAGAAAACACGACTAATGTCTTGGGTTATTTCTGGAGGCTAGTACTCCGATTCTTTTCCTCTCTTTTTTCTCTGAAGTATTCCACATTCAAATTGTCTTTGTCATTTATTTCTGGTGAGTTCCTTACTCAAATGATTCACTATTCAAATTACTATATCTATGTAGTCCGTTTACATTCACAATTTTTCTGAAATTCTCTTGAGCTTCCAAAAATAGTTTGTCTGACTTGGCTGACATGTTGGGGTTTGAAGGAAAAAAATGTCAATTGTAATTTTTCCTGCATTTAAAGTAGATGCTTTTACTGGGGTTCTCACTTAGTTTTGCTGTTTGTTTCTGTTTCTCTTCCCACAATTATCACATAGGGAAGTAAGGTCTACTAAAGGCAGAGGGAGGGGAATCCCACAATCACTTCGTGCATTTGTGCGTGTTTTATGTTCCACTTGTCCTCAAGGTTTATTTCATTTTATTTTTAGGGTGCATGCCTATAGTTTAATTTGTTTCAGGGTGTTTGGAATATGTTTTAGGCTTTGGCTGCATCTTCGCATTCTTTATTGATTAATAATATTTTGATTTTCAGAACTTGGCGATTTTGCAACGGAAGCTGCACAAAATGATGGCCGGTTGGCTCGACGACCATTAATGAACAAGAGCAGAGAGATCCAAGCACATTGGACGTTACTCTCTAAAATTTCTCAGTTAATTGAGGAATATAATACATCCATCGAGGTACTAACCAATTTTTACCTCCATTATTAGTGGAGCATCGACCAAAAAAGGAAAAGCAACTAAGCTTGCCTAAAAAGTTTGTGGGCCATGAAGTCCAAAATTGGCTCTTGGTGTGAATTTTTGGAGGAAAAACTGCAACCAAGGCATTATATTTTTGGCAACAGTATTCTTCCACTAATGGGTTTTTCTTGAGAGTTTCTTTATTATATTTTGTTATCATGTGGTGCCGTATCTTAAAATTGTTACAGAAATCTTTAGATTTATGGTTGCATTGAAACAAGGATTAAATGATTTGAACATTTTTTTTGTACTGTGAATTCTATGACGCGGCTAAAGGCTTGGCTGACCGTAATCTAGTGAGCCAACATTAACATGAACCTCAGTTGTTTATGATCTTGTTGGTCCAGCTTCATATAAGCATCAATGGCAATTTAATGTAATCTATTATTAGCAATTGGAGGTATTGATCGAACCCTAGAAGGTTTATATTTTGGGATTTCCTAACATCTTACTATTTTCATCCTTCTTGTGTATGCAGTCATTGGGATCTTTATGTGCCTTGTCCACAACCAGCAAATTTGTTGTTCGAAAGCGAATGGCTCTGGATCTTCTCACTGGGGAGCTTCGTGTCATGAAATCTGCAGTTGCATGGCTGAAGAACTACTGTGCAACTTTGCAACAAACTGCAAGTATTGACCATATTGATTATCAAAAAATTCTATAAAGTGAAAAGCCTTTTTTTTTTTAATGAAAAAAAAAAAACCACATATTTTTGTGGATTTGGATACTTGCATAGGTGTCGGTACAAAGATTCCACATCGGTCTTGCTTATGACTAAACATGATTTAATGTGTATGCTTGAATTATTCTCTTCTTAACATTTTATTTTTGAGAATTGTTTAGGTTGTTTATTTAACTTTGGTACTTATTGATTGGATATATCGCCTCTGCTATTAGAAATGAGATGTTTTTTTTCTTGGTTTGGTTTTTCATATGCGAAAATGCCCCTATAACTATTCGTAAATATTTTAATAGTCACTATAATACCTATAAATAATTAATTTTTTTTAATTATCCATAAATATTTCAAAAATATCCCATATTCATTCTTAACTATCTTCAGATAATATTTTTCTTTAAATATATATATATTAATTATTTTTTTGAAAGATTATTCATTTGCTATCTAATTTGTTACAATTATACATCAAAACCACGCAGCATGTGCGTGGCACGTGACTAATGCTCAAAATCTTGGGTGGATGCATGGTGCAATTAGAGTTTGCTTGCTGAAAGATTATTATCTTAGGGGAAAGCTTTTTTAAAGCAATTTTATTTTGGAGTATTGCCCGAGCTCAAATTCAAATGGCAGCACTGTTATATCCTTTCCAATGTTGAATTCCAATGGATTTATTTGGTTTCTTTTGATTGGTAAATTAAATTATTTAGACATTTTATCTCTTGGATAATTACTCAAAAGATATCACTTTTGTGGGTTGATTTTTCATTTGATAATATCTTAATTTTCGCTCAATTTGGATTGCGATTTTATCTTAATGAGATTGTTATATTGATCTTATTATAAATATTGATTATTTCTTAGAATATATATGTTTTTATAAGCTTAGAAAGATTTTAAATCTCATATTTATTGCGTAATATTTGGTCAATGAGTTTTTAAAGCATAATTAAATTATGACAGATTTCCTTTGAACATGTTAAAATATTAATATTTTCCTTGAGAATATTTGCTTATCCTATCTAATGGAGTGACTTT
The DNA here is from genome assembly GCF_029873635.1 of Malania oleifera. Taxonomy (NCBI): domain Eukaryota; kingdom Viridiplantae; phylum Streptophyta; class Magnoliopsida; order Santalales; family Ximeniaceae; genus Malania; species Malania oleifera. The sequence goes on from NC_080426.1 coordinate 11,814,104, forward strand.
AAATCTGAATTTATGAATTTGAATAAAATGTAATATAAAATTTTATTTAATTTTGTATCTTTTTCATACAAATTTAAAATTGAGATATAATCCACTTGAACCTGTGGGTGCTAGGGATATATCAGAGCATACAGCAGAAGTCTACGCAGCAGAAAATGTACAATCATATTCATACAATCATATCATACATCACAATGTACCAGAGTTACTACAATAACTGTACTTCCATATATACATCTCAAAAATGAAATCTAAGGATAATTCCCACAAAACCATACTATCCTTACCAAAAACTTACCCTTCAAAAAGGGCAGATAAACCACACTATGTCAGCGGGGCTTTTCCCGCTCTCCTATCTGAGACTTTTAAAAAATTTGTAAAATTTAGGAGTGAGACATCTCTCAGTAAGGGAACTAAACTAATACCAGTGTGTAGCAACATGAGTATTCTGTATTCTACATATACCATATATAACATATTCAATAGTGTTTATCAAATCTGGCAAAACATACATATATATCAACACATGGTAGAATATACTGCATTTTCATAAACATATCTCATCTCATACAAAAATAATAGCACGAAAACATTCCTGGTAGGTTAGCTGGCTGTTGTCATGTATTACCCCCACATGACTGGGTTGTGTGGTTTGAAGGCGGGACCTGACAATGGTTGGCCGACCATTGCCAAGTCAAATAGTAGTCTGTAGGTCCAATGGTTCTACTCAGACTGGTCCGTACACCAGAGGCGATAACAACACACTTCTTGAAAATAACCACATCGACCATCCAATCTCACATCATTCCGTACAACGACGTTAACACAGATATCATGATCACGAAGATCATGGACACATAGCAATGGTACCATGCAAGTGCTAGCTTAAACCAAGCCAACCAGGTTCTGATATCATATAACATATATTAAAACTGTGATACATATAGATATCTCATATCATTTATTTTCACATCAATCATATCATTTCACATATATACGTGTATCATGAAAACCATCGGCCCGTGCACCGGTATTACACATTTTATCATAGCACGGCTCGTACGCCTGCAAACCATAGCATAGATCGTACGCTGGTAAATCACAGTCACATAGTACAGCCCGTACGCTGGCAAATCACATAACTCGGCCCGTATGTTGCCAAATTACAAAGTTCGGCCCGTACGTCGGCAAATCACATAAAAATTTAGGCCTATACGCCGGTTTTCCATCATAAAAATCCATTTCACAACATTTTTATACTCATGCCACACTGAACAAATTTTCCACGTATTCAACATATCATCATTTAAACAGTATTTTCCAAATATAAATCATATATATAAATATATATACATTTTCCGCAAATCAGATCCTAAATATATATATATATATATATACATACATTTTCTCAAAACAAAACTAGTTTAGTTTATCCCCTTACCTGATTCCTGCAAAGCCCCTAAGAAAATCTTCCCTGCACCTGCAGGGTTCCCAACTCAACAACCCTGGAAATGAAAACTCGCAGAATTAAAATTCAATATTTTCGTACGTACAACATTTCCTATAACTACGACAAAGTTAAATTTGGCTTAAAAAGTCGTACCTCAACTTAGGGATGATTCTCAACGTTCCCAATCAACACCCTTGGAAACGAAAACTCCTTATATTAAACTTTAATATTTCAACGCGTATAACATTTTTTTCAACTGTCACAACTTCAAATTTGGCTTAAAAAGCCTTACCTCAAGGGATGATTTCCAAATTGCTTTCTCCAACGATCCGTTCCGACAGATTTGCAGAGAACTTCGCCAGGAGCGTCGTGGTGGCTTCGGTTTGTCGATCCAATGTAAAACTAGCCCAGAATCGAAGAGAGAGAGAGAGAGAGAGAGTACTTCCAAAATTAAAGCAAGCTTCCTGGAGAAACTTGTACAATTTTTACATATATATATATATATATTAATATCATAATAACTACTAATTAAGACAAAATTTCTTAGAGAAGCTTGTACAACTTTATATATATATATATATATATATATATTTTCTTGTCATACTATTCATTTTACTTGTTAATTTAATTAATTAATTTTATTATTATTATTATTATTATTATTATTATTATTATTATTATTTTTCCCAGTTACTACATTCCTCCCCTCTTAAAAGAATTTTGTCCTCAAAATTTACTGTTCTTGTAACTCATCATCCTTTAACTAGGAGAAAGGGTCTACTCATTTTATTACCTACCCTCACTTATGGCGGAGGAATACCGTGGTTACATTTCGAGTCTTGGAAGATTACATATACAAAAGAAAACCATTCCCCCAAAACTAAAATACTACACTAATTAAACCATTACATGTACCTGCAAAAGAAACTACCTAACTACTTGCATTTTATCCCATCAACTTTCTTAGAATAGATATGGATATCTCTGTCTCATCTGCTCCTCGGTTTCCCAAGAAGCCTCTTCTACCGCATGATTCCTCCACAAAACCTTTACCTAAGGAATTTTCTTATTATGTAACTCCTGTACTTTCCTATCCAGAATCTGTACTGGTACCACCTCATATCCTAATGAATCACTAAGCTCCAACTCATCATAATTGATGATATGAAAAGGATCTGGAACGTATTTCCTCAACATAGTCACATGGAATACGTCGTGGATCCTGGACAACACCAGAAGTAAAGCTAATCTATAAGCTACCGGTCTCACTTTATCTAGAATCTCAAATGGACCGATAAACCTAGGACTAAGTTTACCCTTCTTCACAAAGCGTATAACTCCTTTCATTGGAGCTATCTTCAAAAATACGTGATCACCCACATCAAACTCTAAATTCTTGCGGCTATGGTCAGCATAACTTTTCTGTCGGCTCTGAGTTGCACTAATCCTGTCTCTGATAAGCCGAATCTTATCATGCGCTTGCTGCACAAGTTTTGGCCCCACTACTCGCCGCTCACCCACTTCATCCCAAAACAAAGGAGAATGACATCTCCTACCGTACAGAGCCTCAAATGGTGTCATGCCAATGCTAGACTGATAATTGTTATTACACGCGAACTCTACCAGCGGCATGAACTGAGTCCAACTACCCCCAAATTCTAATACACACGCTCGGAGCATATCCTCTAGTATCTGTATCGTCCTCTTAGTCTGCCCATTTGACTGAGGATGGAATGTTGTACTAAACGCTAACTGAGACCCCAGAGCCTCCTGCAAGCTCTTCCAAAATTATGACGTGAATCGCAGGTCTCGATCTGACACAATCGATATAGGCAACCCATGAGAACGAACTATCTCTTGAATGTAAATCTCCGCTAAACGGCTGAGGGAGTAGTTGATCTTGATAGGAATAAAGTGGGCAGTCTTCGTCAAATGATCAACAATCACCAGATGGCATTCTGGCCATATAACGTTGTCGGCGGTCCTGACACGAAGTCCATAGATATATGGTCCCACTTCCACTCTGGGATAAATAACAGTTACAACTGCCCTGCAGGCCCCTGGTGCTCAGCCTCTACCTGTTGGAACGTCAAACATTGGGCTACATACTCGACGATCTCTCTCTTCATACCACTCCATTAGTACGACTCTTGCAAATCTATGTACATCTTCGTACTACTGGGATGAACCGTATACAAAGATCTGTGGGCCTCCTCTAGAATGGTCTTCCTGATCTTAGTATTAGCAGGAACGCATAATCTAGAACGGAACCGCAAAGCTCCATCATTTGCAATACTGAAATCCTCCCCCTGACCTACCTGTACTCTGTTTATTACCTCTGCTAACTCTGGATTTTCCCTCTGGGTGGCTTTAATTCTCTTTTGCAGAGTAGGTTGTACCACTAGGCTGGCAATACATACTGGGAGATCACTCTCTACTAACTCTATGCCGAGTCTCTCCAGATCCATCATGATCGGATGCTAGATCCCCATAGCCGCCAACACTGGTTCTCTGGATTTCCTGCTCAAAGCATTAGCTACCACGTTCGCTTTTCCTGGGTGATAACTGATGGTACAATCAAAATCCTTAATCAACTCCAACCACCTTCTCTGCCTCATATTCAGTTCCTTCTGTATGAAGAAATACTTTAAACTCTTGTAGTCGGAGAAGATCTCACACTGCTCGATGTACAGAAAATGCCTCCAAATTTTCAATGTGTGTACCACTGTAGCCAACTCAAGATAAAGTGTAGGATAGTTCTTCTCATATTCTTTCAACTGTCTAGACGCATACGCCACTACCCTGCCATGCTGCATCAATACATAATAAAGTCCCTTCAAGGACGCATCACTGTAAATGATATACCCTTCACCCCCAGACGGGATAGCTAATACTGGTGCTGTGACTAATCTCTACTTTAACTCCTAAAAACTCTGCTCACAGCTATCGTCCCACTCAAATCTGACATTCTTCCTCGTCATTTGTGTCAAAGGTCCTAACAACGCTGAGAATCCCTCAACGAAACGACGATAATAGCCAGCTAGCCCCAAGAAACTCCTGATCTCCTAGACATTTCTCGGTCTAGCCCAATTCACTACAGCCTCAATTTTACTGGGATCTATAGAAATTCCATCTCCTGAGGTAACATTCCCCAAGAACATGACCTTCTCTAGCCAAACTTCACATTTACTGAACTTGGCGTATAACTTCTTTTCACGAAGTGTTTGCAAAACCTGCCTCAAGTGCGTCTCATGCTCCTCATAACTCCTCGAATAGACCAATACATCATCAATAAAAACAACAACAAACTGGTCTAGGTATCGGTGGAAGACTCTGTTTATCAAGTCCATAAATACCATAGGAGCATTCGTCAATCCAAACGGCATAACGAGGAACTCGTAATGCCCGTACCTGGTCCTGAAGGCCATCTTCGAGATGTCTTCTGCTTTCACTTTCACTTGATGGTATCCGAATCTGAGATCAATCTTCGAATACACCCGTGTACCCTCGAGTTGGTCAAACAAATCGTCAATACAGGGTAGAAGATATTTGTTCTTGATTGTCACTTTATTAATTTCTCTATAGTCTATACACATCCTCATAGTCCCGTCTTTCTTCTTTACAAATAAAACTGGAGCTCCCCACGGAGATACACTGGGTCGTATGAAGCCCTTATCAAGTAGATCCTGCAACTGATTTTTCAATTCTACCAACTCTACTGGCGCCATTCGATAAGGTACTTTGGAAATAGGTGCTATACCTGGAAGTAAATCTATGAAAAAATCTACCTCTCGATCAGGTGGCAAGTCTGGTAACTCATCTGGGAAAACATCTGTAAACTCCTTTACTATACGCGTGCGAGTAAGTTTCAGTTCATAGTAGTAGTCTCCTGGCCTGAATGGCTGATACTAGCTAAGGCGGGGATTGCACTCGTAACCCTACGAACTTAAATTCTACTTCCTCCGGAGATCTGAATATCACTTCTCGTGCACGACAATCTATGTTGACAAAATTAGCTGCTAGCCAATCCATGCCAAATATAGCATCAAACCCGTGCATGTCTAGCATTATCAGATCAGCAAACAAGATCTTTCCTTGAATATCAGTTGGACAATCTCGGAGCACCCTACTACACCTCACCACTGACCCAATCAGTGTAGATACCAACAATTCAATATCTAATGATCGTGTTTCAGCCCCACATAATTTAACACACCCCGAAGACACGAACGAGTGCGTAGCTCTTGAATCAAATAATGCAATAACTTTAAAAGAAAACATAATGACCATACCTGTCACCACGTCACTTGACGTCTCAGCCTCACTCGACGTCATAGTGAACACCCTAGCTGGAGCCGTATTCCTCTACTGGCCCCCACGTGACGCCTGATAACCTCTCCGATATGGTCTAGGAGCTGGAACTGTATCCGGTAGGGTAGGGCAGTCTCGTACCATGTGCCCCGATCTACCACAGCGATAACACACCATACCACCAGCTCGACACTCCCCCCAGTGTCTCCTACTACAAGTCTGACAGACTGAAGGACCCTGCCCTAACTGCGCCTCGTGTCCTCCCGTTTCCTATCTTCGTCCTCTGCCATGATTTCCTCTCCTCTACTAGCCCGATCTATTACCCTACTGGTAGCCCATAGATGCAGATATCTTCCTCTGTCCCTACTCCTCTGCATCAAAACGCTCACCGACCTCTGCCAAGGCCGCCCTATCGACCAACTCAGTAAAGTCCTGGATCCGAAGCACCACCACCTGCTTGAATATGCTCCGTCTCAAGCCTCTCTCAAACTGTCTCTCCTTCCTCACATCATTAGGAACAATATACGGGGCGAAACGAAAGAATTCGATAAAATGTGCTGCATACTGCTGGACGGATAACTGTCCCTACTTCAGACTCAGGAACTCTTCTACCTTAGCCTCCCTGACAGTAGCTGGAAAATATCTATCGAAAAACAGCTCCTTAAATAGGTCCCATGTCATGGCTATCAGAGTCACCCTCTGCTGCTCCAGTAGTCTCACCGCAGTCCACCACCCCTCAGCCTCTCTTATCAGTCTATAGGTGGCAAAGAGGACCCTCTGTTCCTCAGTACACTGTAGTACAGTCAAGATCTTCTCAATCTCCTGCATCCAGTTCTCAGCGGCTACAGGATCAACTCCGCTTGAGAACGCTGGAGGATTCATCTTCGTGAACTTCTCTATGGTGCACCCATGGCTTGTAAATAGACCACTTTGCTCCCTCGAGCTCCTAGCGATCTCAACCATAACCTGCTGAGCCACGCTATGTAATACCGCATCAGAGTCGGTCCCAGCTGCACCTGATGATCCTGCTCCATCACTACCACTGGCATGGGCACTATTTCCTTCCGGATCCATCCTGAAACAACAAACACAACTTAGAAATTCTATCCTCATAATCTACCCACCTATCCTCACCACTTATCTCAACACTCCCCAACTTATTTCCAATCCCCAGTCCTACATTCTAGGAACATAACCCGACAATAGCTTACTATGGTTTTCCTGAAATCGTCATCCTAGGAAAAATACAGAAACTACTACGGAAGTCCTGCCTCTAGATTGTAGAACAAAACCTCAAATCCCTTCCTAAACTCTGGTATTGTTTCTACTGCACTCTAAAGTCCACAGAACTTAGCAACCTAGGCTCTGATACTAAGCTGTCACGACCTGCTCATTTTCCACACATTTTTTTAATAATAATATCATCATAAAATCCATCAGCATCAATATCACATATCTCATATTCTAACTCAGCAGGTCACAATCCACCTGGACCAGTGGGTACTAGGGATACATCAGAGCATACAACAGAAGCCTACGCAGAAAATGTACAATCATATTTATACCATCATATCATACATCACAATATACCAGAGTTACTACAATCACTGTACTTCCATATATATATCCCAAAAATGAAATCTAGGGACAATTCCCACAAAACCATACTATCCCTACCAAAAACTTACCCTTCAAAAAGGGCAGATAAACCACACTATGTCAACGGGGCTTTTCCCGCTCTCCTATCTGGGACTCCTGAAAAATTTGTAAAATTTAAGGGTGAAACACCTCTCAATAAGGGAAATAAACTAATACTAGTATGTGGCAACATGAGTATTCTGTGTTCTACATATACCATACATAACATATTCAATATTGTTTATCAAATCTGAGAAAACATACATATATATCAACACATGGCAGAATATACTGTATTTTCATAAACATATCTCATCTCATACAATAATAATAGCACAAAAACATCCCTGGTAGGTTAGCTAGCTGTTGTCATATATTACCCCCACATGACTGGGTTGTGTGGCCCGAATGCGGGACCTAACAATGGTTGGCCGACCACTGTCAAGTCAAATAGTAGTCTGTAGGTCCGATGGGTCTACCCAGACTGGTTTGTACACTAGGGGCGATAACAACACACTTCTTGAAAATAACCACATCGACCATCCAATCTCACACCACTCCGTATAACGGCGTTAACACAGATATCATGATCACGAAGACCATGGACACATAGCAACGATACCGTGCAAGTGCTAGCCTAGACCAAGCCAACCAGGTTCTGATATCATATAACATATATTAAAACTGTGATACGTATAGATATCTTATATCATTTATTTTCACATCAATCATATCATTTCACATATATACGTGTATCATGAAAATCATCGGTCCGTACGCCGGTATTACACATTTTATCATAGCACGACCCGTACTCCGGCAAACCATAGCACAGTCCGTACGCTGGTAAATCATAGTCACATAGCACAGCCCGTACGCCGACAAATCACATAGCTCGGCCCGTACGCCGGCAAATCACATAAAAATCTTGGCCCGTTCGCCGGTTTTCCATCATAAAAATCCATATCATCCACATTCCCAGAAAACAGTATTTCACAACATTTTTATACTCATGCCACATTGAACAAATTTTTCACGTATTCAACATATCATTATTTAAACAATATTTTCTAAATATAAATCATATATATAAATATATATACATTTTCCGCAAATCAGATGCTAAATATATATATACATACATTTTCCCAAAACAAAACTAACTTAGTTTATCCCCTTACCTGATTCTTGCAAAACTTCTAAGAAAATTTTTCCTACACCCGCAGGGTTCCCAACTCAACAATCCTAGAAACGAAAACTTACAAAATTAAAGTTCAATATTTTCGTACGTACAACATTTCTTATAGCTACCACAAAGTCAAATTTGGTTTAAAAAGTCTTACCTCAACTTAGGGATGATTCCCAACGTTCCTATCAACACCCTTGGAAATGAAAACTCCAAATATTAAACTTTAATATTTCAACGCGTATAACACTTTTATCAACTGTCACAACTTCAAATTTGACTTAAAAAACCTTACCTCAACTTAGGGAAATTTCCAAATTGCTTTCTCCAACGATTTGTTCTGACAGATTTGCAAAGAACTTCCCCAAGAGTGTCGTGGTAGCTTCGGTTTGTCGATCGGGCATAACACTAACCTGGAATCGAAGAGAGAGAGAGAGAGAGAGAGAGAGAGAGCACTTCCAAAATTAAAGCAAACTTCCTGGAGAAGTTTGTACAACTTTACATATATCTATATATACCTTTAACTTATATATATTACATATATATCATAATAACTTTTATATATATATATATATATATATATATATATACTTCCTTATCATATTATTCATTTTACTTGTTAATTTAATTAATTTATTTTATTTTATTATTTTATTATTATTTTTTCCCCTGATTACTACAAATGAAGTAAGTTTTTTACATATTGTTGTTTATGATATGATATTTAATTATGAAAAATTGTGGTACAAATTTTATTATATTATCCTTAGGTTGTGGCTTGCTCTCCCGTCAATGTGCACAGTATCTCATAAATTGAAAATTTAACATAAATTTAAAAACAAAAACTATTATGCCTCACAAATTAAGGTCAATGGTTTTTATCCTACATGTTTTATGAATAAAAATTTATGGCGAAAAGGCATTAAAATATATTAAAATTCTCAATATGGACATGAACATAAATTTAAAAATTCAAAAAAAAAAAAACGTTGAAATAATTAAGGTGTGGTTTGACATTTGAAAAAAAGGGGGATGAAAACTAGTACATAATCTAAAAACTAAAATCGATTAAAAAAACAATAAAAATTTAGAGACATTAAAATAAAAAAAAAAACAATCAATTAACTTCGTTATTTAATTATAACAAGAAGAATTTTATTGTTGGTGAACATTGGGAATGTTTAAAGCAATTTTTTTTTCATTTTTCATAAATTTTAAAATTTTACAAATTTTAGTACTGTTATACTATAATTTAAAAAATTATTCTATTTTAATTTTTACTTAAGAAATTATACATATTCATTTAATTTCATATACAATAAAAATATTTTTTAAATATTAATTTACTTCAAGGTTCATTCGTAATATCGTCCAAATCAAAGGGCTTTTCCGTATGGAAAACCTTTGACAGGCGATAACATATCCAGGCCGTCGAACCACCTAGAGTTTGCTCTATAAATAGGAGGGGTAGAGCGACTCCGGCTTTCCTAATATTCGTCACCTAGGGTTTTATCAGCCTCTACAGTTGTCAGGTACTCCTCTCTCTTCGCTCTCCCGTGTTCAAATGCTCGTCATAATCTTGGTTTTCGTATGTGAATTCTTGATTTTCTTTGATTCTCTTAGAAGACTTTGTGTGAATTTTATCGTTTGTCGGTTCGAAATTGATGAATTGTTAGGATCCGAAGGTCGTGGGTATCTCTTGTTGTTTCAAGTTCTAGAGAAGATTTCGGTTTTCTCCAGAAAAAAAATCGTTCTTTTTTGTGTCATTGCTTTATTGGATCTGTAAAGGCATATCAGGTCTGAAAAGTTTTCATCGCTAGGTATTTTGCTGCATACTCCTTTCTACGTGGGTGTGTTTGCGTGTGTACATGTGCGTACCTGCGTAAGTATATGCAATCTTCGTGAAATTAATTAATAGATTAGAGATTTTATTGTAGGAAAAATGCCTCGATATGATGACCGCCATGGTAGCACGCGTCTCTATGTGGGTCGTTTGTCTTCTCGGGTACGATCACGTGACTTGGAAGATCTGTTCAGCAGATATGGAAGGTGAGGATTTTTGTTTCGAATGGCAAATTGATTGAATTGTGGCCTGATGATGGAAGAATGATTCTCTGATTAACTTGCAACTATCAAATCTTGCACTGGATTGGATTTCTTTTTATCAGAAACAGAAAAGATATTACCTCTTAAACAATTTTCATAGATTGTAATTTTTGTCGATCAATATTTAGAAACTCAAACCTTTTGTGATATTATTGGAGCACACAATATATTGTTTAGCATGGATTTGTTTCAAATTAATCAATCTTCTGTACTTAATTTTAGATTTGAAACCATTTACCTTTTTGGGTTATAGTTTTGTCGTTGGTTGCAGTCCTATCATTTTTTTTAATCGAGGATTAGTAGTTACTGGTGTAGTTGGTGGGTAGGACAAGGCCTTTGCCAAGCCATTATTTGTGCTTGACGACCAAACTTCATTATAATTTATGTGTGCGAACATTGCACCCCTCCACCTGTCTGCATGATTTAACTTGAATGATCTTTTGAAGGTTCTTGGGCTTTTGCCCAACCTGGAGGTCTATGGTGAGAGGTTACCCTTGGTGGAATTCGTGGCTTTTCTTTCCGAGTCTATAGGGGGCTTTGGCGATTCTTACTATAATGTTATTGCGTGTTTGTATGGATGTGGCAACAAATCCAAGTGGTGTTTTGTTCATCTGTAAGGGGCGATGTATCAACCCTTCCGTACTTATATCATGATGGCCTTACTGTTTCTGGCAACCGTTTACGCAGAGTACGCGATGTGGATTTGAAGCGCGATTTTGCCTTCGTTGTATGTACTACTTCCTGCTGCTCCTCTATTTTATAATTTTTTTTGTGTTTTTATTTTATATTGTCCGTTCCCTAATCGTGTGTTTGGAAAAATGTAAGCTTTTTTTGTCAATATTTTTTTTGCTTCACACCTAATTCCAGGAATTCAGTGATCCGCGAGATGCTGATGATGCAAGATATGACTTAAATGGTCGGGAATTTAGTGGAAGCCGAATCATAGTTGAATTTGCTAAGGGGGTGAGTAGCTTGATATGTTTGTATTTCTTAATCCTTTTTAGCTTAAGCATTTATTTAGTATCATTTATGGGGTATTTAATCACTATATGAATATTTTTAGTATGTTATTTCAGTGTTACTGTTAGCGGGTATGTAAAATGGCAGGTGAAAATATCCTTGTTAACTTTCTTGGCCGTGACTTTGAAGCTGAGCTCTGGTTATTTGGTTAAAAAGGCTAGAGAATATTGGAGAACTCATGAAAATTTCAAACATTAATATCCTGTTCTAAGGGCAGAGATTCATGTTTAGTTGCAAACCTGAGAGATGATCAAAGGTGTTGGTGTTCATTCTATGTAGTTCATTCTATATCTCATCTACTAGAGTATGTCTGCTCTGAAAGGACTGTGGAAGATTGAAAAAAAAAAAATTGCAGTTCTGTTGCAAACCTAAGAGTTGAATTATGGACAACAAAGCTGGGTTTCAAGCATTTGTTGTATGATCAACTAGTATTGCAGCCTTTGGCTGACATGAATGCATTTTTCATCTTTCTCTTTTTAATCATTATTCATTTATTTGATAGCATGCTTTTTATTTTTTAAAATATAGCACTGACCATTTATAGGTTTTTTTTTTTTTATTTTGTTTTTTAGATAATAATAATAGACTGGATGTGTTTTGACTTGGTATTCTTAGGGACCACGAGGTGCTGGTGGATCTCGTGAGTATCTTGGTAGGGGTCCTCCTCCTGGATCAGGGCGCTGCTTCAATTGTGGACTTGATGGGCACTGGGCTCGAGATTGCAAAGCTGGTGACTGGAAAAACAAGTGTTATCGCTGTGGTGAACGTGGCCATATTGAAAGAAATTGTCAGAATAGCCCAAAGAAATTGAAGTATGTTTCCTTTCGTGAATCTTTTTTATAGATATCTTTTGGTTAGGCTCAACAAGAAGCTTTCTGGTGCAGACGTGGACGTAGTTACTCTAGATCACCATCTCCTCGCCATGGCCGAAGTCGGAGCCCTAGTTATAGCAGGAGTCGTAGTTACAGGTAAATAGTCTCTGCAACTGTAATATTAGAGAATATATCCCTCCCCCTGCAATCCTGCCTCTCTCTCTCTCTCTCTCTCTCTCTCTCTCTCTCTCTCTCTCTCTCTCTTGCTTATGTTCACCTTTCCTTGTTAGTACAGAGTATGTAACACTACTGTCGTTCTGTTGTTCAGAAATCAATTTTATAGAATGATCAGAATTATATGTTATCAAAAAGGTTAAATTTCCAGTCTGTTCCCTGAAATTTGGCAGATCATTCATTCATCTTGTTATAATTGGGCATTAATTTAGATAACGTAGGGAAAATTAAAATTAGAATGAATTGAGGACTATTATCTCATGGGATTTTGACATTGTAATGTATTTTGGCCTTCTCTTTATTTATTGATTTTAAATGCTTGTTATTTGATGCCAATGATGCAGAGAAAGTAATCATTAGATTTTGAAAGGAAGATATTTGAAATACATGTTGTTCTAGAACTGTTGTCAAGTATTTATTTGGTTGACCCAATATGAAGCAACCTTAAATTCCTTAGTATGTCACCCCTCAAAGTTTAAATTTTTGTGGCTGGATTTTTATCATATCTTTTAGAGGAGCAAAAATTGACGTCTGTTTAATCTTTATTTTGAATTTTTTTCCAGTCGTTCCAGATCACCACCAAAGAGAGAGCGGAGTGTTGAACGTCTGGAGAGAAGATCAAGGAGTCCTCGTGACAGCAGAAGGAGCCCCCGTGACAGTAGGAGCCCCAAACGACACAAACTGTCACCACCTCCAGCCAAAGGCAGGAAGAGGAGTCTGACTCCTGATGGCAGAAGCCCACAGGAGAGAGGGAGCCTGTCCCCAAGGGACCGCAGGCATGCCAATGGGTCAGATTATAGTGGGAGCCCAAGGGGAAAGAGTAGAAGCCCAATGGACGATGGTAATAGAGAGAATGGCCACAGTCGCAGCCCTAGTCCCATTCCTAGGGAAGAACAGAGCCCAATTGATGATGATGATAACCATGGCTCTCCTAGGGGCAGTGAATCGGCTTGAAAGCACACTTTAAGTTAGACCCCTTAGAACTTTGCAAGAAAATTTGGAGTCTTGTGATTTATTTTTGGAACAATGAGGCCAGAGACTTGGAACAATTGTTTGGTTTGCTTTTCTTTTGCACTTAGATGACATCTCGTTTTGATTATCTGATATGTTGACGCATTTATTAAGTGGAATGAGTTTCTGATTGTAGTATACCTGAGATATGAGGCCTTTCAAAATGAAGTTTTGCGGCGGCCCAGCTAGGATGGCATTTCAACTGTATGGACAGTTGAAAACATCCCTAATTTGCAATCTTGTCAGTGAATTGGACTCCCAAAAAGCCAGCTCAAACTCCATATTTTGCCTGTTTTAGTCGTGAATAAGTAGTTCTATTTTTTTAATTTTTAGTTTCTTAAAGGTTATAAAATATTTATTCTTTTTACAACATTTGTATTAAAATTTTAATAAAAGATTTTTTTTTATTGCTTTGATTTTGTATAAATGTTGTAAACAAGAAATAAGTTATTTTTTTTCTGTAATTCATTGAAAACATGAAAATTATTTTTCAGTGTAACCTTTACTTGTGTCCTCAATTTCACAGGGTACAACCATGAGGGATGGAAAATTTTCCACTCAGGATTTGTTGTGTAAAGGATCCTAGGCTTGACAGAACCCTTAGAACTCTTCTGCCGGACGCGTTTTTAGGCGATGCAATATATGTTCCATTTTCTTGAGAAAGATATGTTGGAATTTCTGTATTTCTGTCATTTGCATTTTTTTTTTCCCTGGATTTTGACAAAATTATGCATTGGGAAAGCAAGCTGGCAACTAATTAGACACAAAAAAAGCTAACTCATCGAACCTGCAAAATATTGATTAAACATGCGTCTTGCGGCATCAATTAGTGACTGGGAATTCCTTTTCAAACCAATATATCCTTCCCTACAGGATTCGAAGCTCAATATTCCCATAAATGTTAAAGCATACAATATATTTCATTTTTACTTGCTCTCAAGCCACAAAATGGCAGTAGGTTCAAAAATACCTAGAAGACAACTACTAGTGTCATCCTTACATGTGGTCGCCAAATCGTGGCATGAGACATACAGGAAATAGGTGCCTGTCTACGGCAGGAACCACTGCCAATTGCTTCAGGCCCCAGTTGAGGACGTCTCTTGTTATAAAATGACTCTAATGCTGCATTTGGAAGCATAAATTTTGAATCTTAAATTTAAATTTTGAATGAATTTAAATAAAATTTAACATATATTTTGTCCAAAATCATACAAATCCAAATCTAAAGTCCCTTCCAAACAGAAGATAAGTGAACCATTTATGAAATAAAGACCTTGATTGCATCTGAATGTTCAGAGCTCAGAATTCCCACAATAAAAATGTCAAATATACAATGTCTCTCTATATGTTCGGAAACAAAAGAACAGGCAGAAGGTTCAAAGGTACCTAAGACACAGTAAAATGTTGACTGCATATGTACATGTAGTTGGTCTCTGACCTAGTGTACCAAACATGGCACACAAATATCCCCCTTGAAACAGAAAATGAGCTTGCCCACGATTGGAATGAGCAGCGAGCTATTTACGAAATAAAGGCCTTGATTGCATCTGAATAGTTGCACACTAAGCCTGTTCTTGGACAGGTTACCTTCCCATTGTTCTTCTTGGCCATTTCTTCGAGAGCCTGCCACAGCAGAAGAGAAGTTAGACCGACCATTAAAAAACTCACTTTCCGGCTACTAGGATAGGGTTGAACCTTGGTGCTGTACACATAGCCGTTAGGCAAGACCAGTGGTGGATTGTCTGTGTCCATTAGCTCTTTAGTTATGTAGCAAACAAGCTTTGAGTGATGCTGCTTTGAGAATGGCAAAGGCAACGCCAGCTTTCGGAAGCTCTCCTGTGACAGTGGATCGTCCTTGGGACAATCATCTTCATAACAAAATCTAAAGCAGGCTAAGGCAAAAACAGCTAAGACAAAATTGACTCAACCATTGGCACAGCTGAGAAATGCTCAATGACAAGGCATCGTGAGAAAATCTCCTTGGTCAAGATTTCTCCTCTAATTTGATTTTCCAATGTGCATGAACACACTCAAATGTGCGCACACAGACACAGGCAGAGAGAGAGAGAGTCAAAAGCAGAAAACAGGCAATGATATATTGGAAACAACTTAAATGCAGACGACAGGCAGTAAAATATTGGTAATAAGTGGCAGAATATGGATACGGAGTTTTCAGAGCAGAAAGGCCTGCTTGCAGATATATATTCAGCAAAGGCTCAAGAGTCATGCCATATAACCTGCAAAATTCCTGTTTGAATTGGTCCACTAAATAATCCCATTGCTTTGGTTCAAATAGTACCTGCAAAGCACAACAAAATATAGCAACCAATTTTTATGGGTTATTCTGTAAGATATCTTCTTAGCTGAAAGCAAACCAAATATTCAAAGATAAAGCAATACCTCTATGCTATGCCAAAATTCATTCTTATTCAGTCAGAAATATACTGTGGAGTAAATTCCAAATTTAATATGTCCTATTTAATAAGACCACAAAATTCAAAATAAAATTTTATAAATGACCCCAAGACCAGCAATGACATATGCATCACCATGTTGGACAACAGAAAAACATAACAAAAGAAGCCAAGTGCTACAAACTGAGAAGTTATTGCAAAGACAGAAATTAAGAGAACTGGACGAGAGGAGAGGGGTCGAAGGACAAAGAGGAAAAAAGTAGGAAGGAAAGAGCAAAAAGGAGATATAACGAGGGGTAAGACACATTCACTTCTTAATATAAATTCACAATTCACGCACTATATTTATAAGAAAGTCTAAAGATACAAGAAAATTATAAATACACTTAACAATACATGAAATTACAAATAAACTCCTAAAGACACATATATTAAGATCAGACCTCCCAAATACATATAAGCCTTATAAAGATTAATTGAACACATTCGGGTTAGGGTGGAACCTTGACCCTATCCTTTGAAATTGGCCTCCAAATTGGGTCATAGTGATACATCCAATTACCTGCTTCCAAGTAAAGAAATTTCAATGGAAATTTTGATGTCGATGCAGATTTTTCAATTTTAAAAAATGATGGAAATAGAGTGAAGCATGGAATTCTTTTATGAAGCTTTACAAAATATTAATAAACATAGTAATGTAAGATTTAGAACTAAAATATTATAGATAAAATATATCATGGTTTGACAATTATGATATTAAACATATTCAATTAATACAAATGGAATTCATAAATCAGTTAAATTTTTTTTAATTTAGAAATAAATGGTCAAATTAATTGCTATAGTTAATATTTGAGGTTACTTTTTTCATATAATTTCAAAGTCTAAAAGTCATTCATATCCTTCATGTGATAACCTTTCGT
The DNA here is from genome assembly GCF_029873635.1 of Malania oleifera. Classification (NCBI taxonomy): domain Eukaryota; kingdom Viridiplantae; phylum Streptophyta; class Magnoliopsida; order Santalales; family Ximeniaceae; genus Malania; species Malania oleifera. The sequence goes on from NC_080426.1 coordinate 11,831,209, forward strand.
TTCAATGAGAAAAGAAGATAAATTGAGAGAAATTTCAATTCCAGGTTTTGAATCACAACTAAATTTTAAGGAAATTTCATTCCATAGTTAAAATTTTGAGAATTTGATAAATTTAAGGTGATTGGTGGAAATTCCAACAGAAATTTTGAAAAGCAGAAATGGATTGCCATTTCAATTTCGAGGAACGGTGGAAAGAGGAAATTTTGACAATATCGTGGACATTTAAGACCATGCCAGCTTCCCATCCTACATAGTTGAAATGAGAATTTTAAGATGGGTGGCAATATAAGTTTTAAAAATAGCAAGCTAAAAGCATAGCCAATAGAAGAAAAGGGAAAGGTGTTTAATATAATTTGGAAGAAAATAAAATTTTATAGGATTTTTGTAACACAAGTAATGATATGTGGATCAAAATGCTAGGCAACTAAAAAAACAATAGTTGAAATGAAAATGTTAAGCTGGATGAGTGGTATAACTCTAAAACATAATGCGAGCAGTGGCGCGTCTGTAGCAAGATAAGCAGTGCCCATATACAATGGGGATGGTGCTTAACATAGTTTGGGAAACTGCAATTTAGACAAGATAGTAAAATTTATTTGATTTGAGGTTAGAAACACAGGAGGGTATGGGGGTAAACCTAAAATAAACTAAGTAGAGATAGTAAACTTGGATTTGATGGCACCAACTTTTGGGGGATGCAACACTGGATCAAGCACAATGGCAAAAGATTATTCATATAGCCAATACCACATTATTGTCCCATTTAGCTACCATTAACCAGATACGAGGTAGCAATTATTCAAGTTTGCATTTTTCTAGCCAGTCAAAGGGTCAAGGTGTGGATTGGTGTGGATTCCCCTCTAGGATTGAATCTTTCATTGTACCATCCTTCTTTTAAATAGAAAAGGCAGTTAAATGGTTGGAAGGTTTGTGTTGAGGTTTCTCAAACTAAAACCCTTACTAAAGCAAGATAGCACTCTCAAAATGTCTTCAAGAAAGACTGTTCAGAAACCTCTGGCACTCACGGGAAACTTTCTACAAATGTTCACACTTATTTAAGAAACTTTCCAGAAGCACTTGAGAAATTCCGGGGGAAATTTCTTTAAAAAGGGCAATTCCCATGAATATCTCTTTTTCTTTTGATTCTTAAGGCTTTTACAATAGTGAATAATAAAAAATTATGTAGTTATAACCTAAAGAATCAAGTTACAGGTGTAGAAGTCCTGGGCAGTCAAGTGCATGATTGTAGGTTCAAGTCATGGCAACAGCAACTTCATGTGAAAATGCAGAAGGCATCGGACCTTCCTCAACGAGCTATAAGTAGCACTCACAGGAGATCATGGAAGAGTGTTTTAGATATTTTGGCACTTGCATATTACACCAGCTGAAAGAATAACGATTTGATCTAAGGTTGAGGTAGTACATGAGGGATAAATAAACATAAAATAAAAGAACCAAAAAAAGAAGAAGAAGAAAGAAAAAAGAAAAAGTTGTATTGAGATAATAAAGCAGCAATAGAGAGCCCTCCAAATTTTGGAGGATTTTACCCTTGGATTGAGTAGAATAGTAAGCTAATTCTCACAGCAAACCGCACATTGTTGCTGCCTTCAAGAACCATTTACAATCACATGTCACTACATGAGATGCAATTATTATTTATTAAACTTCCCATCTACAGACTGCTCACAGAAGGGTTGTGTGGTTTGCCACTCATTGTGTCATTCTAATTTCCTTTAATTAACAGTTAAATGCTCAGAAGAGTGGGGCTCAGGTTAAGTATCAGGACATCATTACAAAACTATATCTCCAAAAAATGGAGGAAAACTTGTTGGAAACATTTGGACTCTTTGGGAAGACTTCCTGGAGATGTCTATGGTTAAAAACCTTCACGAAACTTTCCAAAAACACTTAGGTAGTCTTTGGGAGTATGGACCTTCAGTCCTTGATTTGGATTTGTGTGAATTGAATGGAACTCAACATAATTTTGTATTGTATTTTGTCCAAATCCATATAAATCCAAATCCAAGGTCAGAAATCCAGGCTCTCAAACAAGCAGTTAAGAAATTACAAGGGAATTTTATAAAGGGGGAAAATGCTTAAGAGTCACAGCCAAGTGAAATCACAGGCCCACATGGCAGCACAAGAGAGAAGAGAGGGGGGGGGGGGGCTGTGGGCCCCACGTCATGTGCTGCCACATAGGCCCTCGATGATCACTGGCCCGTGACCCATGGCATTACTCTGTAAAAAGCATATCTCCCATATCTTTCACTTGTGTTTCTAAAGGATTTTTCCAAAAAAAAAAACCAAAAGAATCATAAAAATTTCTAATTTTTTATTTAATTATAACTTAAAAGAATTATATAAGGAGCTATACTCTAGTCCAATGGTAAGAGCACTGGGCTTTAACTGCAAGTGTATAAAGAAAGTTGACAGTAGCAACTTCATGTTAAAAAGCTATATGTTCAAAATGTAGGGGACCAAGGGCTCAAACCACAAGGTCATCGTTTGGTTCTCCATACAGAATCTCAAACAATTATATTATTTAATAAACCATTATCATTACAAGGGATTAACTTTGTAACAGATTCTGCTTCATATTTTCCCTGTGTTTTGGGGTCTGAATTTCTTACTTCTGCTTTCACGAGTTCTTGCTTCCCATTCTATTAACCATGGTTAAAAAGCACTAAATTGCCTTTGTAAGGTTTAGATTGATAACTGAACTCAATCTAACCTGAACCTGAATCTACCAGTTCTCTTCCATTGCTAACAGTGTCTGCGCCGCACACTTTCTTTTAGTATGTGAAGAAGAGTTTTATTAGCTGTTGACCCTATGGGTCATTCCCTATTTTAATTATAACAAATACTCTGGTATTTAATGCCTATTTAGTTTGTGTGCAGGTTTATATTAGCAAATCAATTGATGGCACATGACGTAAAGCATGTAGACCCTGGCATATTTATTAATTATTTTAATATATTTTAGGTCTGTAATAATTTCGTTTCAAATGAGTTTGTAATAATCTCTGCATGTCATGCATGTAGGTTTTGTAAGCTCAACATGACCATAGGGTACCGAATGTCATTAGGGCATTTTTCGGTATCCTCATAGACCTTAAAAAGATCTTAGGTCCATACACAAATGCACAAAATAGTCCCTATAATCACTTATAATATCAGGGGAATTAGTTGAAGTGAAAATGGACTAAACAAACAAAATTTGTGAGAGGTCGGGCGACCAATCCCCAGAAGTTCAAAACTCCTCGGGCGCCCAAACTATTGAAAAGTCAACAGTTTGACCAAGCTTCGGGCGACCGAACCTATTTTGACCTTATCTCCCTCGGGCGCCCAAACCCTTTGAAAAAGACATTTTACCAACTCGGACTGCCAAGCATTTTAGTTGAAATCATGCCCCGGGCGACCGAACTCTTGTGTTCGGGCTACCGACCTAGACCTGGGCACCTGAACCTACGAACAAAATGCTACTGACTTTTGTTCGGGCTACTGCACCAAAACTCGGGCTACCAAACCATCTTCAAGGGTTTTTAAAAATGTGTCTGTTCGGGCGACTGAACCTAAGTTCAACCACCGGAACTTTGTCGGGTTAAAATTAATTTACTCGAGGTAATAATGGGTTAATTTGAAATTAATATTTAATAAGCATTTTAGACTTTTTTAAGAATACCCAATAGGCCCCAAACGGTTATATTTTTTACCTTATTTATAAAAATGGGTTCATTTGTGAGGATTAGCATGAGATTAGCCAAAATAATTAGCAAAAATCCTCTCTATCTCAAAATCTCATTTTGCCCAAAATACTATCAAATATTTATTCCCTCAATAGATCTTGATATTGTGAGAGGTTATAGATTGTTCTTGTGTTTATTAGATAATACTCCCATTTGTTTGGTTGATTGTTTGATTCATTTTTGGGAGTTTAGTTAAGTTTATCTCACAGATTTCAATATTATAAATTTTGTATTGGGATAAACTAGCAAGCTTAGGATATTTGCATTGTTATTACAAGTGTCTCATAACTTTGATTTTGATGTGCAAAATATTTTTCTACAAGTTAAAATATTTTCAAACTATTTTTGTGCTCATTACATTGAAGGAAAATATTTTGAGTTAAGTTTGAATATTTGAATAACATCTTTGAAACCCTAAATTGCTATTGAGATTTCATTTAGCTCGTTTCAAAGATACAACTTGCTTAGAACACTCTTGAACATTATTGTAATCATATCTTGTTGAGTGTTATTTGCACATATATTCACATCACTGAATGTGATTGCTTATAATGAGTACATATCTGCTTTACTTAAGAAGCATAATGACTGTATCAGTTATATTAAGAAAAATACCGTTGTATTCCAGGCGTGGTCTGAGGGGGCGATAATCCAACCCGTAAAGATTGTTAGGGTCTTCTCCGCCCCGCAAGGAGAATTTATAAAGGCTGAGATCAATCCTGTGCTAATTGACCTGATTGTATTAAGTACCGCTCCACCCATTAAGTGAGCATTAGTGAAATCCTCGAACTTGCGAGTTAGAGGTGGAGACGTAGGCACAGTTGGCCGAACCCCGATAATATATCTGGTGTTGATTTTATTTTCCGCAATTTAATTTCTGCACCTGTATGTTTATGTTTATCGTTTAAATATTTTATTGGGATTGTGAAAACATAGAAAAACTCTAGGTTTATAAAATACTGCTTGCTAGATTAGTTTAACCTAGAGAATTAATTTTTAAATACCCAATTCACCCCACCTCTTGGGAATACACCAAGGCTAACGTTAGCTTTTCTTCACTTCCCTTATTTTCTCAAATTTTTTGTAGCTCCAATCTGAGCAAATCCAGCAGTTCACCAGAGTTCCAACTTTAAAGAACAGAAGGCAAAAAAAGAAAAAAAAATGGCATGACAGCAACCTTCTCTTTGAAAACCAAGCATAAAAAATCTATATCCATTTCAACTAATGCAGCAGAAATATGTAAGTGATAGTCCAAGAGAGAGGTGGTTTACCTTGTAAGTTGCACATTCAGTACTACTCTTAAAAGCCAGCGTTGCCATGACTCGCTGCAATTCTTTCATATGGGTAGCTCCCCAAGGAGCAAGATACTTTCGAGCATATGTAATTGCCCGCATGCTGTTTTCAGCTCGAACCAACTCTATGAACTCTTGAAGTCTTAACTGGAATTCAAATTTGCTCTGACATCAAGAGAAGGCATTCAGTATCAAACAAGTGAGGATAAAGCTTCAAATATTCCACAGCTAATGCAAAATCAAATTTCACATAGTCACAGCAATTCTATGTGAGTGTTTTCATTATGCTCTATAATAAATATTTTAAAATATTTACTTCAAAACTGAATTCATATTAATTATAAATAGCTATGAATGAACAGTTTACAGTTCACAGTCAAGAGGAACTCTAGCTGACTTGTCTATACTCTACAGCAGTATGATCTTGGTAGCCTCTAGCGAAAAATAGAACAGAAAATACAATTGAAAGGAGTGAAATTAGAGGAATGAGATTAAAGGAGGAGCACCAGCAGCAGGATATGAAGAAAAAGAAAAATAAGTATAAATAAATTAAGTATAGATAAGTATTTGAACACAAAGTGCACCTCGTTTTGATGCAGCAAACCTTATTTATAAAAATGTAAAATGCATCCTTGACATTTAGATAAATATTTGACCACAAAGTGCAAACCTTATGACTCAACATGTATGTTCTCAAAACATGTGGAGTTAAAAATGCATAAAATAGCTTCTATATTTAAAATTAAAAAAAAATGATAAAATTAAAATAATATATTATGGAATGCACTAAAGAGCAGTGCAATTAAACCCCATCCAGCTCAGCTGGTTGGACAGGAAACCCAGTGATCCCGACCTAAAACTGAGTTGGATTTCATGGACCAGAAATGCAATTGAAAAAGTCAAACCCACACAGACCCAAATTAACCTAGGTCCTAGGCAACTTTATCTGATGGAGCTGGGTCTATAATTATATGAGTTTTTTTATATTTTCCTTTTTAATATTTACCATTTGCCTGTTCCAAATTACAGATTTTTGGGGATTTTTATTTTTAACTGAAATTTAATATTTTTGTTTTCTTAAAATTGTTACTTGTATTTTTACATGTATTCCATAAACTAATATTTTTCCCCACTTTCTTACAATTGGCATATATTACTTCTTAGGTTCTTTTTTAACTGGGCAATGCGTAAAAGTTGGATTGACTTTACCTTAAATTTTAGGACTCAAATCTTGCTTTTTAATATTTGAGTAAAAATGTGATTTTGAATTTGTATTAGCTTTACAACATATAATTTCATTTTAAGTGTGTTTAATTTTTTAAATACAAAAAATGTTTTTATAATATCATAATATTATAAACTTTACATCATATAAGAAATATTTTATAACGTTACAAATTTTTAATTAGATTACTATTGACCCGCAATTGACCTGCCGGTTCCAGATGACCCAGTCCCTCTACTGGGTCATTGGCCAGGCCAGGTCTAACATCGTTGCTAAAGGGAAAAATTCAGAACTTTTAACCTGCCCCTCTACAACTTCTCTGCAAATTGCTCATTCACAGAAGATAATTCAAACTATGTGACACAGTTTTAGATGGCTTGCTGAAGAAAGCATATGACAAAAAAAAAACGTTAAAACTTTGAAGCATTTCGAATTAGAAAATATTCCAAACTAAAGAGAAAATTTTAATCCAAGCCTAACCTTTTTAGACCAATGCAACAATATGAAGAAGGTTGGGTCTAAAGTTCTCCAAACATGCTGCCCCTTGTGCTAGGGCATTTAGGTGGATGCAGGTTTGACTAGGGATGGGAAATTAGTTGGAATGCACAGTTTGTTTGTTAATAAATAGGGCCAAAAAGCTTGTTAGGTCCTAAATCCAATTGTATGGTTTGTTTGTGAATAAATGTATATTAGAGGCTTATTTGAAATTTTCTTGCGTTTATCTTAGAGGCCACTTTCGACCATCATCACACGCTGCTAGAAGTTCCTCCTACCGCTGCTCCTATGTTGCCCATCTTGCTGGACTTCTCTGAGCACACCAGCACAACTGTCATGTCTGTCACCTGCCAGAGCACCAAAATATGTCACTGGAAGCCACCAGAAAATGCCACATGCTTTACAGTTTGCAGGCATCAGAGAACTTCGTGTGGCCACTGCAGCAACAGATTTCCCAGGTTTCTTCAGTCTCCCGTATCTATCTTTGTTTTTCTATCCGCATTTTTCCCAGCAAACGACCAACACATCTTTGCCTTAGTAACACAAATGATTCCAGCCCAAAAAAATAAAGACTTTCCCATTTGATCCCAGCTTACCTTGTCCATTATCTTTCCAACACCCTCTTCTCTACCCCCAACCCCATCCCAACCAAACAAAAAAAATTCCAGCAACAAGGTCACTAATGTTGAGTTGTATACAAAGGTTGAATTCTTGTCCAGTAGAATACAAAATTTTGAAAATTCTTAGGAGACCATTACTGATACCTTGAATGGGTGAACAAGTTAAGTTGGAGGCTTGGCAAGAGCCTCTCAAATCAAATTGGAAACTGGAACAGCAACTGCCACAGTGCTACTCCCCACACTTTTGAGCTGAGAGAAGACATAATCATCATTTGGTCAATTAGAGATGCAATTCAGGATGCCACTCACATAAAGGAGGATAAGCAACATAATCCTCCTAGAGTTACATCGACCTTTTGTTTGAGAAGACTACAAGATGAGTTGTGTTAAAGAAGTTAGTTGAGCAGTTAGGTAAAGGCGCTCAGATACTAACCCAAGGAAGATTCTAGAGCACTCTAGGTCAACTTCTAAGGTCCATTCAGAAATTAATGGTTTAAAACCAGGTGTGTTTTAGGCATCAACCAGGTCCTAGAAATTGCAGAGAAAGAAGGTGTTGATACAACCCAAACAATTGAAGGTGAAGCTAAGATAGAAGTTCCGAGTTACGTAGATGAAATTGATAACTTGGGAGATTGTTTAGTACTTCAACCTATCCTCTCTTCCCAAAACGTTGAAGGAAATGAAGATTCAAGATGAATCAATTTTTTTTCAAATTCAGATGATTTGTCACGAGCAACTCTGTACTTCGATTATTGATCCTAGCAACAACAACAAACCTTAAGTCGCACTAGGTGGGTCGGCTGCATAAATCCTTTTCAATCAATTCACCCGATCAAGAGCGTTTTCCTCACCCTACTCCTTTTCATGTCAGCTACAATAACTCACTTCTCCTTACAGGTGCTCTACTAAGCCTACGTTTCAAATGCCCAAACCATCTAAGCCGTCCCTTCCTTATCTTGTTTTCAACCGATGCTATGCCTAAATTATTACGTATATGTTCATTCCTTACTTTATATTTTAATGTTAAACCACTCATCTACCTTAACATTTGCATCTCAGCAACTTTTATTTTTTGTATATGCTGTTTCTTAGTTGCCCAACATTTTGAACCATAAAGCATACATGGCATTATAGACATTTTATAAAACTTTTCTATTAATTTTAAGGGTATTCTAAGATCACACAACACACCTGATGCACCCCTCCCCATTTTACCTAGCCTATTTTAATTCTATGCACTACATGTTCAATTTCCCCTTCAACTTGCATAATAGATCCAAGATATCTAAAATCTATCAGTGCTATTATTCTCTTCATTATCAAGTTTAATCTTCTCTTCATTGCTACCCCTTAGATTATTGAAATTAAATTTCATATATTTTGTCTTATTATAAATCTATTAGTGCTATTATTCTCTCGATATCAAGTTTAATCTTCTCTTCATTACTACTCCTTACATTACTGAAATTACATTTCATATATTATGTCTTCTTCCTACTTATCCTTAACCCTTTTAAACTCTAATGTGGCTCTCCAAAGTTCTAGTTTAGATTCCACTCCGCTACTACTATCATCAAACAACATGATATCTTCTGCAAACAACATACATCAAGGGATCTCATTTTAGATATTCTTAATGAGTTCATCAATTACTAAAGTAAAAAGATAAGAACTCAAAATAGAACCTTGATGTACGCCTACTGTGATTGGAAAATCTAATCCTAACGCTAGTCACTACTCTGTCATACATATCCTTAATGACCTCCGTATATCGACTACAAACTCCCTTCTTTTCTAAGACCCACCAAAAAAACTTCCCTAGGTACTCTATCATAAGTTTTCTATAGGTCAATAAAAATCATATGCAAGTCCCTCTTTTTTTCCCTAAACTTTTCCATTAAACTTCTTAAAAGATAAATAGCTTATGTAGTTGATCTCCCAGGAATAAAACCAAATTGATTTTCTAAAATCTTAGTTTCTAATCTTACTCTATGTTCAATTACCCTTTCCCATAATTTCATCGTATGACTCATTATCTTAATTCCACGATAGTTATTACAGTTTTGAATATTGCTTTAGTTTTTTTGTGCAAAGGTATTAATGTACTTTTCCATCATTCTTCTGGCATTTTATTGGTTTTTATAAAAGTTTTGAATAGATTAGTTAACCAATTAATTCCTTTATCCCCTAAACATTTACAAACTTCAATTGGTATTTTATCTGGTCCTATAGATTTCTGACTTTTCATCTTTTTTTAGTGTCATCTTAACTTCAAGGACTCTAATTTTGCGGATAAATCTTCTATTTATAGTCTACTCCTCATTCATCACTTCTAAGTTCAATCTTTCATTTTAATTTTCATTAAACAACTTATCAAACTATCGCCGCCACCTCTCTTTTATGTCTTCTTCTCTAATTAAGACATTATCATTCTCGTCCTTTATGCATTTTATATCACCTAAATCTTTGCATTTTCTTTCTCTAACTCTAGCAAGTTTATAAATGTCTTTTTCTCCTTCTTTTGTATCTAGTTTAGTATATAAAGTATCATAAGCTCTATGTTTAGTTTCACTTAGTCTTTTTTGCATTTGTTCTTCTCTATATTTTTCAAGATTTTCTAAATTTCTACAATTTTGCCATATTTTATACCAATTTCTTTTTGTCTTAGCGGCTTTTTGGACTTCTTGATCCCACCACCAACTTTCTTTTCAATATTTGTATCAACCTTATCCCCTATAATCCAATTACACTCTTTGATCATTTTATCTTTAAATTTTACTATATTATCTCCCTTCAATTCCCACCATCTAGTTCTCTTGTGTTGATTTATGCTACTCCAGTACTCCTTCTTTTACATTATATATCTAATACTAAGACTTTATGTTGTGTAGCCAAATTTTCACCAAGAATAACTTTACAATCCTTACAAGATAGACGATCTCCGTTCCTAGTTAAGAAAAAAATTATGACTTTTATTATACCCACTCTTGAAGGTTATCAAGTGTTCTTCTCTTTTTACAAAGTAAGTATTCAAAATAACCAAATCGTAAGACATGGCAAAATCTAAGATTGTATCACCAACCTCATTTTTATCTCCATATCCATAGCCTCCATATGTCCTCTCATATCCTATATTACCCATTCCAATGTGATAATTCAAAACAGCTCCTATGAATGTCTTTTCAGACAATGGTATCCCTAGTAAAATACTGTTCATATCTTCCCAAAATTGTCTGTAAAGATTTTCTGCTAGTCCTATTTAAGGAACATACGCGACGCACTAATAACGTTCACTATCTCCAAGCTTAAAGTTATCCTGATTTTAATGATATTATCTCATATTCTTTTAACATCTACTATATTATCTTTTAAGTCTCTGTCTACAATAATACCCACCCTATTTTTATGTTTTCCTTTACCAATGTACCAAAGTTTAAATCTTGATTTTTCAATTTCTCTAACTTTCTCTCCTACCTATTTCATCTCTTGAAGGAAAATTAAGTTATTTTTCCTCCTAAACATTATTTCCACTATTTCCATACTTTTTCCCATAAGATTCCCTATATTCCAAGTTTTTAATCTAATCTTAGTTTCTAGTGCTAACTTATTTACTGTTTCTTCATGATTTTAGGGCTGAAGAAACAAGAATCCTTGAATTTATTTGGGTCATTGAGAGAAAAGAAAGGAAAGAAAGGCAGTTCAGAAAGGGGATCCGTTTGGTTGGTGAGAAAACAAAACCAAAAAGGAAAGAACATAATAAAGAAAATGAAAGAAAAGAAAGAGAAAAGAAAAAAAACCTTTGAAAACAAAAAGAAAAGAAACCTTTAGATGTAGAAGTAAAAGAAAAAAAAAAAAAAGAGAAATTATTGATCTTAAAAGTGTACAAATTTTGTTTTTAAAGAAGCTATGAAGTTGAATTTTGGAAGTTAATCCATGTTGATGCCCATTTTGACCAGGTCTTGTTTCCTTTGCTCAACAAACATAGAAGGGGCATGAAGCCCATTTCGGTGTTTTGTCTAACCTTAATTGCATTTTTGAAGCTTCCTAGAGCATCAATTTGAGATTTTAAGATTTTTCTTAAGGTGAATGTACTTTAATTAAATGTAAAACATTCCTAAATAATACATTAATTAAAGATATTTTTTACTTTAGCCAATATATCTTCAGTTTTTTTAATGTATCTTAAGAGACTTTTTATTAACCATTAAGGATACACAACTTCAGACGTCAAACATCAATATTCATGAATTAGAACATAATTTTAATTAATTATTTTAGATAGACACACATACCCATTTGATCACAAAGATCACACACACACATATATACAATTCTAACAGAAGATTGACAAAGGAATAATTGAAATGCACATGCATTAGAAAACAAAATGAAACATAAATTAAGACTATCAAATATTTTATATATAATTTTTGGTGGAGCAAAAGATTGCACACTCAACCAAATATATATTTTTTAATTGCCCAAATGTTGGTGATGACAATTGTAACTCATATCCATTAATCCATACATACCTATCGTAAATAAAAGGGTTCTTGGTTTAGTTTAGCCACTCAGTTTTTCCGTGCACCATGAGGGGCAAGGAAGCAGTTTTCCTTGCTCCCAAGGCTGCACTTAGAATTATTTTATTTTTTACCCCTAGCCTCTTGTCTATAAATAGAAGGCTAGGGTGAGGGGCCAGAGACGTTTTTTTAGGGGAAATAGGAGAACATTCACACTTGAATATTGGAGAGATGTTTGAAGCAGAGAGAGCATGCTTGGGTACTAAAAAAAAAACGCTTGAGAAAAGGGAGGAAAGAAAGAGAGTAATATGCTTTGAGAGAGAGAGAGAGAGAGAGAGAGAGAGTGGCATACTTAGAAGAAGGGAGAGAAACATGCGTTCCCACTTGGAAGGACTTGGAGAAAGAGAACGAGAGACTTGGCACGTGCAAAGGTTATTCTTGCAAGCAAGGATCAGTATCTAATTGGATTTTCGTCAAGATTTCAATTTAGCTTTTGATAAGAAGTGTGTTTCCCATCCTTTTCCTTCATTTCACGTTTAATCGGAAACCTTTGTCATGCTTACAACTTAGGGATTGTTATATATTTTATGCGATTATCATTTCTTTGGTGCAAGCATGCTTGAATCTCTTTTCTTTGATATAATATTTTTTGTGAATCAAATGAGCATTTTGAGAGGAGAGTAGAGAAAGGGATGGCAGTTTGTGGTTGGAGTTTTAACCGAAGTAGTGCTTGTTTGATGGCCGGTTTCGGATCCAGCGGTGGCCGAAAAAGGAAGTGAGGTCCTTTCTTATTTTTGTTCAAGCTATGTATATAATTTTGTTTTATTATTGTTACTATTATTAGCTAACATGCATATTACAATCATAATGATTATTACTATAGTATATTCCTTTTGTTAATAATGCCATTACTATTATTTACTAATCCTTTCTATTAATATTAATTATACTTTGTTATTTTTAGAATAATCTATTATGTATGTTACATGTATAGCTATTTACATACAATATTAGCATTGTACTACTACTATTATTTGTTATTACTATTTACCATCATGCTTTTAAGGTATATTATTATTGAAGTGTCAAATTTCTATTACAAAAAGTCGAAAAAGAAAAAAATAAAAAATCATAAATGGTAGGATTTATTTTGGAAAGCAAAAGGGAGCATTGACTTGCACTTAGTGCAGATTGATTGGCGTGTTTAATAGTCCGATTTACATTTGTTAGCATGCTTACTTATTTTGTACATATAAATTGGGGAACTCTAAATGTGTTTTTGGGCTCATCTTAGAAATTAGAATGACTCCCTGTTGACCTACATGATATCATCCCGACTTATGATGGGATGATAGAGAGAATTCCACCTTATGATTTTTTTTCTTTTTTCCCTTCCCAGGCGCCTTACGAGTACTCTCCCTTAAACCCGTATGAGTAAATAGGAGTAGGTGTTTGCACCATGGATTTGAAGTACGAAGGGCAAACTTGGAATCCTAACTTCATTTTTCAAAATGCCAACTTTTCAAAAAATATAATGTTGGGGATGTGGCTCATATTCAGAGCGGAACACAAGTACTGGAGAGAGCTACGTGAAGTGAGGGACAATTGAATGAGAAGAGTCTGCAACTCTAAAGGCAAACCGTTGACAGATTGGGCCATAACCGTCAACGGTTTCAGGCAATACACAAAAGGCATTTTTCTCAGCACCAAACCGTAGACGATTACCATCGGTGCAGATTACGTGATTTTAAATCGGGGGCTTGATTGGGCTAAAACGGAGGGATTTCTTCCGGGGATTGAAACAAATGTAGTTTAGATATACTAGAACACTTCTGTGCGTAATGGGTTCATACTTAAACAATATTGTAACCCAAAGATTGTAGCCTTGATATTGTTCATAGTGAAAATCGAAGTGCTGTCCCGTGGACGTAGGCTATTGCTGAACCACATATATCTTGTGCGTTCTAGTTATGTCTTTTATTCTTCTTATTCTTGTTTGATTGCTTCTTAAGTATATTTCATCATCGAGTGATTGCATTGGTGGTTATTGATCGATTCATGTTTGATTGTGTGCTTCCGCTACGCGTATTCAAGTTGAACGAACGTCAAAACAAGTGGTATCAGAGCTATTGGATCTACAATGGCTAGAGTCTCTTCGATTAAGTTCGATGTGAACAAGTTCGATGGAACTGGTAATTTCGGGCTTTGGCAACAAAGGGTGAAAATTTTTCTAGTGCAACAAGGGATGGTTAAAGCGTTGTAAGGAAAGAAGTCGGACGACATGAACGAAGCAAGTTGGAAGGAGCTTGAAACAAAGGTGGTTTCCATGATCCGACATTGTATGGCCGATGACATTATGTACAATGACATGGATGAGGAATCGCCGGCTGCAATTTGGTTGAAACTCAAAAGTCAGTACATGTCCAAGTCGCTTACAACAAGTTGTATCTTAAGCAAAAGCTTTATTGACTTAAGATGGCGGAGGGTTCGGACCTTTCTCAGTGCATCAACACTTTCAATCAAAATCATTAGCGATTTGAAGCGCATCGAAGTGATGTTCAAGGAAGAGGATAAGGCATTGATGCTACTAAACTCCCTACCGACGTCTCCTACATACGAAAACCTGGTTACGACGCTAACTTGGGGAAAAGAAACCTTGAAGTTGGAGGACATCACGAGCGCATTGCTGGGGTTCCACCAAAGGAAGAAGGCCAACGATGAAGGTTCACATGTTGAAGGGCTAGTGGCAAAGGGAAATCAAGATCGTGGGAGGAGCGGTTTCCAGAGTAGATCAGGCGGCCATAGGGCTTGGTCCAGGTCCACATCCAAGAAGAAGAAGGACGTGCGGTATTTTAAGTGTGGCAAAAAGGGCAGATAAAACCCGAGTGTCCAGAGAGGAGGAAGGAAGGTGCTGAAAACAAAGAAGGTTCGTCAAACACAGCGAATGTAGTAGGAGACTTCAGCAGCAGTGATGGTGATATGCTCTCGGTTTCATCGGGGTCGGATGAATTCAAGGATTCTTGGATTTTTGACTCTGCATGTTCATATCATATGATGTCCAATAAGGACTGATTCACATCGTACAGACTGGTCAGTTCTGGTTCTATTCTGATGGGGATTGATACTGCGTGCAAAGTGATCGGGGTGGGGAATATTAGAATCACGATATACGATGGTGTAGTGCGGACGTTGTGTGATGTGAGGCACATACCAAAGTTAAGAAAGAATCTGGTTTCATTAGGCACCTTGGATTGCAACAGTTTCAGTTACAAGTCCGAAGGTGGGGTAATGAAAGTGAGCAAAAGGGTTCTGGCCGTGATGAAGAGGAAGAGAGTGCCGGGTAATATTTACACACTACTGGGTACAACGGTTGTAGGTGGAGCTGCAGCCGTAAAGTCTAAGTCTGACAGTACTTTTCTGTGGTAATTGCGTCTAGGGCATATGGGAGAGCGTGGGATACAGAAACTTCACAAGAGAAATCTTCTTAAGGGGGTAAAATCATGCAAGCTGGAGCTTTGCAAGTACTGCGTGCTTGGGAAGCGGAACCAGGCTTAGTTCATGACGGCCACGCACAAGACAAAGAGAGTACTGGACTACATTCATTCTGACTTTTGGGGAGCAGTGAAAGTGGTATTACGAGGGGGACATGTGTATTTTGTGAGTTTTATCGACAACTACTCACGAAAGGTCTGCATTTACTTCATGCATCACAAGTTAAAAATGCTTGCCAAGTTCACAGTGTGGAAAGCTGAAGTGGAAAACCAGACCGGGAGAAAGATCAAATTCCTCATGACAGACAATGGGACTGAGTACACAAACTCGGGATTCAAAGAGTTCTGCGAGCAGCAAGGCATAA
Source organism: Malania oleifera (assembly GCF_029873635.1). Taxonomy (NCBI): domain Eukaryota; kingdom Viridiplantae; phylum Streptophyta; class Magnoliopsida; order Santalales; family Ximeniaceae; genus Malania; species Malania oleifera. The sequence continues at coordinate 11,846,963 of NC_080426.1, forward strand.
GGAGGCATTTTACCGTGCGCTGGACACCGCAGCAAAATGGTGTGGCGGAGAGGATGGACTGAACCCTGGCTGAAAGGGCTCGGTGCCTCAGGTTGCAGGCTGGGCTTGTCATGAATTGCTAAGCAGAGGCGGTTAGTATGACATGTTTTTTGATAAACAGATCACCTAGGACATCACAGAATGGGAAAATTGCTGAGGAGACGTGAACCGGTGAAAAGGTAGATTACTCTGGTTTTAGAGCATTTGGGTGTCCGGCCTATGCGCACATCCCAGGTAAAGAGAGATCTAAGCTTGAAGCGAAGTCTAGACGGTGCATCTTTCTGAAATATCATAAAGGCGTGAAAGGGTTCAAGTTATGGGATCCCGTGGCAAACAAGATGGTGATCAATAGGGATGTGGTTTTTAATGAGAAAGCCATGTTGCAACGTACTCAGGATGAAATAGGGAAGCAGATGCCAAAAAATCGCAGCATCAATGAGCGTGCGATTCAAGTGGAGTTAGAGACTCAGGGCAGACATGCAAAGAGTCCTAGCCTGAGAGATCAACCAGCAGTGCAAGTGGAGTCAGAAACTCAAGAAGGAGATGACACAGGGAGTTCTAACTCGTATGACCAGCAGCCGCGTCGGAGCATGGCTGTAGACAGACCCAAACATGTCGTTAGGCCACCCTCAAGATACAATTTTGACAATCTGGTGTCTTATGCGCTTATCACCAACAGCGCGGATCCTACTACCTATTAGGAGGTGATGCATAGCCAAGAGAAGGGTAGCTGGATAGGCACCATGATGGAAGAGATAGAGTCATTGCAAAAGAACCAAATGTGGGACTTGGTGGAGCTTCCAGCTGGGAAGCGGGCAATTGGATGCAAGTGGATATACAGGAAAAAGAAAGCATTTTCAGAAAAGAAAAGATAGAAGCACAATGGTCGCTTGGTAGCAAAGGGATACTCGCAAAGAAAGGGAGTAGATTATGACAAAATCTTCTCCCCTATGGTCAAGCACACTTCCATCAGGGTAGTGTTGGGCCTGGTGGTGCAACATGATCTGCATTTGGAGCAGATGGACGTAAAGACAACGTTCCTTTATAGTGACCTAGATGAGTTGATTTACATGATATAGCTAGAAGGGTTAAGCCAACGTGGACAGGAGCATTTAGTTTGCAAACTAAACAAGTCACTATACGGGCTAAAGCAATCTCCGAGGCAGTAGTATAAGAGGTTTGATGCCTATATAACCTAGATCGGTTACAGGAGGTGTGAGTACAATTGTTGCGTTTATCGGGTCTCTTATTTTTATGTTGCTATACGTAAGCGAAATGTTGATTGCTGCTAAAAACATGACCGAGGTAGATCAGTTGAAGATTCTGTTGGGAAAAGAAGTCGACATGAAAGAGTTGGGTGCAGTCAAGAGAATACTTGGCATGGAGATTTGCAGAAACAGAGCCGTAGGAAGACTACGGTTATCTCAGAGCAACTATGTGGAGAAGGTATTGGAGAGGTTTAACATGGCTAATGCTAAGTCAATGAGCACACCTTAAGCGAGTCATTTCAAGCTATCTACCGCCCAATGCTCAAGGACGGACGACGAGGTCCGGGGTATGTCAAGGGTCTCCTATGCTAGTGCAATGGGGTGTCTGATGTATGTCATGGAAAAGGTGTGGGAGAGGTTTAGCATGGCTAATGCTAAGTCAGTGAGCACACCTTAGGCGAGTCATTTCAGGTTGTCTATCGCCCAATGCTCAAGGACGAACGATGAGATCCGGGATATGTCGAGGGTACCCTATGCTAGCGCAGTGGGGTGTCTGATGTATGTCATGGTGTGTATGAGGCCAGACCTAGCACATGTTGTCAACGTGGTAAGCAAGTTCTTCTCGAATTCGGATCGACGGCACTGGGATACTGTGAAGTGGATTTTCAGGTACTTGAGGGGTACAACCAGATATGGCATAGAGCTCAGAGCACAACAGAGTGATCCATCGGTGGTGGGGTACGTGGATGCTGATTACGTAGGAGACCTGGATGATAGGAGTTCTACCACGGAATACGTATTTATCCTTGTAGGGGGACCTATTTGCTGGAGCTCTACGGTGCAGTCGCTCGTGGCGTTGTCTACTACCGAGTCGGAGTACATGGCACTGGCTGAGGCTGCCAAGGAAGCATTATGGCTTACAGGGTTAGTCAAAGAGCTGGGTTGCCGAGCAAAATGGAGTTCGGCTGCAGTGTGACAGTTAGAGTGTCATATACTTGGCGAAGAATCAGGTATACCATGCGAGGACGAAGCACATTGATGTGCAGTATCACAAGGTCAGAGAACTGATTACTTCAGGGGAACTTCTTCTTAAGAAGGTCCATACATCTAGCAATGCGGCTAATATGCTGATGAAGCCGATCATGATGGACAAGTTCAAGCATTGCTTGGACTTGATCAACGTCTCCAAGTGCTAGAGGGGAGACGGACTTAATCTACAGGCCCAGGTGGAGCAACAGTTATGCCTTCAAATTTCAAAGGTGGTGAATATTCGCCAAGGTGGAGATTGTTGGGGATGTAGCTCATATTCAGAGCAGATCACAGGTACTGGAGAGAGCTACATGAAGTGAGGGACAATTGCATGAGAGGAGTTTGCAACTTTGAGGGCAAACCGTAGACAAATTAGGTCCTAACCGTAGACAGTTTCAAGCAGTACGCAGAAGGCATTTTTCTCAGCACCAAACCGTTGACGGTTACCGTCGGCACAGATTACGTGATTTCAAATCGGGGGCTTGTAGATTGGGCTAAAACGGAGGGATTTCCTTCGAAGATTGACACAGATGTAGTTTAGATATACTAGAACACTTCTGTGCGAATTGGATTCATACTTAAACAATATTGTAACCCAAAGATTGTAGCTTTGACATTTTTCATAGTAAAAACCAAAGTGCTGCTCCCGTGGACGTAGGCTATTGCTGAACCAAGTATATCTTGTGCGTTCTAGTTGGGTTTTTGATTCTTCTTATTCTTGTTTGATTGCTTCTTGAGTATATTTCATCATCGAGTGATTGCATTGGTAGTTATTGATTGATTCGTGTTTGATTGTGTGCTTCCACTGCTCGTGTTCAAGTTGAACGAACGTCAACAAATAACTCTTCAAATTTGATTTTATATTGTTTTCTTTTATGGCCAATGATGAAACCTTAGTTGTATTTTTTAAAAAAAAAAGCTTTTCTTTTATTGCAAAGATTGTTGTTTAAAAAAAAAAACACATTTTATTTTTGAAATTCGCATCCAATCAAATATCTTCTCTTGCAATTCATCCTCTCTCTAATTGATTGCAAATCAAAATTTACTCCCAATCATCATTAAAGATTTGATTATAATCAATAGTTTCACTCCTAATCATCATCAAAATACTGATTTCAATCAGTGGTTCACTCCTAATTATCATCAAATCATGGACTTCAATCAGTGGATTTACTCCTAACCATCATTAAATCATGGATTTCAATCAACATATTCTCATCCTAATCATCATTAAATTATTAATTTCAATCAGCATATCTTCATCTTAATAATCATTAAATCATTAATTTCAGTAAGTGGATATACTCCCAATCATCATTGAATCATAGATCTCAATAAGGGGATTTTAATCCCAATCATCATTTGACCCTTCATTTCAATCAAGGATTTCAAATCTCAATTATCATTAATCCTAGATTCCAATCAATGGATTTTCATACCAACCATCCTTAATCCTTGATCTCAATCAAAGGATTTCAAATCTCAATCACCATTAATCTCTTATTCAAATCAATAGATTTGCATATCAATCATCCTTAATCCTTGATCTCAATCAATGGATTTCAAATCTCAATCACCATTAATCCTTGACTCTAATCTATGGATTTTCATATCAATCAATCCCTAATTTTAATTAAAGGATTCCAAGTCCAACCATTGCCAATCCCTGAGTTCAAATCAAATCAAACCTTTTTATTTGGGTGCCAATCAAATTCAATTGTATCCATCTTTACAAATAAGTCTATTTTATAATCCAATCATCTTTTCTAGTCAAGTCAAACCTCATCTTGAATTTGATGGCAAATTTTTCCATTTTCCCTTTTTTTAAACAATTTGGTTTTGAAAACAAACCACATTTGAACTCATTGATTGCAATCAATTAACTCTTTTTCCATCCTATTCAATTTTCTCCATTTTTTTTCAAATTTAAAACTTTAGGGTTTCTTAAAGCCAACCCTTTTTCAAACAAGAGCATATCAGGGTTTCTAACCCTATTGTTTGGGACTCTTGGACGATGATATTTCATCGGATGATTGAAAAAGGGAATTTTTTCTTCTTTCTTTTTCTTTTTGTTTATAACACACATATACACAGATATGCTCAATGGTTTGTCCTTAGAACGGGTGTCGATTCATGTGTTGGTTGACCGATCTCCCTCATGATGGTTGGTCAATCACCTTCCCTATGCACAAGTGTACTCTTGAACTCTTTTCTATTTTTCGTAGATCTCTTAAGTTTTTTCCTTTTTAAAAAAATAAAGGTGGAAACTCCGCTTCTTCAATCATTTGTGTCTTGTAACTATAGTCTTTGTTTTCGTTCAGGTTTTCTTTAGCTTTCTTTTTTGGGGATTTCATAAAAAATAAAATAAAATCTCTAATGTCTAATGCTCTAGAAGAGCTTTTGGATGAAAGAATTTATAAGCAAAGGGTCCTCACTTTTTCTACAACTAAGGTAATGCACAAATAAAAATTTTTACAAGCCCAGCATGAGCTGTGGTAGGGAATCTTCCAACTCAAGTCATGTTTGCTATTTTATTATTTTTAACTTGTCAATATAATGGGTAGGAAATAATCAAAGAGTATAATTAACAAAAGAGTCATAATTTATCTTGGAATTAAACCTTAAAGAAAATGTTGGAAATGAGAATACACCTTGGCCTTCTTCAACCTGAACTTGTTCTCAGCACACCAAGCTAGAGCAGGAGCTACCTCCTTATTCTGCAGTGCATCAATAACCCTTTTTGCTTCATGGAACACATCAATGTCAACGAGATCCTGACACAGAATTATTAATTTGATTGACATAGCTGATGCACAAGAGAGAAATGACAGTAGCATTTTTGAAAAACCAAAAGCTTGAATGATTCACAATCCATTCCACAAAAAGTAATGAAAGAAACACCATAAGGGAGCAATAGAAGTAAATTATTAATGTGACTACACAACGTTAGCATTGAACACGAAAATTCTCTTTTCCCTTCACTTTTTTTTCCCACAAGTTGTGACATGATTGCATTGGCATTGGCAACAGATTCATTTTTTTTAACAAATAGGAAATTCCCTACCATATACCAGAAAAATTGAAGAAAGATTCTTATCCCACATGAAGATCAAATGATTAAATGATAAATGCAGAAGTTTGGATTTTAAAGCAGTATTAAAATCCTTCAAATGCACTAGCTGAAACTACCAAAGAATGCCAGACAAAAATTATTGAGTCAAATGAATAAAAATGAAAACACACATATACGCACAAAAAACAAAAACAACTTTGCAATAATAAACATCACTGCACAACAGTAATGCCAACTGTAACAGGCAAGCAAAAACACCTGTATATTGCTGCTTTCTGCTAGCTTCATTGCAGTGTCATAATATGACATTCGCAACATATAGTCCACAAGAATCCGCTTCAATCGTGTGTTGTTCCACTCTGATATATTATCAGCATCTGCTGATTCTAGATAATCAAGCCGAGCCCGACACCTCTGTGCTTGCAAGTGCTCCGTGCGACTTCCCTCTTCCAACTGATTGATCAAAACACAAAAAAAAATACCATCATAAAATCAATTTATATTGAGACACGAAAAACTGTAATAATTAGATGCTTACTAAGAACATAAAAATTACTCCTTTTGAATAATCAATAGTTAAAAATACAACGACTGAGCCAATTTAGAAAAGATCTAATTCATTCGGATGAAAAAGTTACACAACTTGATCATTCCATAACACCGAATCAAATAAACTTCTTAAATCACTACATGCCAATTTGGAGATTTCTAAATCAATTGAGATATTGATCTGATCTTTCCAACTCAAAGCCAAAAATTCACAGCAACTCCTAGTTATTCTCTGCTTGGTCACTGATAACACGTTGAAAATTAAAGTTTCCAAAACCCGCACCTCGCAATTAATGTCATTAGATCCACTAATGAAAAATAGGGAGGTTCTAGGATCCCTCGTAGGATGAGCGGTTTTGATTCTTTTATTAGGGATCATGATTTAAGGGACACTCCTCTTGCTAATGCTCAGTTCACCTGATTCGCAGCTGGTGATAGCTCAGTAGCTACTAGGACTGACAGATTCCTATTTTCCACAATCAAGAGGATGCTTTTCCTACCTTACTCAAGAAATGCTTCCCAAAGTGATTCCTAATCACTGCCCCTTAGAACTTGAATAATATTCTGTAAGGCAGGATCCAACTCTGTTTGTTTTGAGCATATGTCACATCACAACTTTAGGAGGCATGATAGGGAGTGACGGGACAGTGTAACTTATTCACTGTAATGTGGAGTGTTGGGAAGGCTTTCATCTTATGAGTTCTTTTTTGAGGGAAGAGGTTAATTGGCAGCAAAAGTCTAGATTGAATTAGGTTGAGACAGTAATACAAGACCTTTTCATCGGGTGGCAAGTGGGAGGAGGAGGAATTCTATAAAAGAGTTGGAGGATGATAGGGGTGTGATTACTAGGGATCCTGTTTGCATTGCGAGTATGATTATTGATTATTATAGTCATTTTTTTTCTGAGGATAATAGAGGTAACTTATGGTTATGATTTAGTGGTTGGATGGGTGCCCTATTGCCATCGAGAAAGCATTGTGGATAGAGAGGCCTTTTGAGGAGGGGGAGATTAGAAGCATTGTATTCGATTTGGATAGAGCGAAGAATCACAGGCCGGATGGGTTCGCGACGACTTTCTTTCAGGATGGTTGGAATATTTTGAAGGACGATCTTCTCAAAGATTTTCATGAGTTTTTGCAATAATGGGATTGTGAACCTAAAAGGGATATTGCTACTAGAATCAAGGATTCAAGACAATTAATCTTGTGACCAGTGTGTATAAAATCCTATCTAAATTGTCTGTCATCTAAGAGACTGTCTAGTGTCTAGGTGGATACTGCTTGCATAGTCAAGTGCATTCATCAGTAATAAGACAGATTTTAGATGCAGCTCTGGTAGCTAATGAGGTTGTTGAAGATGCTGCCAGAAGAAATAACAGGGGTTTGGTTTTGAAATTGGATTTTTTTTTTAAATCATTATGATCAATTGACCATGTTAGCTGTGATTTTTCTTAGATAGAGTGCTAGACAGATTTTTGGAGCAAGATGGATGAATTGGATTGCTGGATGCATTTTGTCGGCAGCCTTTCTTGTTCTAATGAAGGGGGAGGCTAAACCCTGGTTTAGAGCTTCTGGGGTCCAAGACAAGACTCTATCCCCTCTCCTCACTATTGCGGCTGATGCTTTGAGTAGATGATTGATGGAGGGGTTGATAGAGGGTAGCTGGAAGAAATTTAAGGTGGGCCATTAGAACTTACCCATATCACTTTTGCAATTTGCAAATGATACCATTCTCTTTCTTTCAGAGGATATGGGCAGCTTCTCCAACATGTTATCCATTTTGCTCATGTTTGAAAAAGTATCAGGCCATCACTTATTTAGGTGTCCCCTTAGGTAGTAACCCTGCTGCTGATTCTTTTGGCAACTCAGTTTCTGAGAGAGTTGCCGGCTGGTTGGAAGGGTGAAAAGGAGGCTGTTTTTACTCTTGGGTGTTGCATTACTCATATTCATTCTTGTCTTTCTTCTATCTCCCTGTATTATGCATCCCTATTTTCAAAACTCCTTTGAGAATTGCTCATAGAGTCAAGAAATTGATGAAGTATTTCTAGTCATCGGGAGTTGGTGAGCATGATAGAGATCATCTTGGTAGTTGGGCGACTATGAGTAGATCCAAAAGGGAGGTCAGTCTTGGCCTAGGTATTTAGTGTTCAACAACATTTCCTTGGTGGGGAAGTGGTTGTGGTACTTCTCTGTAGACCGTGACTCTTCAGCACAAAGTAATATGCAGTAAATTTGAACTTCTTCAAAATAGTTTGGGTGCTAAAGTTGGGATCAACATTACCTATCCGAGTCCTTGAAAATTTGTGTCTCAGACTTATCATTCATTTGGCCCTTATGTTGCCTTGGTAATGGGGAAAGAACCCGTTTCCTAAGAACATGGGATTGGGGAGGATCCTCATCTCTATCAATTATCTTCTTTTTAGGATCCCCTTATCTCTGCTCTCTTCTCCTTGCAAGAGGTGAGCATTTATGAGATTTTCATTTTTTGAGGAACCCTAATATGTGTGTTGAGTGTGTGTGTGTGTGTGAAAGAGAGCAATGAGCTTGTCCCTTTGCTCAATGTGCTTCATTCTTTTTAGCTCCTTTGGGTTTTGGATTCTTCTAAGATTTTTCTTGTTAATCTTTTTTTTCTCTTTTGATTCACTTTCCTAATGATAATCCGTTTGTCCCTGACTCTTTCACGTTGGAAAGCAAAAAACCTTTCTAACATTAAGGCCTTTTTTTGTGGACTGCAAGCTTGGAAAAATTTAATACCACTGATGCTTCAGAAAAACTGACTTCACAAGTTTTTATTGTGTGTCCTTTGTTTTGAGAGTGGAGAGAGCTCCCACTGTTATTTCTCTTAGACATTTGGAGTAAGCTGCTTGATATTTTTGGAAAGAATTAGATGTGCCCTTCCTCCTGGGAGACCTTTTGGGTTTTGATGTTTAAGCGGTTTGGAAAGGAGAAGGAGAGAGGCTTTTGTGGCAGTTTTCAATTTTGGCCATCTTTTGGTGTAATTGGATGGAGAGAAATACTCCTCTTAAATTGCTTTGGTTAGAGTGGTGCTTCTTGCGTTGCTGTGGTTTTGGTGAATAATTTCTTTCAACATCTACCTCTGGCAGACTTACAGTGGGACTAGGTTGCTTGGCTCGAGTAGAGCTGATTTGTAATCTTTGTTTTCTGATTTTCAGTTAGTTCTTTTTTTTTTTTTTTTTTTTTGAGAAGATATCTAATCCAATCTGTTTTCGTTCTTTTCCTGCTGTACCACACTTTTTCTCTCTCATAAATTTATTTGTTTTGGTGAAGATGTTATGTCATAAGATGTAATATTCAATACTTTGTTTTTCTTCTCTGTTCCTACGCTTTCTCGATGAGCAAACACGATGCTAGGGTAAGAGTCTTGCAAGCAAGCCCGGTACCTTTCTTTTGAGGCCTTGTAATCTGGAAACCAGAGAATTGAGATGGTGAACGGCGTCGTCTGGTAACAAGTCAGCGTCGGCAGCTTCGGCGACGCCGGATATGACGGCAGACATTTCCTTCTCCACGATCCGCTGGTTGGCGCGGATTGTTTTCTTGTAATGCTCGAAGGGGACTCTCAGGAGCTGGTGTTCCAGCTTCAGCGACTCCGCTAATTGGCTTAACTTCGAGGACGGTGCAGCCGCGCCCGCCGCGGCGGCCACTGCGGCCGAGGCGGGGGCAGTGTTGCCGTTGGGGAGAGAGTCCATCTCCATGGAGAGAGAGAGAGAGAGAGAGAGAGAGGAGTTTTTTTTCTTTTTTTTCCGAAGATCGGATGGGAATGGCCCATGGTTGAAGCCTGAAGGCATGAAAACGGGCTGCGAGGGCAAGGGAGCGTGATGATCCAGACGACGTCGTTTTAGTATTGAGAGAAAAAAAAATTCCTTCGCAACCTGGGTTACAAACGAGACAAGGATACTATATTCAATTGCCTCTAAATGAAAATTAGCTTTAAATAGTTCAATATTCAGTTAATTGGTGTTATTTGATTAACACTTCTATTGGCTCTAAATGACTTCATCTAGTCATATGTTTATCCGTCTAGTAGATTATTTTTACGCATATTTGAATACATTTGCCTCTCAAAGAAAAAAAAATATCGAATACATTAGATGTATATATCAAATCAAATATAATTTTATTATATAAAAACAATATCTAAATTAATTTAAAAAATACAAAATCGTAATAAATTTAATATGTACCCCCGGCATGTACACCACTGCATTTAGTAATTTCTTCTCTTAAAGGACACCAATTACACAAAAATTACTGAAAATCCTTAAACCACGTTACCTCTTTCTCAACATTAAGCTACTTCTTCTTCCTCTTCCTTTTCTTCTTCTTCTTCATCTTATTATTAAACTAAATTAGAATTGAATTTAAATTAAATTTAAAAATTTATTTGTTCAACCTTTTCCTTTTATATAAATGAAATGAGTTATGTACAAATTGAGGCACAAAGATGCTCATAAATGATTTGATTATTTTTTAGAATTTATATGAGACATGAGAGTTTTGAATTTTTATTGGGCAAAAAGTAAGAATGAACTTCAATTAATATTACTATCAACTTTATTTTACCTCACCAAGTCTACATATTGCATGGTTCAAATAGCCACTAAATTCATATTTTGAAGTTTGAGATATATACTTACATCCAAATAGCCTATGTTTAAGCTCATTACAGTTTGTCAGTTCTAAATTATTTTTATTATATAAATTTATAAATGAACTTAATTAATTGTATTACACAAGTCCAATCAAACTTGTAACTGAGTTGCTTGTAAACCAAAACCCATTTATGTTTATTTATATAATGAACAAGTCTAAACAACCTCTTGCCAAGTCAAGTTCCCAAATTGTTCATGAGCAATTTGATTCATTTGCAATCCTAAACTCAACCTAATAAAAATTCACAGCTTTTTTTATAATATATAAGGCAAATTTCAAGAAGATTTTGTGTTTGGATGGATGGATCTTAAGCCAAAAATTCTAATTTTTCTATAGTTAAACAAAATTTAGCATGATTTTGTATTATAATTTAATTAAACTTATTGTTTTTATTCTTAACTCACAAAAAAAAGAGATTAAAATATTTATTATAAAATGTATTTGTTTGTATATTTAATATATTATTGTAGTAACACGAACCCATAAATGAAAATAAATTAAAAGGGAATGAAAAGTAAGAAAATAAAGGAGATGGTTTGGTTCAACACCAAACCATTGACGGTTTCAGGCCATCTCATAAAACTATAGACGGTTTTTTTGCGGACTGAGCTTACTTAAGTAGTAAGCAAGGTCTTTTTTTATTTTATTACTCTCTCTCTCTCTTCCTTAGGGTTTTGGGACACTCTCTCACTCTCTCACGTGGTTCTCTCTCTCCTAAGCCTCCTGGGCCACTCTCATGTACTCTGTAGTGATCCTAAACAAAAATAATTAATTAATTAATTAAATTAAATTAAATATATAAATATTATTAATTAAATAATATAATATAATAATATATTATAAAGTTATATATATAATAACTTAAGCTTCTATAGGAAGCTTCTTTCTTCAGTATCCTTGCTTCAATCTTCCTGCACCAGTACCTCTGTTTTTTTTTCTCTCAGTCTCTCACTGTAGCGTACGTCTCCTCCGTCTCTCTCCTAGTCTCCTCCGTCTCTCTCCCACTCTCCTCAATCTCGTCTCCAATATTCGGCCGATCGAAAATCTAAAGATATCGTTGAGTTCCTATCATCGCCACCGACAATCCTGTTGGAGCGGATTTGTTGTATGAGCGACGTGGGCATATCTCCTGAGCATAATTTAGGCTTTATTAGGCTATTTAGGATATTTAGAATATAGGGAAATTTTAAGAAAAGTTACTCTGAGAATTATGATGAATAATGTGGTTAAGTTTGAATTTCAGGGTTTCAGGAGTTTTTGAACGCCTAGGGCGTAGGCCAGGGTGTTATTGGTCTTTTTCAGGAATCAGGTAAAGGGATTAAGTTAAGTCAAGAATTTTATTTAATTTGAACCGATTAAATTAATATATATATATATATATATATATATATATATATAAAATTTGAAGGTTATTTCAAAAACCAACTGTTCGAAATGGATTTTACAAACCTATAATATATGGTATGGTATTTTGAATAGAAACGAACGGTGGAAAGTTTGGTTGTTTATATGGTTATGTTTAAATGTTAAAATCGTGTTGCCGATGATTATTTGGTAGGATTTATTGTTTAACTGAATTTGAGATTGTTTGCAAAATATTGGAATTGTTTGCGAAATACTAAAATTGTTGCGAAAAATATTGGAATTGCTTGTGAATAATGCAGGAATTTGGTACGATGGCCGAGGGCGAAGTTTTAATTGATGGCTATAAGCCGGGTTGTATTTTGTGGTCAGGGGCCAGGTTTTTGGAATAACAAAAAAAAATATGTGAAATGATGTTTTAAATGGTATTTTCTATTATCTAAATTGCTTGATATGCTTTAGGAATCCTGAGGACCAGTGTATTGCGAACACGGTATTGTTGCTTAAGATTTGTTATGTGGCCGTGTGCGCTCACACCTGTGTTGAGAGGTGTAGGGTGGCCTTATCCGACTTGCCTACGTGAGGTGAATGTACACCCCTAGGTGAGGGCAATCGGACCAGTAGTTGGAGCTGCATAGACCCACGGAGTATGTTACTGGAGAGTACAGATGACTATTGTCTAGGTGGATCCCCCAGGACAATAGTCCAGCCTTCAAGTCGCACAACTCGTGCCATGGGGGAAGTAAATGGAATGTTTGTCATAGGGAGTGTCTTATATGCATATCTGTTAATTTATGTGAATATAAATAATTGATAAGATAATTTTAATTGCTTACTGAGAAAGGCGAGTGCCCTAATAGCAGTGATGGTATTAGAGCAGAGGGAAGCTACTTGTATGGGCGGGTAATCTTCCCTATCCTCAGTTAATTGTTGTGAGTGTAAAATAAAAATGTTTTCATAAATGTGTTTATCTACTCAGTGAACTGGTTATTTTATGTACAATAAATGCATGCTGACCACACACTGACATTAACTTAGTCTTTCCTTGATTGAGTTGTACCTCACCCCTACTTTACAAATTGTCTTTTCAGGAAATCCTAGAGATCGGGTTTAGCGAGTTAGAGGAGTCTCTAACTCGGCCTAGTGGTGTAAATTTTAAGTAGGTAGTGTGTAGATGGAGATTTTATTTTTGTTTAGTTTTATAGGATGTAATTATGTGAAAATTGATATATTTGTGTATAAAGATAGTTAGAACTCTGGTAATGTAATTTGAGGATTTTGTATTTTATTTTCGCTACATATATGTGTTTAATATATGATGAACAAGGTATTAGGTACATAGACGTCATTAAAGTAGTACTCCAAGCCCACATGGTGGGTCAGGGTTGTTACATGCTCCTCGATCCTCTCTCCCTCCTCTTGACTCGTAGGTCATCAATCCTTAACAGGTTTAAGCGGCTATGGTTTCGTGTTCTTGAAGGTTTTAGGCAGATTTTTCAGGAACAGGTAAGTTTGAAATTAAGGAAGGTGTATTCCCAAGAGGAGAGGTGATTTAGGATTTTAAATTATTTTTATACCCTCTTTAATTAATTCTTTCTTAACTCTTATTGGTTTCAGTAAACACACATGCAAAGTTGATTTACAATCACAAGTTCAGCGGAAAATTAATTTAGTTATAAACCTTTATGAATGAGAATTCTGATTTGAACACTTCTTTCAACAATTTAATTCAACCAACCAAGATAACCAAGACAAGATTCACACTGTAAAATAATTCCACAATGCTTCCAAGATTCAGCAATTTAGTAAGTCAAAGTATAGTTTAAGTATGTGGCTAACAAATGCCCTATATTGATAGACTTGATTTCTCAATATGAAGCACTATAGAAATTTTCAATCACTCTTCCAAAACTCAGAATTTAAACAAACTTTCAGTTAATTAATGAGTCTTGCGTGTTAATCAATCAATGTACTCCCTTACGGTTTCCGCAGTTAGTATTGATCAACCAACATACTTTCTTTCGGTTTCCGCAATCCCAAAGTCAAATTAATTTTCAATTTATTTAATATCCAATCCACATAGTTTATATGAGCAGAAAATTAAATATCCAACCACGCAATTTATATGAGCAGAAAATTAAATAAGAGTAAGGAAGAGAGTGACACGGCAAGTTTTACAAGATTCGACTATACCCGCCTACGTCCTCGCCTTAGGCAACACACCCAAGGAATCCACTATACCACTCCTTTACGTGTATGAGCAACCTTTTAAAATCCCTCCTTCAATATGCTAGAGTTCGCCTCTCCAAACGATACCCCACGCTTGGTCCAACAACGATTCAAAACCTGAATCATCTACAAAAACAATAACAAATTCGGTGTACAAAGACACTCTCTACAAGAGCTAATTTGTACAACAATAAAGCTCAATTCTATATACTTCAATTCAAATTAACAATAGAAAGAATTTGAAACTTTAGAAGTATATCACCGTGAGCATCTTTCTTGATGGAAATAATTCAGAATATGCTCAGAAATTTGTGAGAGTTTCACAACAAAACTCAGTAGAGAACTTTAGAAAATATGTGAGCAAGAGAGTTTTGAGAGTTTTGTAAGCAAGAAAGCTTTGATTGTTGTGTATTACTTGGTGTATTGAATCCTTTGTCTTGGGGGGTATTTATAGATGTTTAGAAAAGTGTATTTTGTGTTCCCCAAGTGACTTAAAGTGTTTCATAAGTTTCCATAACGCTTAGAATTCAAAAAAACTAAATTTTGGAAACTTCCCGTTATTTTTAAAATTTGAATTTTCAAAGAGTCAGTCAACTGGATCACGAAGGGTCAGTCGCCTAGGTCATTAAAAACGCTGAAAATTCAAAGGCAGTAAGGTGTCAGTCGACTAGGTCATTACGAGTCAGTCACCTAGGTCCTCTCGAGTTTGCCCAAAATCCTTATGTCTACTTGTCAATCGCCTGGGCCTGTCACGCCCTGAACCCGAAAATGGGACCCAGGGGTGATTTTAGTAATCTAACTAGTCCCTGTATCATACAAATAACGAATGACACAACATATTGAATGAGGGTCCGACCCTGTGGGGTTCCCAGACACCCTATACACATCCATATACAATCATATACTCAGCGGAAAAGGTTTTTCTATACACATACAGTACCATACCAGAGTCTATACAAAAACGGAGTCCAGGCTCCATACATACAAAACGTACATCCGGGTGCCAAACATACCCCAAAACGGCAACTCGCGAAACAAGAGTCCTAGCACTTACCCAAGCGCTACCCGCAATACACCGGCCACTACGCTCCTTACACTAGGATGCTAGTTCCGGTTACTCGAAGGACCTGTAAAATATGTACGTACAGTGGGAGTGAGACACATCTTAGTAAGGCAAACATAACTTATATTGGTGTGTGTCATTTAAGTGTTATTATGACAGAAAAATATACATAGTTAAATGTAATTCCAGTATTTTCACAATACAGTTCCAGTAAAGTGCATACACGCACACACACACCTATGATCTACACGGTGTCGTCACACCCTTCGGCCCATAGCCGGTCCGCAACATCCGGCGTCGGCCCGTAGATGGCCTGCGATATGCGGTGCTACTGGCACATGGCGTAGCCCTAGGCTCCCATGGCATCGTACTGACGCAAACTGGTGGATCCACACCCTTCGGTGATCAGCCGGTAAGGCTCACGCCCTCAAATATAGAGCCGGACACTCTTGCCAAACATGGCATAGCAATTTCATACGCCCACTGATATAGAGACGGACACTCTTTCAGTACCTAGAACAACTTGGAACCCAGTTCCCATTGCATTTCAACAAAAACATAACCATGCATGCTCATATAACCAAACAAACCACACC
This sequence comes from Malania oleifera, assembly GCF_029873635.1. Lineage (NCBI taxonomy): Eukaryota > Viridiplantae > Streptophyta > Magnoliopsida > Santalales > Ximeniaceae > Malania > Malania oleifera. The sequence goes on from NC_080426.1 coordinate 11,862,781, forward strand.
CATTTGGTAATCCGAAAATCATGTTTTCCAATCGTATACAATTTAAAACAAAGTCAAGGCACGACCATCCCTATTACATAGTATAAATCACAATATTCAAACGGTTTTCAACAAAACAGGGATGCAACCCAATACCCCCTTTTCCCAAAAACTATAATATGAAAAACTCATAATTTTACCCATCAGATTCCCCCAAATGAGTAACCAAAACGCACATAGGACTGTGAACCACAATTCTACCGAGTCCGATTTAAAAAATAACCAATATAAACTGTATTCCCTTACCTTTCCCCCAAAAGACCAATCCCAAATTCTACAACCCCTAAACAGCGAATCGAGTTCTCAAAACCTACAAAACACAGTACAGAATATACTCACGACTCCGTACTCTACTAAACTACCAGATCAGAAAAGAAAACCGAGCCTTACCTGAAATGCCCGAAATGAGCTTTCGATCTGTAGGTTTTGTAGAGAATCCTTCCGTGTTCCTCATGGTAATGTCGGATTATCAAATCAGACGATGAATGGTGAAGAAATCTAGAGAGAGAGAGAACTTCGAGTTTCTAGAGAGAGAGGGAGAGAAAATCCAATTCTTAGCCAAAAAAGCGACCCAAAAGATCTTTTAAAGCACCTTTGACTCGGGCAAACTCATCGACGAATGGCACCCTCATTGACAAGCCCATATAAACATCGCGTTGACGAAGTAGTGATCTCGTCGACGAGCCTGAGATTCTCAGTTTCCCAAAACCCCTCTGCTTCTCCCTGTCGACGAGCACCTGAATTTTGTCACCGAGAAATGTGGGGCCTTTGTCGACAAAGCCTGTTCAATTCCCGATTTGCTTTTCTCTTAGTTAGTTAAACTCATATATCACAGTTCGGGTTCTTACAACCTCCCCTCCTTACAAAAATTTCATCCTCGAAATTTGCAATCTCTCATTCACGAACTCATACATACACGCACTCGACTCTTGAATGGGAAAAAAAAAAAAAAAAAACCCCCAACGACTATCAAAACGCAGCCTCATCACAATATATACATATATACCCTCATTTATGGTGAAGGAATACCGTGGTTACATACACATATCGTCATAGGAGTTCACAAACACACACACTCCTCAAGACCAACCACTTATTCCAATACAAGTAGAGTAATACACATACACTCAAAACAATTGTGGATACTTCCGGCGTATCTCCATTTCCAGTTCCTAATAAGCTTCCTCAATCTCGTGGTTCCGCCACAATACCTTAACTAACGGTATTTCCTTGGTGCGAAGCTTCTGAACTTTACAGTCCAGAACCTGAACAAGTATCTCTACGTACGCTAATGTATCCCCAATTTCTAAGTCCTCGTAACTAATGACATGCAAAGGATCCAGCACATATCTCCTCAACAAGGATATGTGAAACACATCGTGAACCTTCGAAAGTGCTGGGGGTAGTGCAATCCTGTAGGCTACCGGACCCACTCGCTCAAGAATCTCGAATGGTCCGATGTACCTCGGCCTCAGCTTGCCCCTCTTCCCAAGTATCATCACCCCTTTCATCAAAGCGATTCGTAGAAATACCTTAACCCCCACCTCGAACTCCAACTCACGGTGGCGAACATCTGCGTAGCTCTTCTGCTGACTCTGAGCTGATTTAATTCTCTCTCGGATCAAACCCACCTTCTCAGACACCTGCTGTAACGACCCAAAAAATATTGATATTCAAATATTAAAGAGAGAAGAAAATAGATACAGAAACAGAAGGAGGTCGTAGACTTCATCGACGAACGCGAAACGACATTACATTTTTGAGATAATATTAAATAAAAATAATTTCAGGAAAATTGCCAAACTTCGTCGACGAGAAAATACCGAGAGGGATTCTAAGGCAGCCTGAATTTCATCGACGAATACAGGGCCTCGTCGACGAAATTTGTGAAGGACTCGTCTACGAATACAGAGTCTCGTCGATGAAATCCCCTGGTATATATATATGGAATCCGAGATTTTATCTCATTTTCAACGCCTCTCTCTCTCTCCTCTCTCTCTCCTACGACTCTCTCTCCCTTCTCTCTTCATTTTCGGCCCCACCAGTCGCCGGATCGACGATCCGAAGCTACCATGACGCTCCTAGTGGAATTCTCTACAAGTTTGTCGGAGCGGATTGTCGAGAAAACGAAGTTGGATTTCATCCCAAATTTAGGGTAAGGTCTTTTATTAAGTTTTTGATTTTCTAGAAGTTATAGGAAATGATGTAGACTAGGAAATACTGATGTTTTGTTCTGGGACATTGCGTTTTTCAGGATGTTGGATTAGGAATCTTGCCGGTATAGAGTCAGATTTTTATAGGAGCTTTTCAAAGTTGAGGTAAGGGAAATATGCTATGCTAGCAATTTTTATAAAGTTATTAGAGAATTTATAAACATATATTCGTATCAGTTTATTATACAGTTTATACAGAGTATGGGTTAAATGCTTGTGTGACCTGAGTAGATTTTCATGAGATGAAGAATTTATATAGTTTTGTGATGGATCATACTATACTGAATACACAGAATACATAGATATAGATTTATATTCACAGAGAAATGTTCATGCTTATATACCTTTTATATGAATGGTTTCGTGAAACAAATATTTACATATATCCATATACATGTATACATATACTCATATTAGTATTTTATATTATAGCTTATTACACGAACAGTATATATATATATATACAGTGTTATAGCATATCATGTTTTCCTATTACCATAACATACAGAACACAGATAAATATACAGAGGTAGAATCAAGATGCTACAGATACAGTATTTACAGTACAGAAAGATAGAGTTATGGTAATTTTGGAAACATGATAAAAACAGTAAAAGAGTATATATGTATATATGTATATAGTATCAGATCCCTGAGGAAATATACACAGACAGATACAGATTACAGAGCACGGTACTGTTGCTAGATACAGATAGAGTGTAACCACATATCTCAGATAGTATGTGGGTACCGTTAGCCGTGCTCGGAGAGTATGCAGCTCCCTTGTACACTGGGTTGAGGGGGCCGGTTTGATGAGGTTGTAGCCAGTCCCGAGCTTAGGAGAGGATGCAGTTTGGCCAGGCTGAGGTAGTATAAAGTATGATGACTTATCTGGAGGGCCAACCAGATAGAGTCCCGCCTACGGGCTGCACAACCTTGTCATGAGGGGTCAAATCATGACGTACAGAGTCCTAGGGATAAAAACACAGTTATATATATATGTTTACAGTTTTACAGTATATGATGAGTATAGTATGATATATTATCAGTATGAAAAGTAGAAAAACAGACGATACAATATGTTTTAAATGGTGAAAGAAAGTTATGTTTTACAGATGATTTATTTCATTGCAGTTCAGTTATTATTTTTAAAAGTATCCTTAACTTAGTTGCCACACACTAGTGATAGCATATTTCCACTTACTGAGCATCGACTCACCCCATTACTCTAACATTTTTCAAGTGAGCCAGTGAGGCGAGCAGATCAGGCTCGCGAGTAAAGTGTAGCTCGGATCACCCTGGTTATAGGGTGAGTTTTTGTTAGAGTTGTATATCTTTTTGAGTAGATATTGGAGGGGCATTTGTATGGTCTATATATTCTGGAATCTGGTATTGTACAATTTATGTATAAATGGTTTTATGGTTTGTATTTCCACTACGTAGGAATGTTTATTGAATATATATATATATATATATATATTTAAAAAAAATTATAAGAATTTTGAGGTCGTTACACCTGCTGCACGAGTTCAAGTCCTAACACCTGACGTTCACCCACTTCACTCCAATATAAAGGAGATCGACACCTCCAACCATACAAAACCTCGAACGGTGCCATCCCGATACTAGCCTAGAAGCTATTGTTATAAGCGAACTCTACTAGTGGCATAAACTGTAACCAACATCCACCAAAGTCTAACATGCAAGCCCATAACATATCCTCCAAGATCTGTATGGTTCTCTTAGACTGTCCATCTGTTTAGGGATGGAACGTTGTACTAAAAGTAAGCTTCATCCCCAATGCTTCCTACAAGCTTTTCTAGAAACGAGAGGTAAACCTCGGGTCTTGGTCTGATACAATGGACACCGACACCCCGTGCATTCTAACTATCTCCTGCACGTACAAGTTTGCTAGCCTACTCAAAGGGTAGCTAACCTTCATCGGTATAAAATAAGCAGATTTCATTAATCTATCCACGATCACCCAAATAGCCTTATGCCCGTGAAAAGCTGGCGGCAATCTGGTAACAAAGTCCATGGAAATGTGCTCCTATTTCCACACTGGAATAGGCAAAGGCTGCAACGGCCATGGCGGTCTCTAATGTTCGGCTTTCACCTGCTAACACGTCAGACACTGCTCCATGAAAAGAGCAACTGCCTCTTCATACCAAACCACCATAAGGTTTCGCACAAGTCACAATACATCTTTGTACTACCAGGATGTACCGTATACAAAGAACGATGCGCTTCCTCCATAATTGTCCTTCTGATCTCGCCGTTGTTTGGAACACATAACCTGGTCCCAAACCTTATCACACCTCCATCAGAGATGTTAAAATCCGCATCTAATCCCTGCTGCACTTTCTCCACGGTCTCAGCTAATTCCACATCACTATCTTGCGCGGCTTTAATACGCTCAAACAAAGTTGGTTGGATCACCAAGTTAGCAATAAAAGCCTGATGATCACCACGCACTAACTCTATGCCAAGGCTCTCAAGATCCCATATGATATAATGCTAAGCTACAACCACAATTACTGCCACATGATCTGACTTTTGACTCAACGCATCAACTACCACATTAGCTTTCTCGGGTGATAACTGATGGTGCAATCGTAGTCCTTGATCAACTCAAGTCACCGTCTCTGCCTCATATTTAGCTCCTTCTATGTGAAGAAATACCTGAGATTTTTATGGTCAGTAAAGATCTTGCATTGCACACCACACAAGTAGTGTCTCCAGATCATCAGTGCATATACAACAGCAGCCAACTCCAAATCATGCGTAGGGTAATTCTTCTCGTATTCTTTCAACTGAAGAGAAGCATACGCTACTACCTTACCTTGTTGCATAAGCACACAACCTAAACTTTCAGCGACGCGTTGCTATAGATCACAAAACTGTCATCCCTCGAAGGAATTGTCAAAACTTGAGCAGTAACCAACCAGTGCTTCAACTCAAGAAAGCACTGTTCGCAATTACTGGTCCATTTAAACTTCACCCCCTTCCTTCTCAAACGTGTTAGAGGCCCAGACAATTTAGAGAAACTCTTTACGAACCGACGATAGTAACCTGCCAGTCCTAGAAAACTCCGAACCTTCTGCACACTCTTCGATCTTACCCAGTTAACCACCACTTCAATCTTACTAGGATCAACTGAGATATCGCCTTTAGACACTACATGGCCTAAAAACGCAACCTGATTCAACCAGAATTCACACTTCTTCAATTTGGCATACGACTTCCTTTCCTGCAGAATCTGTAGCACCAACCTCAAATGGTTCTGATGCACTTCCGAACTCTTCGAATACACCAGAATATCATCAATGAATACCACTACGAATTGGTCCAGATACTCATGGAAAACCCTGTTCATCAAATCCATGAACACCGCCGGAGCATTGGTTAACCCAAACGGCATAACCAAAAACTTATAGTGGCCATATCTGGTTCGGAAAGTAGTCTTTGCAACATCTTCAGATTGAATTCTCACCTGATGATACCCTAACCATAGGTCGATTTTAGAAAAGACCTGCGTCCCCCGAAACTGGTCAAAGAGATCATCAATATGAGGCAACGGGTAACAGTTCTTCACAGTCACCTTGTTGATCTCACAGTAATCAATGCACATACGCATCAACCCATCCTTCTTCTTCATAAACAATACTAGAGCTCCCTAGGGCAAAACACTTGGTCGGATGAAGCCCTTGTCCAGTAATTCTTGCAACTGCTCCTTCAATTTCTGAAGTTCCGTTGGAGCCATCCGATAAGGGGCTTTAAAGATTTGTGCCTTACCAGACAACAACTCTATCGCAAACTCCACCTCATGATCTGAAGGAAAACCGGGTAAATCTTCTGGAAACACATCCTGGAATTCGCTGACTACTCAAATATCCTCGAGTCTCAACTTATCCCACGGTGGTTCCTTCACACAAGCTAGGTACCCCTGACACCTATCCAAGAGTAACCTCCTCGCCTACAATGCCGATAAAACCTGTGGTGTCGATCGCACACACGATCCCACGAACTCATACTCCCGCTCCCCAAGAGGTCCGAAAACTACTACTTTCCTGCGAAATTCGATCACGGCATAACTAGAGAACAACCAATCCATCCTTAGAATGACATCGAACCCCGACATGTCGTATACCATAAAATTTGCTGGTAGCAGCCTTCCCTTAATTAACACTAGGCAGTTTGCTAACATCCTCCTACGGAAAGATATACTCCCAGATGGTGTAGTAGCGGATAAAACCTCGTTCATGACTTGGGTCTCAACCCCACACAGTTTAACAAAACTCACAGATACAAAAGAATGGGTCGCACCTGAATAAAAAAAAACAAAAGCTTTATTTGAAAGCAATAATAAGGTACATATCACTACGTTCCTTACATGTTCAGCATCCGCTGGAGTAAGAGAGTATACTCTGGCCGGATCTGTACTCGCCTAGATAGTCCCCCTAGATATCTAATTGCTACCCCAGTTCACACTAGACGCAGGCATGTCTCGCTTCGGTGCACGACAATCGCGAACCATGTGACCTGGCTAGCCACAGTTGTAGCAGTTACCCCCAAATGACCGGCACTCGCCCTCGTACCATCTGTGGCATCTGGTACAATAATCACTATTCTGGCTCGCCTAAGTACCCTGGCTCTCAGTATTCTGATGGTAACCCGAGCCCTTGCTCTTCTTCTTCCATGATCCCTGACGAGATCCCAACTGAGAACCAGAAGGTACTGTCCTCTTCTTTGATTCCTAATCCACCTCATCCTCTCAAATGCCAGTCTCGATTACCGTGGCCTTATCTACCAAAATCAAGAACTTGTAGATCTGAAGCATACCCACTAACCTGCGGATATCCTTCCTCAAACTCTTCTCGAATCTCCAAGTTTTCTCATACTTTTCCGAGATCAAACACGCCGTGAAGCAGGATAGCTCTATATGTAACGCCCCAACCTGGGTCTGCCAGGGAGCACTGCGTCTCTTCTCCTCCACCTGGACCAGACAACAGGGGGGTGGGCCTTATCGGACTAATGACTAGCCCCACAAACCAATACATGTCATTTTCAATGTGTTTTTGTCTTCACTCACACACTTCTTGAGAAAACTTCCCAGGTGGTCACCCATCCCAAGATTGCTCCAAGCCAAACGCGCTTAATTATGAAGTTCTTATGGGAAGGCTCCCAAAAAGAAAGGTGCACCTTGTTGATATGGGTAGTAACATCTAGTCTTTTAAGCCTTTCATCCATGGGGTATCACACTACATACCGAGCCGCATACCCCTACACCGTCATATCTCCTTGCGACAGAACAGAAAACTCATCCACCTTCGCATCACGAGTGGAGGCCGGGAAATATTTCTTAAAGAATACCTCCTTGAAATGACTCCAAGACATCTTTGAAACACTGGCTCTCTGCTTCTCCAGCTGATTCATGGCAGTCCACCAACACCCCGCTTCCCCAGACAGCTGGAAGGTAGCGTATAGGACTCTCTGCTCATTTGTATAGTAGAGGACTTCCAGAATCCTCTCAGTCTTTTCGACCCAGTCCTCCACTATAATCCGGTCGAGTCCCCCTACAAACGTCGGTGGGTGCATGCGTGTGAACCTTTCGATGTTACACCCCGTAATAGTAGGAGAGCGTTCGCACCTCTTGACACTCCGCTCGATTTCCCGCATAATCTGCCTCGTCAAACCTCAAGGCACAGACGGAGACTCATCACTCGCAGTCTCTTCGGAGCCACTCTCCAAGTTATTATCCTTGGGCTCCATTATGAAATATAATAGGAATCGGTTAGGACTCCTAGATCACGTACAGTTAACACAATAATTGACACACAACCATGTTAACTACCATCTCACAGGCCTAGGTCTGTCCTATCACACCGACACAGGAGTCATCAATGGTTTGCCATACTTTTACTGAAATCGTCATTCCAAGAAAAATAAAGAATACCGCTGACAATTCTCGGTCTAGTAACAGAACAACCCTCGAGCAACTCTACTCATACCCAACATTCTATACTCTGGTATGTACTCACGACTAAGCCTAACTAAGTCTACAAGACCTAACAACTTAGTTAGCTTTGATACCAAGTTGTCATGTCTTGAACTCGAAAATGGGACCTAGAGGTGATTTTAGTAATCTAACTTGTCCCTGTATCACACAAATAACAAATGACACAACATACTGAATGAGGATCCAACCCCGTGGGGTTCCCAGGCACCCTATACACATCCATATACAATCATATACTCAGCGGAAAAGGTTTTTTTATACACATACAGTACCATACCAGAGTCTATATAAAAACTGAGTCCAGGTTCCATACATACAAAACGTACATCCAAGTGCCAAACATACCCCAAAACGGAGAGTCCTAATACTTACCCAAGCACTACCCGCAGTACACTAGCCACTACACTCCCTACACTAGGATGCTAGTTCCGTTAAAGGACCTGTAAAATATGTATGTACAGTGGGGGTGAGACACATCTCAGTAAGGCAAACACAGCTTATATTGGTGTGTGGCATTCGAGTGTTATCATGACAGCAAAATATACACAGTTAAATGCAATTCTAGTATTTTCAAAATACAGTTCCAGTATAGTGCATACACGCACACACACGCATATGCACGCCCATGATCTACACGGTGTCGTCACACCCTTCGGCCCATAGCCGGTTCGCCACATCTGGTGTCGGCTCGTGATACGCGGTGCCACTGGCACATGGCGTAGCCCCAAGCTCCCATGGCATCGTATTGGTGCAAACTGGTGGATCCACACCCTTCGGTGATCAACCGGTAAGGCTCACGCCCTCAGATATAGAGCTGGACACTCTTGCCAAACATGGCCTAGCGATTTCATACGCCCACGGATATAGAGTCGGACACTTTTTTAGTACCTGGAACAACTCGGAACCCAGTTCCCATTTCATTTCAACAAAAACATAACCATGCATGCTTATATAACCAAACAAACCACACCCATTTGGTAATCCGAAAATCATGTTTTCCAATCATATACAATTTAAAACAAAGTCAAGGCACGACCATCCCTATTACATAGTATAAATCACAATATACAAACAGTTTTCAACAAAACTAGGGATGCAACCCAATACCCCCTTTTTCCCAAAATCTCTGACATGAAAAACCCATAATTTTACCCATCAGATTCCGCCAAATAAGTAACCAAAACGCACACAAGACCGTGAACCACAGTTCTACCGAGTTCGATTTCAAAAATAACCAACATAAACTGTATTCCCTTACCTTTCCCCCAAAAGACCAATCCCGAACTCTACAGCCCCTAAACAGTGAACCGAATTCTCAAAACCTACAAAACACTGTACAAAATATATTTACGATTCCGTACTCTACCAAACTATCATATCAGAACAGAAAATCGAGCCTTACCTCGATTTTAAGTCGAAACCCAAAATGCCCGGAATGAGTTTCCGATCTGTAGGTTTTGTAGAGAATCCTTCCGTGATCCTCGTAGTAATGTCAAATTATCAAATCAGACAATGAACGACGAAGAAATCTAAAGAGAGAGAGAGAGCTTCGAGTTTCTAAAGAGAGAGGGAGGGAAAATTCAATTCTTAGCCAAGAAGCAACTCAAAAGATGTTTTAAAGCACCTTTGACTCAGGCAAACTCGTCGACGAATGGTGTCCTCATCGATGAGCCCATATAGACATCTCATCAACGAAGCGGTGACCTCGTTGATGAGCCTGAGATTCCCGATTTCCCAAAACCCCTCGGCTTATCCTCATTAACGAGCACCTGAATTTCATCGCTAAGAAACATGGGGCCTTCGTCGATGAACTCTAGTTTCATCGATGAAGCCTTCTCAATTCCTGATTTGCCCTTCTCTTAGTTTGTTAAATTCATATATGTAACGTCCCTCAATTTCTTAACATAAAATATCACATAATAAATAATATGGTCAACCCGAACCCGTGGGTAGCGGGGACACCTGTCATACACAGCGGAAAACCTAGCAGCAGTACACATAAAATCTCAAACATCCAGTCATAAAATATAATACCAGAGCATTCTATACATCCTCACATACATCAAATTATCTCTAGGGTCAAACACAAAATAATTCTAACCCTAGTACAAAATCTTACCCTCCTCACGGGATAATCTCACTAATCTCAACGGCGGCCTTGACCCGCCGGTCTCTCAGGGACTCCTGAAAAATGTAATAATATTGGGGGTGAGACACTTCTCAGTAAGGGAAAATAAACTAAATACAGCTGTGTGGCAACATGAATATTTAATGCATTTATACGTATATAGTACATTTCATAATTCCATAAACATCATCATATCGTACTGGGTAAACATATATTTTCACATCTGTTAATAATTCATATCATACATAAAATCATTTGTTATAACTGTAGTACTAAAAATAAACACAGGATGACTAGCTAGCTGGTGTCATGTATTACCCCCCATGACGGGTTGTGCAGCCCGAAGGCGGGACCCGACAATGGCTGGCCGACCACTGCCGAATCAAATATGTCTGTAAGTACGATGAGCCCGCCACACCCTGGTCCAGACTGCCAGGTGGACGTCCACACTCTACTGAAAGCCACATCGACTATCCATCTCCCATCCCCTCGTGGGACGGTAGCACTAATAAGGCCTCGTGCCAAAATAAACCCATAGCTACGGTACCGAGCTCCTGGTCTGAACTAAACTAACATCCTGGTTGTGAAAACATATAATACATGATCATACGTAACATCATTACGGCCTCGTGCCGAAAACATAGATACGGCCTCGTGCCGAAAATATAAATACATGGCCTCGCGCCAATAACATAAATACGGCCTCGTGCCGATAACATAAATACGGCCTCGTGCCGATAACATAAATATATGGCCTTGCGCCAAAAACATAAATACGGCCTCGTGCCGATAACATAAATATATGGCCTCGCGCCAAAATTGTTTCAGGTATATATATACTGAAAATACCTCATTTATCACAACATAACTCATATTTCCATAAATGCTTGGTTCGTAAAATCTTTCACATCATAATACATTTCACATAAAATAATATTCATGCCACACATATGCTGTTAAAAGTCATACTTCATATTCTAAAAACGTGAATTATTTACATCTCATACATACATATACATTTTAATCATCATAGCAGTATTTTTCTCAATCGTACATTTCATGCGTAATACACAATATAACATATGCTTTTCTGAAAATAAATTTACTCATAATCAATAATAATTTGTATGAAAAATTACTACTTTAGTTTATTCCCTTACCTGACTATTAAGAAATTCCTTAGAACCCAAAATTTCACGCCCTTGGCGCCCGAAATTTAATTCCTGCAATTTACATTTTTCCCCAGATTAATTAATCTATTTCTCCAAAATAATATTCATCTAGCCTTCTTTAGGCTCCATATACCTCAAATTAATATTTAAACTATTATTTAATATCCCTACTTAATTTTTCAAATTTTGCCTGCGGGTCCCAAAATTACACCCGCGGCGCTCACCCGAGCCCTAAATTTCGGAAATCCTATTTCAGTCGCAGATGCTTAATATTTTTAGCATTTCTAAATTAATGCTAATTAATTAAAAATAAGCCCCTTAATAATCGCCGCACCCCAAATTTGGAGTTTTGGCCCGACACCCCCATGAGAATTCCGTCCCACTAGACTTGTAGAGAATCATCCCTAGATTCTCGTGGTGGTGTCCGTTCGTCAATTGGGCTTATATTTTGCAAGAAATTAAAGAAAAAAGGGGAAATGACTTACCCCAGGGAATATGCCTACACCGCTCCTATCACCGATCCGCTTCGGTAGAAATGACGGCAGCAGCGAATGGAGTCCAGTGGTATCTTCGGATTTTCGATCGGGCGAAAATCCGTCACGAAATCGAGGAGAGAGGGAGAGAGAACGTGAGGAGAGAGAGAGTGATTGCAGGTTGCAGAGAAAAGAAAAGAAAAGAAAAGGTAAAGAAGAAGAAGAAGAAGAAGAAGAAGAAGAAGGTTAAATTGGATTGACTCTTCTGAAGCTTCAACAAGCTTCAGGAGGATGAATATAATAATAATAATAATATTATTATTATTATTATTAATTAATTAATTAATATTAATAATAATATATTTTATTAATAAAATAAAAATAAATTTTAATTAATTTTTTTTTCTTTTTCTTTTAAATTCGATTAATTAATTATTATTTTTTTTATTTTTTTTTATTTTTTTTTATTTTTTTTTTATTTTTTTATTTTTTTTAGAAATCAATCCTCTAATCTTTTATATTTCTTTTTTTTTTTTTTTTTTTTTTGGGGTTTTTACAATATATCATGGTTTGGGTTCTTACAGGGCCAACCATGTCAGACACCTAGACAGATAAAATTAATGATTTTCAAGTTTGTTTCCAAATTCTTTTTACTCTTTTGTTTTCCCCAAAGTAATTTAAGACTTTTGAAAAATATTTTCCGGGGTTTTGCAAAATATGATCTCTAAGTCAATGAGTTTCCTAATAAGCTTCAAATTCAACCATATCATCATTTGAATGAGGTACTTACATAGAGACTCTATTAAGACTTAAACATGTTCTAAACTTGGAGTCTTCATGCTTGTCATTTGCTAAGTTCATCTTGCCTTTAAGCTTCAATTCTCTAAACTTTCTTCAGGTTATCTTTGGAATTCATGTTTTCATGTCCTTTAAGCTTTCATTTCCTTTTCATGTATTTTTGCAATAAACTCCATAATTACTTGAACTTGAGTTTAAAAACCTGATTCCTGAAGTATCATCACTTTCACCAAAACATGTTAAATTACCTTTGATTTGTTATCATCAAAATAAGATTAGTAAACCATGTTAGGCCAACAAAGGAGATTAGATTATGTTAGTTATTTTTGAGATATGAACTGATTAAACTGAGATATATGATTTTAGAAACAGTATATATGCTTTTCTGTACGAATCGGTTTTGTGAAAATGGTAATTTTTCTTATTATACAAATTTGGGAAAAACTAACGCGAATGGGTTATTGTAACGACCCGAATAATAATGAGATTTAAATAATAAAAGGAAGGGAAATGGAAACTGGAAACAGAAGAAAGTAGTTGACTTCGTCGATGAACGCTTTGTGTTCATCGACGACATTGCATTTTGGAAGGAAAAACAAAAAGGGGATCATCAGGGCTTCGTCAACGAATCCCTTGTATTCGTCGACGAAGGCTTAAGAAAATTCGTCGACGAATACAGGGATTTGTCGATGAAGAAATATTGAGAGGGGGGTTTTGAGCCGATGGAATTTCATCGAAGAGGACTGAATTTCATCGACGAAATTAATGAAAGATTCGTCGACGAATGACGTGGCTCGTTGACAAAATCCCCTATTCTATAAATATGGAAAATCTGGATTTTACTTCTAAACTAAGCCAACTCACTCCTCTCTCTCTCTCCTCTTTGGCTCTCTCCCTTTCTTTCCTTGATTTCGGGTTTGATTTACACCGGATCGACAATCCGAAGTCACCACGACGCTCCTGGGGAAGTTCTCTCCAAATCTGCTGGAACGGATCGTTGGTGAAAGCGAGTTGGAAATCATCCCTAAGTTGAGGTAAGGCTTTTTAAACCAAATTAGACTTTATGGTAGTTATAGGAAATGATATACGCATGAAAATACTGATGTTTAATACTAGGAGTTTTGAGTTTCAGGGTATTGATCAGGAAATCATACGGGGGTTAGCCTAGGATATTTTGGGGGCTTTCTCAGTAGCCAGGTAAGGGCATAAACTAAAATAGTTAATTTCCATGTAAATTATGATTAATTATGAGTAAATTTATTTTCAGAAAAGTTTATGTTATAACTGTTTATTATGAATGAAATATACTGTTAGACCAAATAGTTAAAGGTCTTTCATTCCTACTATGTTTTGATGTTGTCAACCCATTAGTTGCTCTCAAGGTCACTAACGTTTCTCTAAGATATGTTTCAGGTATACAGAATGGCATCTGAACCAACAAGTAGTCAAAACAACTCATGACATGACCAAAAGCACTAGTCTCTTAAAGCATTCATGAACAATACAACAAATGTACAAAAGTCATATGAAAAATGAGTGTGTAAAATAAGAGAGATATTGTCTTGTAAATATTTGATACATAAAGTGAAACTCAATACAAAGAGCAAGAAAGGGGCATATCACACACGCACAACATAATACTAGTAAAGTCATTTTTTAAGTATATAAAGAAACCCCCAAAATGGACAAGAACCTTCTTAGAAACTTAAAAGGCCAAAAATTTAAGAAGAAGGATCTCGTCGATGAACACAGGGCTTCGTCGACGAGTTTAGTGCAAACTTTGTCGATGAACATAGGGTTCTTGTCGACGAAAAGATACCGAGGGGCATCTGAATTCAGAACCACAACTCGTCGACGAATTACATAAAGGACTCATCGACGAACACAGGGTCTCGTCGACGAAAATATACCGAGGGGCATCTGAATTCAGAACTAGCGAATCATCGACGAACACAGGGCTTCATCGACGAACGTCGGGTAGCAGCGAACATTAAATGCTGCGAACGACTATTTTTGAATCTTGTCTTACATTCATAAATGCCCAACAGCTCTCCAGAGTTGCCCTCGTCCATTCAATGTATAAATAGGAGTAAATGGCATTTTACTAAATATCTAGAGAAATCATTTTGAAACAAGAACATTCATTAGTGTTGTCATCTCTGGGGTTTACTCACAAACTCACTTCCCCTCTTTTTGCTACTCTTAGTATTGCATTCACTCTATTGACAGAAGATATTGAGTAAGGAGTTTATTGGTTTAACTACCTCAAGGGAGTATTCAAGCTTACACTTAATCTTCATCTACCTTTTTGTAAACAAAGGCTCTTTGTGGGCTGTTTTTTGGGTGTCTCTAAGTGAGCACCTTGTTGAAGCTCTTTGTGAGCTGGTGTGTATTGGCTTCTTCGCCCGAAGGAGGATTTTAGTGGATTTTGGGAATCCTTGAGTTGGTCTCAAGGCGTGGACGTATGCGGGGTGCCGAACCACGTAAATATCAATGTGTTAAGCTTTTCTTCTCTCTTATCTTATTTATATTATTATTGTGATTTGCTACATTTCCTTTTACTCAACAATTTTATGCACTTGCTCTTGATAAGATTTTTGTGTTTGTAGAAAGTAATCTCATCACCAAAGAAAGTCTATTCACCCCCCCTCTAGACATACTACTAGGCCAACATATACGATTGGGAAAATACTGCTATGATGATTAAAGTGTATATGTATGTATGAGATGTCAGAAAAGCATGATTTTAGAATATGAAGTATGACTTTTGACAGCACATGTGTGGCATGAATATTATTTTATGTGAAATGTATTATGATATGAAAGATTTTACGAGCAAAGCATGTTTTCAGGTATTATGAAAAGATGAATTATGTTGTGATGATTTTGATGAATATAAGATAAATGATTTATTTTCAGAATGTATATACCTGAAACGATTCTGGTGCGAGGCCATGTATTTATGTTAACAGCATGAGGTCGTATTTATGTTTTCGGCACGAGGCCGTATTTATGATTTCGGCACAAGGCCGTATTTATGAAAATGATCGGCACGAGACCGCTATTATATCGTGTATTATATGTTATCAAAACCCGGATGTTAGTTCAGTTCAGTTCAGGAGCTCGGTACCGTAGCTATATGTAGATCAGATATTTACATTCAAATTAGTGCTAACCATCCCACGAGGGGATGGGAGATGGATAGTCGATGTGGCTTTCAGTAGAGTGTGGACGTCCGCTTGGCAGTCCAAACCAGGGTGTGGCGGGCCCATCATACTTACAGACATATTTGATTCGACAGTGGTCGGCCAGCCATTGTCGGGTCCCGCATTCGAGCTGCACAACCCGTCATGGGGGGTAATACATGACACCAGCTAGCTATTTATCCTGGGTATATGTTTTTAGTATTATCAGTATAACAGATGTTTTATGTATGATATGACTTACTAGAAAATATGAAAGCATGTGATTTTTTAGTATGATATGATGAACGTTTATGAAATATGAAATGTACTATATACGTAAAATTGCATTAAATATTCATGTTGTCATACAACTGTATTTAGTTTATTTTCCCTTACTGAGAAGTGTCTCACCCCCAACATTAATTAATTTTTCAGGAGACCCTGAGTGATCGGTGGGTCGTGGCCGCCGTTGAGTAGGGATATTACCCCGTTAGAAGGGTAAGATTTTGTACTAGGGTCAGAATTATTTTGTGTCTGATTCTAGAGTTAATTTGATATTTTGGAAGAATGTAAATGAATACAGTATTTTGAAAATGTAGATAACTCTGGTATTATCTTTTATGATTGGATGTTTAAGATTTTATGTTACTGCTGCTAGGTTTTCTGCTGTGAATGACAGGTGTCCCCGCTACCCACGGGTTAGGTTGACTTTTTCATTTATTATGTTACATTTCATGTTAAGTTAATTAGGGTCGCTACAGTTGTTCATCTACTTTTTCCCGTAAAATCTATAGTTTGAGTTAAATTAAACCTTACAAATGATCACCCTTTTGTTTTAAGCAAATTATATGTTTTCCCAAGTAGTTTATTATTATACTATAAATTCTCAGTAACAATTTGTGTGGCATGAAAATGGTTAAAATGGCATAAATGAACAGGATGATAATACAATTATGATTCAGTTTGACATGATGGCTATGCACCGAGTTATGATATGATGGCTATTCGCCAAGTTATGATATGACAACTATTTGCCGAGTTATGATATGACGATTTTTTACCGAGATAGAATATGATAGATATTTTACAAGAATTATGAACAACTACTGTTTTATACAGATCTGTGGAAGTAAATTCATGATTACAATTTTATTATGTAAATTGTCATATATGATCCAAGAACCCTGAGGAAATTAGATATTACAATGAGCACGGTACTGTAGCTATATATTTGGTAGGGAGTGCAATCACACGGGTATGATAGTGTGATGATAGATAGTCGATTTGGGGCTTAGGTACAATACTACTCCCGATGCAGTTCTGGGAGACCCCTTCCGATGTAGCTCTGGGTGACCCTCCCAGCGGGCATTCCGAGTATAGGGTAGGCACAATCATACTTACAACCTACTTTGACTTAGTTATGGTCGACCGGTCATATGCTAAGTCCAGCCTTCGAGTTGCACAACCCGTCATGGGGGGGAAGCATGTTGTTGGGAAAGCATTACGATGCTAGTTCAGCAATTCAAGTTGTCTCTTTTATGCATATATGGGCAAATTTACTAAAAATGGGCTATATTAATCCAATAGTATGTTATCCAAAAATTATGTATTTTCAGTTATTCATGTCGGTACAGTTTTAAAATGTCATTTCATGTACAGGTGAATTAATGGTAGTATTATGTTCACACTGAAACTCATGTTAGCCACACACTCATGATAATTGGATCCACCTTACTAAGAAGTGTCTCACCCCAATATCCATCTCATTTTTCAGGTTCTACAAGGAACTAAGTCTAGTGTACTACAGGGCTAGGAATTAGACTACCAGCAGTGGTTATCAGAGTTGGTGAGATATCAGTTGTCATGTTTTGTTGTTTTGGGTTGTAATATAATGACAGGGAGTTTTATATGTGTGTTTAGGACAATTAGAACTTTGGTAATGTGTTTTGAGGAGGTTTTTCTTCCATTGCATGTTTATATATATAGTTATGGACAGGAACACCCGTGACGCTAGTTTGGGGGGTGGGTTGTATAATGATGGTATCAGAGACTATTAGAAGAATTTATGCAGATTTTCCTACGTGGCACTTCGAGGCCCACGTAGTGGGTTCGGGTGTTACAAAGTGGTATCAGAGCCTAGGTTGTTAGGTTCTGCAGACTTTGTTAGATGATGTTACCAGAGTATAGGTTTGAGTTAGGATACTAGTGGGAATTTTGAGTTTTGGTTTTGGAGGCTGTGGGCAAAATTTCCTTAACGGACTTCTGTTTTTTTCTGTAAACGATGATTTAAAAAAAACAACGGCAATCCATCGACGGTTTTGTTTCCAAGTGGAGATACTAGAACTTGAAATTTTGAAAAGGAATATTAAGTTGGCATAGTATGTCGTAATTTGAAGGTGATGGTTTAGGCCCAATACTTAAATTTATTAAATGTGTATAGGAAAAAGGGCTAGTAAAGGTGCCTAGGGCCAAACCGTCGACGGTTTTCGGAGGGTGTTCACAAACTGTCGACAGTTTGCTTAAAATAGGCTATTGGGATTTTCATCACAGGTTTTTCGTCGACAGTTTTCGGGGGTCTTAGTAAAACCGTCAGGGGTTTCGTGTCTATGTTGGATGTTTGGGATTTATGTTGAGAATTGGGATATTAAATGGGTATTTTAGCGTTATAAATGCACCATACATGTTAAGATATTAATATTCTAAATTCATTTCGGTTATATCTTCAAGATGGATCCCAAGGATAATAATACGAACGCCGAGGGAAGTAGTAATGAGGGGATGTCAAATGAGGACGACAATGGTTCTATGTCGGTGATTCAAGACTTCGCTCAACAGTTCATGGTTGAGGTCATGCGGAGTTCTAGCATCGTCATGCTTTCCCAACAACATGCTTCCTTCCATGACCGATTGTGCGGCCCTAAGGCTGGACTTAGCATATGACCGATCGACCATAACTAAGTCAAAGTAGGTTGTAAGTATGATTGTGCCTACCCTATACCAGAATGCCCATCAGGAGGGTCACTCAGAACTGGGGTCTCCCGAAATTGCATCGCGAGTAGTACTGTACCCAGGCCACAAATCAACTATCAATCATCACACTATCATACCCGTGTGATTGCACTCCCTGCCAAATCTATAGCTACAATACCGTGCTCATTGTAATATCTAATTTCCTCAAGGTTCTAAGATCATATATGACAATTTACATAATAAAAACTGTAATCATGAATTTATTCCATAAATCTGTATAAAACAATAGTTGTTCATAATTGTATAAAATATCTATCATATTATATCTCGGTATAAAACCGCCATATCATAACTCGGAGAATAGCCGTCATATCTTAACTCAGCGAATAGCCATCATATCATAACTCAGCACATAGCCGTCGTTTCAAACTAAATCGTAATTGTATTATCATCATGTTCATTTCTGCCATTTTAACCATTCTCATGCCACACAAATTTTTACTAAGAATTTATATTATAATAATAAACTGTATGGGAAAACAAATAATTGCTGAAAACAAAAGGGTGATCATCTGTAGGGTTTAATTTAACTCAAACTATAGATTTTACAGGAAAAAGAAGATGAACAACTCATTCACGTTAGTTTTTCCCAAATTTGTACAATAAGCAAAATCACCATTTCCATAAAACTGATTCGTACAGAAAAGCATATATATCGTTTCTAAAATCATATACCTCAGTTTTATTGGTTCATATCTAAAAAATAACTGACATAATCTAATCTCCTTATTTGTTCCTGGAAAATCTGCCTATAACCTTCAGGAACACGAAACGCTAGCTGTTTATCGACGACCTATGAGCCGGTAGGAGGGAGAGAGGATTGAGGAGCACGTGAGAGTGGCCCAGGAGGCTTAGGAGAGAGAGAACCACGTGAAAGAGTGTGTGTGAGAGAGAGTGTCCTAAAACCTTAAGGAAGAGTGAGAGAGAGAGAGAGAAAGAGTAATAATAATAAAAATGACCTTGCTTACTACTTAAGTAAGCTCAGTTCGTAGAAAAACTATTGACGATTTTCTAAGATGACCTAAAACCGTCAATGGTTTGGTTCTGAACCAAACCATCTCCTTTCATTTCTTGCTTTTCCTTCAATTTTATTTATTTTCTTTTCTTTTCTTTTATGGTTTTAGGTTACTACATATATACATGGTTGGGTCCAAGACCCAATAGGCTTTTGGGTCTAGTTGGTGTTCACCCATATGTATCAAGCTTACCCATGGGCTCCTCCTGTCCTAACAAGTGGTATCAGATATGATGGTTCGTAACTCTGGGTGTGCGACATTGTGAAAATTCGAGACATGAAACTATTTCTCCTAACGTGATAACAGTATGAGGACCAAGTGTGTGGTCGAGGCCAATAAGGATCATCATCTAGACTGCAGATGGATCCGAATAGGGTCAAGACGTGAGAGGTAGGATTGGTTCAAAAATGCGTGGAATGCAATCCGACGCACGTAAGGCGCCAATGGTAAGGCCAACTTGAGCAGCTGTTGGAAAATTGAGCTTACTCGCATAAGAGAGACGATTTCCGTTCAAGGGGGAGTAGTTAGAACTCATGAGTGAGGGGGAGAATTGTAGTAACCGGAAAAAAAAAATTAAAAAAATAATAATAAAATAAAATAAATAATTAAATTAACAAGTAAAATGAATAGTATGATAAGGAAAATATATATATATATATATATAAATATTGAAGCATGTATATATATATATATATGTGTGTGTGTGTGTGTGTGTGTATATATATATAAGTAAGTTATTATGATATGCATTTAATATATAGGTTAAAGGTATATATATATATATATATATAAAAAGTGTGAAAGCTTCTTCAAGAAGCTTTACTTTAATTAATGATTACTATATATAAAATATAACTCAAGCTTCTTCAAGAAGTTTGCTTAGATTTTTTGGAAGTGCTCTCTCTCTCTCTCTCTCTCTCTCTCTCTCTCTCTCTCTCTCTCTCTCTCTCTTCTCTCTCTCTCTTCGATTTTGGGCTAGTTTTACACCGAATTGACAAATCGAAGCCACCACGACGCTCCTGGCGAAGTTCTTTACAAGTCTGCCGGAGCGGATCGTCAGGGAAACGAAGTTGGATTTCATCCCAAATCCAAGGTAAGACTTTATATTTAATATTTGGATTTTTGACAGTTGAAGAAAGTGATATACGGGTAAAAATACTAAATTTTAATACTGGAAATTTTCAGTTCCAGGGGTGTTGATTGGGAACGTTGGGAATCAACCCTAAGTTGAGGTAAGACTTTTTAAATCGAATTTGACTTAGTGGTAGTTATAGAAAATGTTGTACGTACGAAAATACTAAACTTTAATTCTGCGAGTTTTCATTTTCAGGGTATTGAGTTGAGAACCTTGTGGGTACGGGGAAGATTTTCTTAGGGGCTTTTCAAGAATCAGGTAAGGGGATAAACTAAGCTAATTTGTTTTGAGAAAATGCATGTATATATATGTAGCATCTGGTTTCAGGAAAAATAAATATATTTATATATATGATTTATATTTGAAAAATACTGTTTAAATGATGATATGTTGACTACGTGGAAAATTTGTTTAGTGTGGCATAAGTATAAAAATGTTTGCCGGCGTACAGGCCGTGCTATGTGGATGAGATTTGCCAGCGTACGGGCTGTGCTACGTGATTTGCCGGCGTACGGGCCGAGCTATGATAAAATGTGTATTTCTGGCGTACGGGCCGATGATTTTCATGAAATATGTATATGTGAAAAATGATATGATTGATTTGATAATTATTGATATGAGATATCCATGTATCACGATTTTAGTATATGTATATGATATCAGAACCTGGTTGGCTTGGTCTAGGTTAGCACTTGCACAGTACCGTTGCTATGTGTCCATGGTCCTCGTGATCATGATATCTGTATTAACGCCGCCATACGGAGTGATGTGAGATTAGATGGTCGATGTGGTTATTTTCAAGAAGTGTGCTGTTATCGCCCCTGGTGTACGGACCAGTTTGGGTAGACCCATCGGACCTACAGACTACTGTTTGACTTGGCAGTGGTCTGCCAACCATTGTCAGGTCCCGCTTTCGGGCCACACAACCCAGTCATGTGGGGGTAATACATGACAACAGCCAACTAACCTACCAGGATTGTTTTTATGTTATTATTATTATGATATGAGATGAGAAATGTTTATGAAAATGCAGTATGTTCTGCCATGTTTTGATATGCATATATTTTCCCAGATTTGATAAACAGTATTGAATATGTTATTTATGGTATATGTAGAACACAGAATACTCATGTTGCCACACATTGGTATTAGTTTATTTCCCTTACTGAGAAGTGTCTCACCCCTAAATCTTATACATTTTTCAGGAGCCCCTGATAGGAGAGCGGGAAAAGCCCCGCTGATCTAGATCAGTTGTTTGCCCTCTTTGGAAGGATAAGTTTTTGGTAGGAATAGTTAGGTTTTGTGGGGATTGTCCATAGATTTCATTTTTGAGATGTATATACTGTGAGATAGTAATTGTAGTGACTCTGGTATGTGTTATGCACATTATGATGAGATGTATATGATTTTATACTTTCTGCTGCGTAGGCTTCTGCTGTATGTTTTGTTATATCCCTAGTGCCCACGAGCCTAGGTGGATTGTAACCTGCTGAGCTGGAATATATGATGTGATGATAATTTATTTATAAAAAAATATATATATATGTGAAAAAGGAGCAGGTCGTTACAAGAATGTTGAGAATTCCACTTGTGAGTTTGTCCCACATTGAAAATTTTGAGTGGATAATGGGGGGCAAATATACATGGTTGGACCCAAAACCCAACAGGATTAAGCTTTTGAGTCAAGTCTATGTGTATCAAGCCGACTCATGAGCTCCTCCAGTCCTAACAACACACACACACACAAACACACACACACACAGAGTTACAAGGATCCTCATGATAGAAATAAACTTTCGTTACCAAAATATTTTTCGATAGCAGATTCTATCCAAGGGTGTCAACAATGAGTGATTGACGGTCCCTAAACGAGAAAGCTAAAAAGGGAGTTTGGTGAAAAGGGGATAAAAACATTTGAAAATGGAGTCACCACCTTATTTGAAAAAAAAAAAAAAAAACACACACACACACACACACAGAGGGAAAGTAAAGAAAAATCTTACAAAATGTTTGCGAAAACTAGATTTAAAGTTTGGGTGTACGCTTATGCGTAGAGAATGTGATCAACCAATCACCTCAGTGATGATTAACCTCTCAACATCTCTAATGGCACCTGTATGCAGAACAATTACCGCAATTACGCAAGTGTTGCCTTCAAATAGGGGAAAAAAAAAAACCCTTTTGGTCATC
Source organism: Malania oleifera (assembly GCF_029873635.1). NCBI lineage: Eukaryota > Viridiplantae > Streptophyta > Magnoliopsida > Santalales > Ximeniaceae > Malania > Malania oleifera. The sequence goes on from NC_080426.1 coordinate 11,886,179, forward strand.
CCATAATAGAATCACCGTTTGAGCACTCCAATATGGCTTTGAGAAGCCTATAGTATTGCTCTAAAAGGGGTTGGCCTCAGAACCCTAAGTTTTGATAGAAATATGATGATGGTGTTCATGATTGATGAAAAGAAAAGTGTTGGTTTGAAAAATATTGGGCTTGTATTACTGGCTTGGGAAACCAAAGTTTTAAGAAGAAGAGACCGGACTTGTATTACTAGTATTTGAAAAAAAAAAAAAAAGTGAGATTGAAAATGAGGAAGCTTGAAATGAAATGTGTAGTGAAATGCATACGTTTTGGAAATCTAGGGCTTCATCATCACCCTTACTGAAATTTAAAAAAAAAAAAAAAACAAAAATATATTTTTCAAGATTTTTGAAAATATTTTTTGATAAAAAGGATAACTCTGACACAAAATAAACTAGAAATGGTTCATTCGATCTAATTTTGTTGTTTGGAGCCTTAACCATTCTCAAACCATATGATTTTCGAAGATTCAAATTTGTGTCATGCATAGGGATAAGGGGAGGAAAACATTAGATAATAAAATTATCCCAATTATTCCATCCTAAACAAAAATAAATTGTGGGAACCATGTGATAAAGAGTCAAATTTTACTCCATATCACTCGGTGCAATCAAATTTGGTAAAAAAGAAGTCAAAAAGTTAGAAATGATGGGGCTTCTGTCTGATTTTTGTGTCGTATGGTTAAATTACTAAAAGGACACTACCTTACCATTTTCGAACTGCTCTAAATTACCCGATGTAGTCAGAACTGATGAGAAAAATTAGAAAAGCTAGGAGTGACAAAGTTTTTCCTTGATTTGCATGCCTAATATTAAAATTGTAAGACCTAGTGGTTAAGGGTTTTTCATTCCTGCCTTGTTTTGATGACAACAACCCATTAGAAGTTCTTTAAGGTTACTAACGATCTTTCTCTAGTCCAACTCAGTTGCACAGAATAGCTCCAAGGCAAGCATAAAGAGTTAAGTAGTCTCAAATTGGAAAAGAGCAACATACAACATAACCAGAACTTTGCCACTCAACCAAAGCATTCATGGATCCCGCATAGCAAGCACAAAGCTCTGGGTTGTGTGTGTGAGATTAGAGAGATTGATATTGTAACTTTCTGTGTATAGTGCGACTTAAAAGTACAAGCAAGAGATGGGTAAATCACATATAGATCACTAGAACACAGGCACAGTCTCCCACATATAACAAGTCAAGTAAAACTGCACAAGATGTCTAAAACCCTCAAACATATTTTATTAAACCTAAAACATCTTAAAATAGATCAGAAATCATTTCTAAAATAAAGATAAGAACCTTTTTACTTCGGCACAAACTTGGTTGAAATAAATTTTAGAAAAGTAAAAGGCATCGTCAATGAACACAAGGGTTTCGTCGACGAGAACAACACAGAACCTCGTCGACGTACACAGGGTACTCGTCGACGAGAAGATACCGAGAACACCAAAAAGTTCTAAGCACCTTCATTGACGAATACATGGGATTCGACAACGAAGTCTGTTCACATTTCGTCGACATACACAGGGTACTCATCGACGAAGAAAAACCGAGACATATCAAAATTCAGAACCATTGCCTTGTCGACGAACACAGGGCTTTGTCGACAATGGTACTTATGGGGCTCGTCGACGAAGGCGCGACCTCGTCGACAAACGTCGGGATGTAGACAGCATTTAATGCACCAGAATGGCTAGTTTTCCATTTGTTTCATATCAATAAATGCCCAACGACTCTCCAGTGCCCAACTCGCCCCCTTGGCCTTTAAAATAGGTCTTATGCATTGATTTCAAACAAGTGAAGCTATTTGGTTGTTGAGAAATTGGCCTTTATTCTAGGGTTTCATTATACACACTCTTGCCCTCTTGCTCTTACTTTTGTTTACACTCCATTGACAAAGAGGATATTGTGTGAGGTTTTCATTAGGATATTTAGCTCAAGAGGAGCATTTCTCATTGTATCTACTTCTCTTCAAATTACTTGTACTGTAAGACTCTTTGTGAGCCATTGTAAGGTGTCTCTAGGTGAGCACCATTGTAAGAGCTCTTGGTGAGTAGCTGCTTGTATAGGCTTCTCCGCTAGAAAGGAGGATCACATAGTGGATTTGGGGAATCCTTGTGTTGGTCTCAAGGCGTGGACGTAGGTGCGGTGCCGAACCACGTTAACATCGTTGCGTTAAGCTTCTCTTCTCTTTTCTCTCTTGTGTTGCTTAGCCATTGCTATTTACTTTATTTATATATTGTGATATAATGCTTTTGTTCTTGCCAAGAAATTTGTGTGATTGTAGAAAAACTTGCATATCCGCGAAAGATGTCTATTCACCCCCCTCTAGATGCATATCCGGGCCAACAAAAATCATTGTCAAACCTCTCTTAACCATTTTGAATTGTTTCGAATCACGCGGTGCAATCATATTTGATAGAAAGAGCCCTGAAAACTTGGAATGATAGGGGTTTATCTCGTTTTGCGTGCCCAAAATTGATATCACTATCAGATCTTTTTTTACCATTTCAGATTGCTCCAGATTACCCGATATAATCAAATTTGGTAGAAATTGAGCAGAAATGCTTGAAGTGACAGACGTTTTGTCTCATTTAGGTGTAAAAGGTTAAGATTGCTGTTGGACCTTACCTTAAAGTTTTAGACCGTCTCAAATCACTAGGAATAGTGAAAAATGACAAAAACACAACCAAAAAAAAAGGCAAAAACAAAAGGTAAAAAAGAAGAATAAGAACTTTTTTTTGTCATCCTCCATTTTGGACATTCGGTCAAAATGATCATTGACACTATTGATAATAACAATTTAAATATAATTTACATTTTGACTTATTATGAAGATCACCTACATCCGATGATTAGAGGGGAAAAGGGAGCTTGAGAGAGCCTATGTGGGTGTTTTTCGATGCTCAAGTCAAGGATGGAAGAAGTAAGAGTAAAATATCAACTATATTCTAAGAGATTGATTATGTATGTCTTGCCTCCCCTATTAATACCCTTTTATATATAAGACACCCTTTTGGTGTTTAGTGCAAGTTTTATTTAATTCTTAATAGTTACATGATCTTAATGGATTATGCCCCTTCATCCCCTCTTTTAGTCATGAGTTAGGCCTCCTTTACTCCTTAATTAGATCTTAGGTAAGTTCCTCCTTGTCTTCATGATATTATTTTTCACATATGCTCTTGGGTGTTTACCATATAAACATTATCTTCTTATGCGGAGATATGAATGTCATTCCATAGAATGAGACATTTCTTAAAAGACATCTATTATGAATAACTATCTTTTGCAAAAGGAGACGACGACTCTTAATAATACCTATTAGAATTGACATATTTAGAGAGTAAGATAAAATTATAAAATCTAAGTATGAGTAATTTTGATATTGTTCTAACATTATTTTTAGGAGCATAAATTTCAAAACTCAAAATTTTATGTGGATTTGAATAATGTAATATAAAGTTATATCAGCTTTCACCTACATGTAAAATTTTAGAATCTGCACTCTCAAATACAATCTAATTTTTTTCAACTGACAATATTACCATCACTTTATTTTTTTCAAACCCATTACAAACATAAAAAGAAAATGTCACGAACACTGAATTTCCAAAAATCTTGAAAAGAATTTATGAACCAAACAATACCAAATAATTAGCTCCCCCCCCCCCCCTCTTTTTTATGAACACTTATGGTCCTCTTAGATGATAAAAAAAAAAAAAAGGGTTGAATATATCCATAACTATTTGCAATTAATTAAACACCCTTAAGGAGCCATTAATTTCCAATTAAATAAAATTAGTTATTAGTGTTTATATGGAAATTATTAATTTGTATTATTTGTTCAATACTGAAGTTAACGGATGTTTTATGAAAATTAAGGTCCGATTAATTTTGAAAATTATTTTTTTATTTTTTAGTTTATTAACAAATTATATAAAATTAGCTATTTTTAATTTTATAACATTTATATGAAATAAATAATTTTAACACTATTTACTAGTAAAAATAATTTTTTTTATTTAAAATTTTTAATTAATTATAAAAATGTCACCTTATTTTCTAATTTTTTAAATTTATTAGAAAGGTTGAAAAAAAAATTCAACTCTTATTTTACAAATGGGAGCATGGGATTCAGATGTCCAAAATCAAATCTAAAAGTTCATGATCCTAAATATTACCTTATATAAAATTTTAAAATTCAGAAAACAAGTTGTGTTTTTTAATTATTTTAAAAATATAAAAATAAAATTTATTTTGTATATTTAAAATTTTAAAATCTTTATTTTATAAATGTTTAATAAAAAATTTTAAAAATTTTAAAAACATTATAACTTTTTAAAAATTAAAGTTTAAAAATAAAAAATATATTTTTACTCATTGATTTGATATATTTTTATTTCTTTTTTATTCTTTGATATCCAAACATGAAAAAGTGGATTCCTTCAAACTTTTGTTTCCTTTTTTCTAATATTTTTCAAGAGCCTAATGTTTTCTACCTTGCCAAAATTTTCAGTTATTGAAACCAAATTTATGAACGATGATTAAAGGAGAGGTTTAGGGCCTAATTCTGTTATTAACTTGTGAAAATTTTATTATTTATTATTTTAATTATTTAAAAATAAAAAATAAAAAATAAAAAATACTTCTCACAAAATGGATAGGGCTTTATATTTTTGTAATAAATGACAAGAATGGTGTATTTTTAAGAGGGGGGTGAATTGAGTATTTAAAAATTTTAGGTCAAGTATTCCCTTAATTTTAAAACTAATTAGTAAAACACAAGCCTATGGTTTTTCTAAGCGTTTATAAATCCCCTAAATAATAAGCGTTTATAAATCCCCTAAATAATCAAGCGTATAAACACATATTTTTATGAGGTTCGGTTGTACGCGCCTACATTCTCGCTTCAAGCCAACCTGCTTGAGGATTCTACTATCTTGCTCACTTAATTCGGTGGAGTAAAGTCGTTTACAAATCTCCTTATAAGGTGAAGTTCTCCTCTTCAGGCGATACCACACGCTTGGCACACTCTTTACAAGATGGAGTCATCTTCTTCAAGCGATACCCCACGCCTGACACACAATTCACTACCCGAACCATAGAAATACAAATATATGAAAATATTTTTCGTACAAGTAAATGTTTCTCAAAATAAGCAGAGATGTACAGTATAAAATCCAATATGTACTCTCAAATGATATGAAATAAACTCAGTATAGAAAGTGTATTTTTTTTTCAAAAATATTTTTGCAATCTTTGAATAAAATGTATATGATATATACTTCAAAGATTCAACTCTAATAAAAATTTCCCCAAAGAATACTTTTCAAAATAAAAACACGAGAACCTAGGGTTTGACAAAAATAAATGTAGATGATATTTGGTAAATTGAATACAAGAAGTTTTTCAAGCAAGATATATATCAATAAATATATGCTCAAAGTCTTCTTGAATAACTCACAAAATTTCTCCAAAAAATAATCTTTTAAAGTGAAAGATAGAGGGGAAATTTGATCTTTAAAATGTATCACAATAAAGTCTTTCAAACAATATATATGAGTTGATATATGCTCAAGACTTTTTAAAAAACTCTTTAAAAGGATTTCTCCAAAAATATTTTCAAAATGAAAGTGTAGGAGAAATATGAAATTGCTCTCAAAGAAATGTTTGCAATGAAGAGAGTGAGAGTAAATAATCTTTGAGTGAAGGTATGTGCATAAGAAGAATGCTCAAAGGTTTCAAATGAATGACTTCTCCACAAAAAGAATTTTTCAAAAGAAAGAATGGGAGAAGCTTGATTTTTCTCTCAAAATGATTTTCCAATAAAATGAGTATGAGAGAGCTTTGATTTATAAATAAATGCCCAAACAATGTAATGATATAATATGAATTTTGCAAAAGTCATTTAAAATGCTTTGGGTAAGGTATTTGTATTGTTTTTCAAAATGTGTCCGTTTTCTGATCGTTAGAGGAATAAAATAATATTTTATTTTGAAATTTCCGACTGTTGAGAGCTCAAAATTGCTTGAACCAAAGAGGTTCGGTCAACTGACCCTGGGCGATTTTCAAATCCTCGAGATTCGGTCGACTGGGGCTCAAGATCCAATCTGCTAGATCATTAGATCGACTGGTCGACTGGGCTTCCATGTGTATTTTTGGCCGATCGACTAGGGCTATAAAACAGGCCATTTTGTTTGGCTGATCGACTGTGTTTATCATGCTCTTAAAGGGTCGATCAACTAGTGCTATTCAATTTTGGCCAAAGGTTTGGCCGGTCGACTGGAGCTTATTTAGGCATACATGGACCGATCTACTAGACATATATAAACCTGGCCAATTTGACCGGCTGATCGACTGGGCTTGATGAAAGACTGATTTTTAGTCTTGATTTGTTTTCAAAACCATCTTAAAAAACTTTGTATAAATTTAGCAATTTATGTGAAAGGTTTTTCATGAAAGGTATGTTTCTTAAGGTCAATCTATGGTCCATTGAGCTTTCAATCATACCAAGTAAAACATGCATTTACAATACAAAAATATAAACTAAATACATTCCAAATAAAGATATGTCTTCCCTTCTTACTCTTCAAATTTCCGGAATATGCCAAACTGTTATGTGCTTTAAGTCCCTTCCTGCCTTCCATTTCACCTTCACCATATGTGTGTTGAATTGTAAATTTGTTCAAGTACTAAATACACACATAAGATACTTGAATTTTATCATTATCAAAATAAGAATCGAACTCAAAAAGTCAACAATAAAAATTAAGGACTTGGTCAATTATTGCAGACAATTTTTAATTTCATTTTTGGTTTTTCAAGTAATTACGAAAGCAACACCTTACTTTCAAATTTTCCAACATTTGATACAATTTTCTAATAAATTTATCTAAATAAAACAATCATAGAAGCATAGAATATATAAGTAAGTTCGAAACTTTCATGATAGGATTGATTGGTTCGGTTCCTCATTTGAAGTTTTGGACTCGTGTGTTGCAAAGACCAAACAATTCTCCTCTCTTCATTTGTGACTAACTTAGTAATCGTTCCTTATATTTATATTATTGTATATAATTTTAAGTGAAATCCAATCCATTATTATATGTCTTTCCAATATATATGCACTAAGTGAAATCCCATACATTATTATTTTACTTTGCAATATACACTAACACAATCTCATTTGTGCATAAAAATTCAATCCAAAATATGTTGTACACTTATTATCATGACATTTTACCTCAATATTTTGATCCGTGTGATATTTAATTTAACCTGATTTTTATAAAATAAACTATACAAAATATATATAAAATATGAAAAATAAGAAAATTATGTTTTTTTGTATTTACTATACACATATTAGAGAAATTTCAAAATAATGTACTATTTTTTGTAATTTTAAAATCTTGAAAATAGATATAAAAATTATTTTTCACTATTGAATAAATCTTACATCTGCTCACTCATATACTAATCATGAAGTTTTTATCCCAATTAAACTCTTGCATGGTAGGATTTTTATATCTATTTTAAACCTAGATACTTAAAAACATTTTCAATTATAAAAAATAAAATAAAATGTTGGACTACCTTTTATACATTACTACTAAATATGCCACATGAATTGCACATGATTGTATAAAAATAAAAATGTAAAATATTTTTTATAATTTTTAATAAATTTAAATATGTCAAAAAATAAACTAATAATATTTTTTTGTCAAAATTTAGTTTATAAATATTAAAATGAGAATATTCAAAGTTATTTACAAAAAATAATATTTTATTTAAAATTATACAACTCAAACATTAACATGATATTATTATGACACTATATATACAGAGACATGAAAAATCTCAAAGATATAAACTATGTTATGATCGAATGTATTAATTTAATTTGTAAAAAATATTGAATTTTAATACTTACCCACCATTATATTTTAAAATATTATACATATATTTTTTATCATTTTTATTTTATAAAGTCCCAATATATGACTTCTTCACATGAAAATATTAATAACTTTATTAAAATTTCTAAGTTATGATTTTATATTTAAACTCAGTTATTTTTATTTATGTTTACTTAACAACAATTAATGAGTTTTTAAATTTTAAACAAATAAAAATTTATTACACGAGGGTACTTCTAGATCTATAGTTTTATTCCTAATTTTTATGAAAAAATTATTTTATTATTTATCCAATGATGCTAGCCACTTCGCAATAATGTTAGAAGACATCATAGAAATCTACCTATTTTATTTTTGGGATGTTCATTTTATTTAATACTTATAATACCATTATATTTGTTTTATTTTTTGAATGAAATGAATTTTTTTAGATCCAAATCTTGACCTATTTAAAATAAAAAATTTTAATGTAGATTTTTCTAATGTTATTGAATTTATTTTTTTAATATTATATTACTCTAAAATGATAATAATAATTTTTCTACAAAATTATATATTTGCACTTTTATATACGATATATATATATATATATATATAGCATTTTTAACTAAATAGAGTTTCCTTTTTCAATCAACTTTAATATGACTCAAATAAATATTATAAATGTATTATAATATGATTTTGGTTGAATTTGTTCTTTTAAAAATATTTTTGTATTGCTTTTAAAATATAGTGATTTTTTCGACAAATAAAATTTTACTTTATTCGCACTTTTATTAATTTATTACTAAAGCATAAATATATATGGTGTTAATTTAGCTTATTTTTTAATTAAATGAAAGTTTTTTCTTTAAGTGCAACCATTAACTTTTAGACACTCTAAATGTAGTTTAGTTTAATTTTGATTGAATTTAATTTCCATATATATATATATATATATATATATTATAGAAATTACGTCTTTTAAGAATATTAGTCTTAATTTTTAAGAATAAGTTTATACTCTATGCTTCTTTGTATAACATTACAAATTACTTTTATTTAAAAATATTGGTTTTATAGATGTTTACTTTTAAAAGTAATGACCCTTTTGTTAACAAATTGAATTATAATTACGTCTTTAAGTGCTTTTAGTCTTTATTAAAAAAAAGATTATTTTTGTTCACAAAATAATTTTTATTATTCGTTCTGTTGTACATAATATAGATAATTAGGAGTGTACGCAGATTGTCAAAAAATACAAAACAAAAATTAGACTAAACTAAGCTTTGGTTTGATTTGTTTATTTTTCGATCTTCAATTATTCTTTTAAGAAAACGGCAATTCAATTTGATTTTTGACTTAGTTCAAAACTAAATCTAACTAAATCGCTTTTGGAATTAATTGCTATATATAAATTAATCCAACAATTAATCCAATATACTTGTAAGAGTCATATGATTATGGAGCGCTACCAACATTTATTATGATCGGTTAAAATAATTAATAATATTTGTATACATACTAAAAATTCACCTTCCTTTACTATATGCATATATTAATCACACATATAAACAAAAAAAGACACTATTAAATATCAAAATATCATATATAATGTTTTTTAAAAATATTTTTTAAGTAATTAATTAATTAGCACATATATAGACTATTATAAGGAGGGAAAAAAGGGAGACTAACAAGCACCAAGCATATTTTAATCCCTATTTGGAAAGTTTTAAAAAATAAATATTTTTTAATAAAAAAATATACTTATTCTAAAGTACTTATGTCAATAAATAGTGTTTGGTCCACACTTAAATAAATACTCATCTTAAAAAGTACTTATGAATTTCTATATTTTAGGAAAAATATATTTTTAATTTTTTTTATAAAAAATACTTATTTGAAAAAATATATTTATAACATATAATCTCATACTACTTTTAGATAAATATTTTTTTAGATAAAAAAAAAAAAACTTTTCTATAAGTCAAAGTAGTCTGAAATTATTTACTATGAGTACTTTTTAGGAAAAGTATTTTTTTTTTCAAAAAAATATGTTAAAAAAATACTTATTTTTCTTAGAAAAAATCTGAAAATAAAAATATTTTTGAAATAAGTACTTATTTTTAAGTGAGAGTCAAATACTACTGATTCACACAAATACTAATTAAAAACTTTCATAAAAGTATTTATTTTTAAAGATGTTCTAAAACAAGGTATATTCATTATAGCTTAAAAAAATTATTTAGTATTTAAATAAAAAATAAATATATCTAGTCAAATTTGAATTAAAAGTTAGAGCCTACTTTTTTGCAAAAAAGTTAATAAAGGAGGTCACAAAATGTGAGAATGTGGGTAGTTAGGGACATACTTTAGCAACATATGCTAAATTTCAAAATTACATTCTAAAAATTTAATTTCTTTTTAGCTCGTCTTTTGCTTTACACGATATATATATACCATTTTTTATTATGTAAATTTTTAGAAAAAAAAAGTCCTATTTAAATCAAATATTTTATTTGAAGAAAGAAAGAGGAAAAAAAATTACATTATATTCTCCCCATATTAAATAATATTAAGGATGAAAAATACTCAAACATGATGAAAAATTAAGAAAAATAAAATATTAGTTACAACAATAACAATTAAGTCGTAAGTCTTATTAGGTCGAATCGATTACATAAATTATTGTATGTCGTTTGTATGATCTTGAACAGCACCTTCATCCTTATCTATTTGACTTGCACAAATATTAACAATCTCAATCCTCCTAGATCATAAATAATTACTTATGAAAATAATTTCTTATTTTTTAATTTATTATGTATTTTTAATTCTTACTTTTTCTCAATAATCTTATATGCAAAGTAATGTTTTTCTTTATTTATTTTTAATATTTTTTTCAAACCTCAAATGGGGTCTTCAAAAAAGAAACATTTTTCTTGGTGACATGGATTAATTTGGAGTTAATTTCCTTGTAATCATCATCACAATCCTCTCCCATATGAAAAGTGATGATGATTACCATACCCATTTATCAACCACTCATTCACTAATGTTGGCAAAAACTCAAAAAAGAAACTATAAAAAATAATGAATAGAATGGGTAATGCAACCCATCATTGCATCAACCCAAAAGACTCATTATTATGAGACATTTAAGAGGATAATATTTTTAGTTATTTTTTTCCCTCTTTCACAATAAATGGGTCCTTACAATAAGGTTATATGGTATAATGAGAAGTCATTTAAATTATAAAAAGCTATTTAAAAAAAATTAAAATATCTATCTGTCATTATTACATCATTTCAACATCTAACTTAATGGGTCTCCAACTGACTTATAATCTTACCGATCATGGTTCCAACTTTTAAATTAATTGGTCTCCAACTGGCTTATAATTTTATTGATCATTTTATAAAAATTAAGTGGTATTTTTATTACAATTATTATATCTCGTATTTGACTTCCTGTACAAAAAAGTAAAAGATAAGGACATTAGAGATTTTTTTTTCATTAAATACCCATAATCGCATTATTTTGTTTGCTATGAATGGATTTCATAGAATTTTGTAGAATTCATTTTAAATCAACCATTTGTAACATTTGAAAGGTAAACAATATTTCAATTTAAGTATATGATTTTGATTTCAAGGGTCCTGAAAAAAATTGGAAGGTTTTGCAAATAAACTTTACAAAATTAAGAAATGAAGACCTTGTTTTACAAATTCAAAATTCCATTAAAGACAAATTCAATTTTTGTTTGTTTGATTCCAAACACAAGCTTAGTTTTGGTAGCCTTAATGGACATAAAAGATTTGATCCTTTTTAAGGTGTCTAATATTTCACTTTCACCGCACCAAATATGAAATAGGAGTGCTAAGTAGATTTTGCAATATAATAATATAATAATTTAAAAATTACTTAAAATTTTTTAGACAACTATGCATATTAAATTACTCATCAAGTAAATTTTTATTTTCCATAAAAATTTGTAAAAAATTTTTAAAGAAAAAAATGCAAATTAAAATTTTTATATCTTTCTTTAATTAACAATATAAATATTTATTTTTAAAATAGGTTATTTTTAAAAAATTAAGCTTCTGTTATTCATGAAAATATATATTTTTTATATTTCACAGAATTTAAAAAAATAATTTGTTTTAGTTTTTTAATGGGTATGATGAGTTTGAAAAAAAATTATTTAAAAAATTAAAGTAAGATGCTATTTTTATAAATTGTTAAAAAAGAAAAAAATATTTTTCACAAGCAAAGTACTGGTCGGGCTGGATTACAATGGTTTCAATCATTATATACTAAGGTGGTAGAAGCGGAGCTTAGACACGCGTCAACTTTTGAATGGCCAGAAACAATGAACTACGGCGTTCGATGTACGCGAGCGCACCCAAGTGGGCCTCACCGGCGGACGCTCCTGCTCCGCCATCTCCGCGGGCACCAAAATTTTGAACATTATTTTTTTAGACGAAATTGCCCTTCTTTGTTCGCTAAAGCGGGTTTCTGCTCTCTCTCTCTCTCTCCCTCGCCTTTTGATTTGTCTAAAGAAAATCACTGAAAAAGAGTCTCGTTGCTTTCCATATTCTTCGATCGATTTGGCGTGGAATTCCGCTGTCGGCGTTAAATTTCCGGCGTCAAGGGTACTTCCTGCTGTATTTCACAGCCGGCCGCCATCGCCGTTATACCGGGGGTGAGTAACTCGATTATCTCTGCCTGTCTGTTATTATAAATGGAATATTAGTTTATATTAATGAATACCGTATTAAGTTTCCTGGAAATCCGAGATTTATAGTTGGGATTTTATTTTGAATTTTGAATTTCCAAGAAGCTCTTGCTTCGCTACCGGTAACTTCTTTTAATTCTGGTTGTTTCTTTATAAAAAATTTACACAACGATCATTTTACCGTTGAAGGAGAACAGAGTGTGAAATTGCTCTCTCTCTCTCTCTCTCTAGGCGCGTTCGAGAGTTCAATTCATTAATCAATTGGACTGTTCAGGTTTTCTTTTTCTTTTTTCTTTTTGATATCTTGAAATCTTTATGGTTCTTAGGTTGCAGTTCTAAAAAGTAATCGAGTTATGTTTGCTTGGATTATTATTGAATTTTCTGGTATGAGTTTGAGAGAGAGAGAGAGAGAGAGAGACAGTCTTGTAGTGAGAGTATTTTATCATTATTATTATTGCGACTATTACTATTATCCTTAAAGTCGATGAGAGGTTTAGGTTTTAGGGTTTTACAAGAATTTATTTAGATTACAATTCTAAAAAAAGTGATCGAATTGTGTGATTGCATTATGATGGGATTTCTGGTATTGATGAATTTGGGAGAGAGAGAGCGCGAGAGTTGTGTTGTGGGGTGAGATTGTCGTGAGAGTATATTACTCTATATTATTGTTAGCCGTAAATTTGATGAGAAGTTTTAGGTTTTAGGGTTTAGCAAGAACGGGTTTAGGATGATGGGATGAGGGTATTAGTGTGATGCAACAAAAGCTCTGACACGTTCGTTTCTTACTTTCTTTATGCTTGAATTCATGATTTCTGTAACAGACAAAGGTTGCTGAAACCTATACTACACTATTTATGCACCTACTTCACCTTTATACTTTTTATTAATTAATTTACTGATCAATTTAAAATTTCTAGCGTATTACTTATTTACTTATTATTATGAAAATCTTGGTTGTATGTTCTTTGTTTAGCTTACTTTCTTATTTTTCTAATGCTCTTTTCTCCTCTTTCATCCATAGATATTTATTTTGTTGCAAAACCTGTTTGGATAGTTGCATTTGTTTGATGCCATGCCGTTCCACTTTTCAAATTTCTGGAATTATTTGTGTTAAAAAGTTATGAAGCATTTTCTGGAAGCAAAGTTTGTAGCTTTTATGTTTCGTTAGTTCATATGAATGTGGATTTTTTTTAGTTTGCTTTTTGAATTTAATTTGTCCATGTGTTGGGAATGGAGGTTCTAAATTTCCATGCATGTGTGCACTTTCTGGTTTTTTGAGTCAGGCTATTTTTTTTTATCAAGAGAGTTTCTGTTTTTATAGTGAAACCTTCATTAGCCTTTTTTTTTGAGCTTTGGGTTTGGTTCATATATTGTCATGCTCACTCATGGTTTGTGAACATTATATGCTGCAGCGGTGAGATTCACTATTTCTCCTAGGTTATTTTTCTTTGTTCCCACGCTAATGATCTGAATGATTTTCACCTGAAGTTCAGAACTTTGAAGTTATTCTTTTTGGTTCCAAAAGTCTCTTTTTTCAAATGATTTATCTGACAAATCATTTATATTTTTTCTAGCTGTAAGCTTCCTCATTTAAGCAAATACATTTGTATTGGGGAATCTTGTTTTATGTTGAAAAGATTACCTCTTCTCTAGTCTCCAGGTTTCTTCCATTCTTATATCTACATTTTTTAACAATATGTTTCTTAATTAAAATTCCACTTTGTGTGATTTCTATGAAAGTATGACATATTGCACGGATTGAGAAAAATTTCCTCCATCCTCTTTCCGTCTTGTGATGCCCCAACTATCATAATGATGTTTGCAGAGATGTTCTCTTTTTTCATCACAGATCCATGATTCATCCTTTATGGCACTTTGATACAGGAGACTGATTGACGACATGGAATTTTTATGACATGTTAATCAATTCTGGTTGAAGACTCGCAGATGAAGAAGCTATTCTTTTTCAAATCTTCTTCATCCAGCAGTGGAAACAATCAAGTTCCTCTGCCATCAACAGATAAGCAAGTTTACTGGGAGTACCCGTTGGAAAATGGGCTCAACAATCAATCTAGAGACAAGGTTGATAACAATTTTCGAAGCCCCAAGGGACTGTCTTCTAAAGTCCGGAAACCAGCATCTGAAACCCAGAGTGCTGCTACCACTCCATGTCTTAGAAGGAGCCTCTCATTTTCATCAGCAGTCTTTAACAGCAGCAGTGGGCTCAGCCAAAGGAACTTGTCCTGTGCAAGTGAGCAAAGTAGATCTCCTTCAAGTAGCAGCGGTAGTATCTTGCCTCTGCAACTTGATCGTTCATCTTGGTGAGACGTTTTTAAGTTTTTTAGTTGGAGTTTGTAACTGTTGTTAAAACATTCCATTTTATAATCAAAATTAAAAATCATGTAGTCATTGTTTCAGAAACATTTAATGAAGATATTGCTGTCTAAATCCAATTTTCTGTGCTTATGGTACTTGCTAGTTCTCGTTCTACAACTCCAGAGAGGCAATTAAAAGCAAAAAGACTTGAAGCAGCTGCTTCTCAAAATGTACATCGAACAGAAAAGCCTGATTATGCTGGTTCTTCCAGAGTTCACAATGATTCATCAGGAAATTCTTCCTCGTGCTCCAGCAATGTCTCAAGTAGAGTTTTGGACCTCTATATTGATGGAGAACAGCAGCAGGAAAGGAGCAGGCCCAGGAGCAGTTCTTCTCAGAGAAATAATATTGGCAATGGAAATGGTGGTGGGAGGCGTCCCCCACGAGTTCAGTTTGCAGCACCTGTCTCACCGGTCGATGTTATCAAAGATAGACCAAGCTCTTGCTCATTTAGAGAAGCTACAGGGACTCAGCTTTATTTTTCATCTAAAGATTTGGCAGAGAATGGATTTGGGCATGAATCTCCACGAAAACTTGCAAAGAGTGTGATCGACAAACTTTCTCATTCACATGTGTCTACCAAAAAAATGTTGAATGGTTGCGACCCTAATATCCCAATTACAGTTAAAGATGTTTATGGTGAATCCTTGAATAGATGCTCTGGTTCAAATTCAGAAGGAATGGGTCGAAGAGATATTCCATTGAATGAACCTTATGAAACGATCAATGGGTATCATCCCAAGGCAGTATCAAGTTTCCAGAAGCAAAACTGTTTTTTTTATGATAAATGTGGGGTTCTAAATTCTGTTGATGACGAAGAGGATACAGACATGGAATTACGTAGAAAATTCAAGGAAGCTGAACAGAGGTTCTTGTTTCTTTCTGAAGAGATTGAGCAGGAAAGTTTTCTTCCAGATGGTGGGTTCAGTGTGCCATCTTTGGTTCAGACAATTAGAAATTTAATCGAGGAGCGCATAAGCTTGGCACTTGAGGTTTCAGCAGCTTTACAGGGTAGAATTGAAGACAGGACTTCTGCTAAGGAACAGCTGAGACTGGCAAAAGCAGAATTGGACTCGCAAACCCGAAGGTTAGAGAAGGAGAAGAATGAGATGCAATCAGGATTGGAAAAGGAGTTGGACAGAAGGTCGAGTGACTGGTCATTCAAGCTTGAGAAATACCAGTCAGAAGAGCAGAGGCTTCGTGAGCGGGTAAGGGAACTTGCAGAGCAGAATGTCTTATTCCAACGGGAACTTTCTTCCCTTCATGAGAGGGAAGCAGAGAGAAGAAGCATGATAGCACAGTCAGAATTACAACTTAAGGACCTGTCTACAAAGATGGAGGAAGCAAAAAAGCAGAATCGAGATCTTCAGCAGAATCTTTCTATCTTACAAGAGAAGTATCTGGTAGCAGAAGAAGAACGAGGTTGCATCCAAAGAAATTATGAAGAGAAGGAGAAAGAGTGTAAGGAGTTGCACAAATCCATTACAAGATTACTAAGAACCTGTAGTGAACAGGAGAAAACAATTGATGGGCTGCGAGAAGGACTTGGTGAGGAGATCAGGAAGAAGCAATCTTATGAAAGTTTGGACCGGCACGTGGATAAATTGCAGATGGAGCAAATGAGACTGACAGGAGTCGAACAGGCATTGAGGAAGGAGGTTGAATCATACAAGTCTGGAGTTGATTCTCTTCGGCATGAGAATATTAACCTACTAAACCGTCTAAAAATTCTTGGAAAAGAGGGCGGTTTTTCTACTTATAAGCTGGACCAGGAACTGTGGACCCGCGTCTGCTGCTTGCAGAGTCAAGGTCTGTTATTGCTCAAAGAGAGCAACCAGCTCTGCTCAAAGTTACTAGAATTTATTAAGGGGAAATCAGGCTATACTTTCGACGCTAAGCATGGTATAGAAGTTGTTAAAGGTGGTTTAGATGGGCAATTTGTTGTTGAATCAGATATGAAAGTCCAGGGTTTCAAACGATGTGCTGAAAATCTCACAAAGAGTTTGCAGACAATGTCCACTATACTGCAGGAGAAGTCCAGCATGGTTGTTTTAGAATCCCAGCCACAGTGTTCAAATGATGGTGGATCAGGGCAACCAAATGAACAAACTTCAGAGGTAAATTTGGACTGTGATTTATTCTCAAAGCTGTCTCAAAAGCAAAATCATTCGACATAAGTTTCTTTGCTGTCTTCCCCCCTCCTACCCCCCTCTTTTCTTTTACAAACACATTCTTTTGAGTTAAACTTGTCTTTATCCCAATTCCCAATACCTCTGGTTTTCAAACTGTTAATTTGCGATACTGTTTTGCTTGGAGAGTTGATGTAATCGCTGTATTGTTGTGTTGTCTTCTTTTTGAAGGAATCTATACGATTTGAGCTTAAACAAGAGATTTTATTAACAAGTGTTTTACGAGACAAGCTTTATTCTAAAGAGCTGGAAGTTGAGCAACTGCAAGAAGAATTGGCAACCGCTGTACGAGGCAATGACATCGTCAAATGTGAAGTCCAAAATGCAATGGATACCTTGTCGTGTGCCACCCACAAGTTGAAAGATCTTGAACTTCAGGTAATGCTGTAATGTAGTGATCACCATTACTCTGGAAACTTAACCTTTGAATTCTATATTTACAGATTATGATTTGTCCATATTTAAATAATTGATTTCTCTGAAATAGACGCATCTTTAATATTTACCTTTTGACAACACAAAATAGAGGATGCTTTTTCATAATTTTTAAGTTAAGCAAGACAAAGACAAGTTTTACAGAATGTAGTTTAGGTAAAATGCAGAAAGAGGGAATACTTAAAGTTGGCTGGGTGATACCCAAAAGTGACCATTTTAATGTTTCCCCTATGATTATCCATTAAAAAGAGAACTTCATAAAGAGTGTTATCTGTAAAATTTGAAGAGGAACTATAGATTGAGGAACTGCTTTTTAAGTGCTGGCATTGTCATTCAGTGATTAAATTGAGAGTGAAGATTTTAAAAAAGCCTACAAGTTCAGTCATGCCTCCTGGTACAAAATGCTGTTATGATCTGAGCTTAACTGAAGTGAGCATACTGAAATCGGTGTGGCAATGCATAGAAGGTAAATCACGACTTGAATACATCTGCGAGAATCTGAATATATAATTAGATTCATTAGTGGAGAAGTTTAGTCCTGTATTAGTTTTACTCAAATAATAATGAATGAGAGATCTCACGACACTTGCACCTTTATGTTTTAGGTGTTCATTCCACTTGTGGCTTTTATTTATGTGAATTTGGTAACTAATCTCTTGTTTCTTCATAAAAGATGCTGAAGAAGGATGATAGCATAAACCGCCTCCAAAACGAAGTTCAGGAATCTACAAAAGAATTAACGATTATAAGGGGTATACTGCCGAAAGTTTCCGAGGAGAGAGATTTGATGTGGGAAGAAGTGAAGCAGTACAGTGAGAAGAACATGCTATTGAACTCAGAGGTTAACTTGTTGAAGAAAAAGGTAGAGACCCTTGATGAAGATGTACTCTTGAAAGAAGGTCAAATAACAATCTTAAAAGACACGCTAGGTAACAAAACCTTTGACCTCCTTGCCAGTCCTGAATCTGCACGAGAATTCCTACTGGAATGATTGAAAATAAGTGGAGCTTTTGGTTAGATGAGCAATCAATTACACACTGTTCATAGCTTAGACTTTGAAGTTGTGGTTTTGAGTTTGCTTCCGCCCCTCCCACATTTAGTCAACAGAATATATACCTTTATTCTTCTGTAAAAGGCGGGTTTCAATATTGTAGTTGGTGTCCCTTTGGTCAAAATCAGGAAGAAAAAAAAAAAAACTGTTCATGCAATGCTTTATTGGATATCTCCCTTTGCTGTATTGGCTTTTGCTTTTTTGTATACATGTATTGGTCTGCCGTCTGTGGGAAGAAAAAAAGAACTACAAATTTTTCCTTCAGTTTTGTTTTTGATATTTTTTTCCTTTTTTGGCTAATTCTTAAGGCATCAG
This sequence comes from Malania oleifera, assembly GCF_029873635.1. Classification (NCBI taxonomy): domain Eukaryota; kingdom Viridiplantae; phylum Streptophyta; class Magnoliopsida; order Santalales; family Ximeniaceae; genus Malania; species Malania oleifera. The sequence goes on from NC_080426.1 coordinate 11,905,216, forward strand.
TTTTTTTCACCAACTTCCTTTCAGATTTGCCAAGACACATTCAGTGTTCAACAAGAGATGGTGGATAAATTTGACCTTCAAAGAGTAAGATATGATGAAAGAAAACATATACTTACTGGAAGATCTATTGATTAATAGATATTATATTAATTTTTAAAAATCTTTTTATAATTTAGATGCTAAATTACAAAGAAGGGCAGGGCATCAGTTGACTTGAAAGATAGTCAACTAATAAAAATGATATTGACATCATTATATTTAAATGTTAAGGAAGGTTTATGCTATTTTCCAAATGCAAGATATGTTTTTTTAAGGATAAATATACTTTCACTACCTTTGGAAGCATGAATTTCGGACCTTAAATTTGAATTTAGATGAATTTAGACAAATTTTAATACAAGTTTAAATTAGATCTTATCCAAATCCAATACAAATTTAAATTCAAGATCTCTCCAAACATAGACTTCGCCTTTATTTTATTTTAATATATTATTTTGCCAAGAAAAATGAATCCTCCCCCCACCCCCACTTAAGAAAAATAAGTGGAAAGAGGTAACCATCACAGTAAATCCCGATAATTCACCATAGGCTTGCCTTGAAAGTTGAAAGATTCCCACTAAAACCTTGGGTTTGGTTCGGCATCGGCATCTAATATTCGATATCCCCATAAAACTTATGAAATCTAATAATGTGCCATGGTTTTTAAAAAGGCTGGAAGTAGTGGGGAATCTTTTTCCTTCTCATGGTAATCCATTTACACTGCTGCTAATGCTTGCCTTCGATTAGTAAGCCAGTATACCGCCCTCTTTATGCTCTTCCCTTTACCTTTATGTCATGCAAGAATCTACCACAGGAACCCAAAACCCTTGCAATCTATAAATGAGAGCCCCTACGACCGTCTCTTCAAACAAGCAAACTCCCAATGGGGAAAGTGGGAAAAATGTTAACCAGCTTTATAAACATTTTGATCATTGCCACTATAATTTCTCCAGCAAATGGAAGCCAGTTCACCAACCATGCCTTCCAAGTTTCAGGGTTACGAAACTGCTCATACTCTATAGAGATCGAAACCACATGTGCCCCATCAGCCGAAACCACTGATCATGTTAGTGCCAGATTCAGCGACTCTGCTGGGAACTTGGTCATAGCCAAGCATCTCACGCACCCTAAGTTGGTGGTTGCTCCAAAACATGGCTTGAAGAAACCAGGTGCTGCATATAATGGGTTTGGGCGGTGCAGCATTGACATGTTCAGGGCAAGGGGCTCCTGCATGAGCCACTGGGTGTGCTCTCTCTACCTCAAGAGAATTGGAGCAGATGGCTGGAGACCAGGTTGGGTGAAGGTGCTTCATCAAAGGGACAGTGGTCTTGCAGTACCCATCTCTTACACATTTTACTTTAGGAAGTTTCTGCCAGAGAATGTATGGTTCGGGTTTGATTATTGTCACTCTAATTAAAAGACTATAGTAATTTTTTGGTTTTTTATCCAAAAATGTTGTAGTTTGAATCGTGATTCCCAACCTACAGCACCACCTGTATTTATTAAGGCAATTTCACTTGGAATAATAAATAAAAGGGGAGAAAAAACAAAGGCACAGCTCATCCAGAAAAGAGAGCAACAGAAACTGCGCAAGCATTACTAACAAGGAAACCTTGCATTGGTTATTGAGAAAAGAAAGACAAGAATTACTTGGGTTCCAAAAAAGACATAGGAATACAGAAATATGCAACAGATTTTAACAGACAATGAGACTCGGCACAAGAAAAATAGAGTTGTATACAAGTACTAAAATACAGTTTCTCAATCCTTTATAATGAATGAGAAGTATACACAATAGCTCTGAGTCACTGCCATGTCCTGGATAAAAGAGTCAAATGAAAGTCTCTATCCTTCAGACTCATAAAGATGTAGCCTTCCAAAAATCTGCAGGCTTCCGATGCTGGTAGAAATGGTGGAAAAAGGCATTAGAAACATGAACATAACAAACGCACTAACACCCATACTACTGGTTTTGTGTTTTATTAGTTTATGCACCTGTGGCCCCTGCCCCCAGAAGTTAGGAGAATAATTTGCTTCTCTCTCTCTCTCTATGCGCATACATACACACAGTGCTCATTACCCAGGACTGAAACTTGGTCCCCACCATATGACAGTCTAGGAAGAACCAATATTGGCATGAGACCACGAACATTATGATATGACATGATACTAACACGCCGATATGGCAATTTCAAAAGAATGAGGGTACAATACGGGCATGGATATGTTAATTAATTAATACACATATTTAGGCATGTTTTTCCTTTTAGATGATGAAAAATACTGTGGTAATTTTAATTTAAAATGAATATAAGCATCATCGATGCATAATTATCAATTGCACATTTTACAAACTACACTTACACAATCATCAACTACATTCATATGATAGAATATTGGTCTGACAAGAAAAAAACAATTCTTACGGGCATGGCTGATTGTGGGGATCAGCATGACTTGTCAAGAAATTAAAAGAACAAAAAAAAAAACAGTTTAACAAAGTGGCAAACTGGCAGTGGCATGAGATGGAGGGGGAATTCTAGGAGATGGTAGGTCCAGTGGCTCTCTACAAGGTTGGCACAGTGGCGCTAGGGCTCTAAAGTCTATCCAATGTCAAAGAACCTTGATTCTTACTCTCTTGCCATTTCCTAATTTTTGTTGTGCTTGGTAAACAGAATTAGAGGGGAGACGTGGGCAGCACAATGAAGCTTTTTGCTGCAAGAAGTTTTCACTGCGTTGGGAAGTGTCAAAAAGTGTCTCAATCATGTCCAAAAATAAATATTAATTAATCATATCCAGTGTGTGTCCGCTAAGGGCTGGAGAGTGTAGGACAGGTGTTGGTCTCTAACAAGTGGGAGGAAATGACATTTTTTATTTCCAGTAGTCTCACTCTATCCTAGATGACAGTATAACTACACCTATTTGGCTCCTTATTTTATATCATGAAAAGGGGAAAAACCAACAGAAAGGGCCATATTGAATTCTGCGGAAGGCCAAAGATATTTAGCACCTTTTTTGGCGAAAGACACCAATCTTAGTTTCAAAATCCAAGATCTCTCATGAGGTTTGGCAAAAAGATGCAGACCTTTCCGAGGTTTCAAAAATCCCCTGACATTTCATTTTTGGACATTTGTCTCTCTTCCTGGCTTATTTTTTTGCCAAATATAAAGGGAGGTCTTCATCTATTCAGCAAACTTCATGGGATGACTGTGAATTTTAAACCTCAGAAGCAGTCCATGTTTTTTTTTTCAGACCTCAGGAAAGTTTACGCCTTTTTGAAATCTTCGAGGAAGTCAATATCTTTTACTCTTTTCCTCCCTTCAGTGGAGAGACTATAGTTCCATATCTTGATAACTGCCTGTCAGAGGCTGGAAAAGTTCATCTTCCAAACCTCCGCACTGAATTCGTTCTCATATCCATAATTACCTTGCATATTGGCATCTTAGCTCTCACAGAATCAAGTAAAGAAAAGTCAATATCAGCTACAGTGATGCCTGTTGATAGCCGATCTGAAACAGAAAAGCAGAAAATTGAGTGCATGCATTGATGCCGTTGCAGTTGCTAGTTAACTAATTATGAGCATAAAAAATAACATCACAAAACTTAATTTCAATGTCTTCTAATCAAAAACACAGTTTGTACGAAAAATAAATAAAAAATGGCACAATTATTTTCTTTAAATTGAAAACACAATAAATTAGGAAGAGAAACATATGCAACCACTAAAAGCCAGCACTGACAACCTTCTCTTTTAGAAGGCAACTGCAGTGATGTTTAACTGACTATTCAATGGTTCCAGCATAGAGCATCTTCTGAACAAAAGAAGAGACCAATGTATTAATTTTTAATCTTTGATCATTATAATCTGAAGGATTTTTTAGAAGAAGAATAACCATTCTTATTGAATTTCAAGAGACACAATTACAAGACAAATAGTAGAGGAAGGCCACCAAATCAGCATATCAAATCACCACAAAATCAGCATATCAAATCAGCATATCTCTAGGCTAGAAAACAGGAAACTGAAACTACTAGAAACTGATATAGTAATTTCAGATTTTAAAAAATAGAATTTCCTAATTTATTCCCTAGAATCTGACACCCCCCCCCCCCTTTTTTAAAGTTGAAGCGTAGATATCTATCATGCCCAACTTGCTTACAAAGAGCTCAAAGCTAGGTCTGAAAAGTCCTTTGATGAAGATATCGGCTACTTGTTGAGTAGTAGGGACAAAAGGCATGCAAACAGCTCCACCATCAATCTTCTCTTTTATGAAGTGTCCGTCAATCTCTACATGCTTCGTGCGATCATGTTGTACTGGATTTTGAGCAATACTTATGGCAGCTTTGTTGTCACAATACAACTTCATTGGCATGTTCACCGGCATCCGCAGCTCTTCAAGAATTCTCTTCAGCCATAGCATCTCACAAACTCCATTAGCTATAGCCCTATATTCTGCCTCGGCACTGCTCCTTGCGACCACATTCTATTTCTTGCTTCGCCATGTAACCATATTTTGATTATTTTCCCATGAATAAGTACAGTATCCTAGACTGGATCTCCTGTCAATAACTGAGTCTGCCCAATCTGCATCAGTGTATGCCTCTATGTTCTGCTGTGTGGTCTTCTGGAAGAGTAAACCCTTGCTTGGTGTACTTTTCAGGTATCCGAGAATCCAATAAATTGCTTCAAGATGTTTCTTGTAGGGTGAATGCATAAACTGACTTACCAAACTCACAGCAAAAGCAATATCGGGCTGTGTATGTGATAAGTAAATTAACTTTCCCATCAACTTTTGATATCGATCTGTATTCACTGGATCACCTTCCTTGTCATCTTCAAGTTTCTGATTGGGATCTATTGGAGTGTCTACTGGCCTACAACCGCTCATCCCAGTCTCCTTAAGGAGTTCAAGGACATACTTCCGTTGGGAGACAACAATCCCTTTCTTCGACCGAGCAACCTCCATTCCAAGGAAATACCTCAGAGATCCTAAGTCCTTGATCTCAAATGTTGATGAGAGGGAAGTCTTCAATTGGTTCATCTCAAGTATGTCATCTCCAGTGAGAATTATACTGTCTACATACACAATCAGTATCGCTATCTTCCCATCCTGTGAATATCTTATAAACATCATATGATCACCTTGCCCTTAAGTATACCCTTAACTTTAAAAAAACTGAGTGAATTTCTCATACCAGGCTCCTTGGTGACTGTTTTAACCCATATAAGGACTTCTTCAATTTACACACCTTTGTGCCAAACTTTTCACCAAATCCTGGAGGTTCATCCATGTACACTTCTTCCTCCAAGTCTCTATTAAGAAATGCATTTTTTACGTCCAACTGTTGTAGAGGCCAGTCACAATTAGCTGCAAGTGACAAAAGAACTCTTACAGAGTTTAGCTTTGCGACTGGGGTTAATGCCTTCAAGTAATCAATGTCATAGGTCTGAGTGAATCCCTCGGTGACCAATCGAGCTTTATACCGTTCTAGAGAACCATAAGATTTATACTTGACTGTAAACACCCATTTGCACCCTATAGTACCATGGTGTAAAAATTTCGAAAATTGTTTCCACTTCAGATTTTTTCTTTATCAAATTAACCCAACTTAATCTTGTGTGATCATCAATAAAGGTCACAAACCATTTTTTGCCAAAACACGTAGATGTTCTACATGGGCACTAGATATCACTATGAATCACAGTAAATAGTATAGTTGGTTTGTAGGGTTGGGTGGAAAAGGATGCACGATGATGTTTAACAAACTGACAAACTTCACATTGAAAAGAAGATGGACTTTTATTCCAAAATAAATTGAGAAAAAAGTATTTTAAATACAGAAAACTAGGATGACCTAACCTATAATGCCATAACATGATATCATTATTGTTGATAATAGAAATAGAATTTAAGCAAGTACTTTGACAATCATCCTCTTCGTGGTCAATTCCTGAAACTCAAAATAAGAAGAGTAGAAATTAGCTTGACATTGATGATCAAAGGTAATTTTACTGATGGACAACAAATTGCAAGGCAAATTTGGAACATGGAGCACATCATGGAGAGTTAACAATGAAGTGAGTTTGATAGTTCCTATCCCAGCAATTACCGAGAGTGAACCATCTACAATTTTGACTTTTTTATTACCTGCACACGGACTATAGGATGAGAACAATTTGGAGCAACCAATCATATGATTAGTTGCGCCAAAATCAATTATCCAAGAATGAACAGAATTAGGAATAACACCTAAAAACACAGTAGCATGAGAGTTACCCTTCTGTAACAAAGAACAAAACGGAGTTAAGGACAGTTTTGGAGATTGAAACAATTTGTGTAGGTGCTCTAATTAGTCCTTGGTAAAAGGGTCTACATCCGAGTTGGTATAAGGCTCCTAAGTCTCTTCAGCAGTGGCTTGGTAGGCATGACTGTCACGTTTGGATTTTGGCTTCCAATTTGCTGGTTTAGTATGAAGCTTCCAACACGTCTCCTTCATATGCCACGGTTTTTTGCAATGCTCGCACCATGGTTTCTTACGCCCATTGAGTTTTGTAACCATGAGATAAAGGGCTGAATTCTGGGAATAGTATTCAGCAGATACAGACTTGGGAGGAATAGTGGGATTGGGTGGAATGGTTTCGGAAGTACTGGAAGAGCCAGTAGGATTTCTTTGGGCGCCAGTCATTGCTGACTTATACGACATCATCAGAAGAAAAGAGCATGAGGTTCTGATACCATGAAGAATTTTTTAGAAGAAGAATAACCATTCTTATTGAATTTCAAGAGACACGATTACAGATAAATAGTAGAGGAAGGCCACCATATTAGGAAGGCCACAAAATCAGTAAATCAAATCACCACAAAATCAGAAAATCAAATTAGCAGATCTCTAGGCTAGAAAACAGGAAACTGAAACTACTAGAAACTGAAATAGTAATTTCAGATTTAAAAAAAATAGAATTTCCTAATTTATTCCCTAGAAATCCGACATAATTCTCCTAAAGATACGCATTTTGGAGATGCAGAATATAAAACAGTTTAAACATAGACATGGACACATCAACCAAGTGACTCTCTTATTGAGGAAAGAGATACTCAACACTGGACTTTAAACATGGTATAGCACCAGACCAGCATTAGATGTCTCCAATTTTGTATACTCCAAAGAATTTAGGCTGTGTTTTCTTATGTTGGCAACGAGGTAGGGCTGATAGGGAGAAATGAATGATCAATGATTATGACACAGAATAACTGAAGACATATCCAACATCTTCAATAGCCACTTAGAAAAGAATACAAGAAAATAACAAGGCTGACTCATTTAAGAGGCTCTGCATTTCAATTTCAAACCCACCCCCCACACCAAGAAAAAGAGGAATCCAAATCAATACCTTCATGTAAAAATTTTATAAATTTTGCAAGATGAATAGCCTTTCAAGATACTACTAAAACTTAGAACAGGACACTTCATCAATCCAGAGACTTCAAGGATGGTTTCTAAATTAGGTTCCAGACTCCAGAGCCTCAAAATAGAAGCACTTGATGATAAGAGAAAACAGGATAAGTTCCTCTATTTGATTTCAAATGTCAAATGGATAATTATGGTCCTCTGATTGCTCTATGAATATAGTTATTTTTCTCTGACTCTATTACTTCCAGAAAATTTACAACAGCTCACAAATTGCAGTTACATAATATATATATGTATATATATAGAACTAACATAATTGAACTTTGCAATGGAAATAGTTGAACTTACATAATTAACAACTTACAGTTTTTTTTTTCCAATTTAGTGTTTTGATATAACGAAAATCTGTTGTGCTTGTTACCAAAAATTAAACTATTTAAAGCATCCAAGCTCGATAAGAGTTCAAAATTTTAGCTCCCACTATTTGACATTCTCAACCACAACCATTTAAGTTTCAAACATCATGCCATACAATGCCATACAAGAGAGAGAGAGAGAGAGAGAGAGAGAGAGAGGTAGAAACAGGTTCTATATAAAATTTCTGCTTCATTATGAGTTTTTTCTTCTCTTTTTTCTGGTAGTTCTCACCAGGCAGCTGACCAACAATTTTCCCCCATGGGTCAATTATCAAGGTGTCACCATAGCTTTCTCTTTTCTCATTATGCTTTCCAGCTTGTGCAGCAGCTATGACCTGCAAAGATTCATTAATGTTAATTCTCAGAAACAAATCAGCAATATGCAAGACAGAATATAAGGAGGCTCAAAACTTCAAAATAGCATAACCAAAAAAGAACATCATCCACCAGAGACACCCCTACAACCACCAGATCAGTCACCTCTATGGGATGGCTCATGGCTGTGTCACTCATACAAGACTTCTCCTTGCTAGAACTAGGATTAAGCAACAAACCATCTCAAGACAAACTATCTTTATAAGAAGTACAAAGTACCCAAGAATAAGCCTCTGCAAATGACACAAGTTCAGCTCCTACTGGGATCTGAGCTTTAACTGAATTGAATTCAGGTTTCAGACATTCAACTCAATAGACCTATTTGACATCAGCCAACAATCCTTCAGCTGATTTATCTTTCTGACACAATGCAAAGAAGTATGAAGAGAGATCATCCTGTTAAATTTTAACTTACCATAATCCTCATCTCCTTGTATGCATCAAAATGTGCACACAAGCCATCAATATGGGGCTTCATAGAGTTCCATAATAAACCAACACTTTGAGCATCTTCTTGAATCCATACATCCATTTTCTCCCTCTCAGTAGGAACTCTTTTAAGTTAAGGAGTTGCTTTCCTTGACCATTGAGATAAATTTTAAGAGACTTAGACCACAACATATAATCACTACCACTCAACTTGCAGGTAGTAATTTATGGAGGTAGCAAGGTAGACATAGTACTTTGGGTAGGGTTCTTGGAATCCATAAGAAAACACAAACAACAGGAGATAACAGGAGAAAAACACATTGATTTGGCACTAAACAAGAGACTAACTCACTGATATTGCATCAAAACATCACGTGAAAGATTAAGCTTGTTAGGTAAGTTTTTAGAAATGGTTTCGATATCTAACTTGCCCCCGGACTCAAAAACACCATTGAGCTTAGAGTGGATAAAGCATAGGCTCACCATACCTTGTGCTATAATTTGAACTTTAATTAGAAGAATGAGGGCAATGAGATTTGAACTCCAAACTTTTTGGTTAAAGAGGCTCTGATGCAAAGTCAAGTAAACAATTCACCTAAAAGCTTGAGCTTGTTAGGTACATTCTCAAACAAAGGGCCTTAAAATCTCTCAAACACAAGTTAACTAATAGTGCTCCATGCCTCCACTAGCTTTAACACAATTTTTAAAGACAATGCAAGCTGTGTTGCAAATGGTTAATAAATCTTGAAAACATAAGGAACTAGGCAATTGATTGAAATTGCCACCTTTGAGTTATAAAATATGAATGGTATTTTCTTACATAACACACCTCTTTAACACATATCTAATGGCAAACCTGGTCCAATAGTAATGGTGTTACACCCAAACCTTGAACTCAGGCACTCAAACAACAACAACAACAAAACCAAGTCTTAGTCCCACTAAGTGGGGTCGGCTATATGAATCCTTTTCCGCCAATTTATGGGATAATGACTTTCTTTTGATAGATTCAAGAATATTAAATCCTCGCTCACTATCTCCTCCCAAGTTATTTTAGGTCTACCCCGACCCCTTCTACTGCCCCCCACAATAACTAAATCACTCTTCCTCACAAGTGCACTATGTGGCCTACGTTGCTAGGGTCCATACCATCTAAGTCGTCCCTCCCTTATCTTATCTTCTGTAGGAGCTACACCTAACCTACCACGAATATGCTCATTCCTTAATTTATCTTTCAATGTTATACCACTCATCCATCTAAGCATTCTCATCTCGGCAACTTTTACTTTTTGGATATTATGTTTCTTTTTCGCCCAACATTCCGATCCATATAGCATAGCCGGTCTTATAGTTGTCCTATAAAACTTTTCTTTCAATTTTAAGGGTATTCTACGATCACATAGCACACTTGAAGCACTTCTCCATTTAACCCAACCTGCTTTAACTCTATGCATTACATCATCTTCAATTTCTCCTTCAACTTGCATAATAGATCCAAGGTATCCAAATCTACAAGTGTTATTTATTTTTTCATCATCAAGTTTAACTTTGTCTCCAATTTCCTCCTATCATTACTAAAATTACATTTCATATATTCTGTTTTATTTCTACTTATCTTAAAGCCTCTAGATTCCAAAGCTTCTCTCCATAATTCTAACTCAGCCTCTACTCCGTCCCTAATTAATACAATATCATTTGCAAACAAAATACACAATGGAACCTCCTTTTAAATACTCCTAGTCAATTGGTCCATCACTAAAGCAAAAAGATAAGGACTCAAAGCAAATCCTTGATGTACACCTATGGTAATTGGAAATTCTCTAGTTTCTCCATCTATAGTCCTTACACTAGTCATTATTCCATCGTACATATCCTTAATGACATCGGTATACCTACAACATACACCCTTTTTTTCTAAAACCCACCATAGAACTTCCCTAGGTATCCTATCATATGCTTTCTCAAGGTCAATAAATATCATATGCAAGTCTCTCTTCTTTTCCCTAAACTTTCCATTAATCTTCTTAAAAGATAAATAGCTTCTGTGGTAGATCTCCCAAGCATAAAACCAAATTGATTTTCTAAGATATTTGTTTCTAACCTTAATCTTTGTTTAACTACCCTTTCCCATAGTTTCATCGTATGACTCATAAGTTTAATTCCACGATAGTTATTACAATTTAGAATATCTCCTTTATTTTTATATATAGGTATTAAAGTGCTTTTCCTCCATTCATCTAGCATTTTCTTAGTTTTTACAATTGTATTAAATAAATTAG